>NC_137773.1:60971729-61299299 GCF_963455305.1 Plecotus auritus | reverse complement strand
CTCTGCTCAAGCTCATCTGCTCCTTGTTCTTGTATGAACAAAATTAGGGGTTCTATGGAAAGTAACCTCCCAGAGTGATCTGATCATAAATTCCTGCTGGGCAGTCACACCCCCAGGCCTAGAAGTTCTTTAGTGAGAGCTTTTAAGCCAGCCCTGTCCCATGTTCGTGTGTGAGTGTGTGTGTGTGTGTGTGTGTGTGTATTGTTGTTGTTTTGTGGTGCAAATAGGTCCAAAATTTTTAAGCTTTTAATAAAGTCGAGAAACATTCACATCACTTAACATAATATGCCTAACTCAAGTGAGGTAGTTAAGTAATACATACTACCTATTTTAATTCAGAAGGTGGGTAAACAACATACTCTTAAACAATAAGAATTGGAATTAACCAAAGGTTTGGGGCCCTCTCATTCTAACCAAAGGAAATAAAACTTAAACTTTCATTTAAAAAATTACATAATTTATCTTTGTTTTTTATACTTTCTTTTTTAAAATATATTTTTTATTTTATTTTTAACTATTTTTTAATTGATTTTAGAGAGGAAAGGAGAGGGAGAAAGATAGAAACATCAAAGATAAGAGAAAATCATATATCAGCTGCCTCCTGCATGCCCTGCACTGGGAATTGAGCCAGCAACCGCAGGGGGGTGGGGGGGATGGTATGTGCCCTGACCATGACCTTCTGGTTCATAGGTTGATGCTCAACCACTGAGCACACAGGCCAGGCTACACTTTCTTATTAGATGCAGTACACCTCTTCCAAAATTGGCATCCTTTTCTTCAATATGATAGTAAAGTGGGTACAATACTTAATTCAAGTGAGGGCTCCACTTCTGCCTGTTTTAGTACAAAACTAGAGGCCCGGTGCACGAATTAGTTAATGCATGGGTGGGGTCCCTTGGCCTGGCCAGCAATTGGGGCTGATCGGGGCCACGGGAAGTTGGCTGTGGGAGTGCAATGACCACCAAGGGGCAGCTCTTGTGTTGAGCATCTTCCCACAGGTGGTCAGTGCACATCATAGTGACCTGTTTACCAGTCGACCAGTCATTCAGTTGTTTGGTTGCTTAGGCTTTTATATATATAGACTAGTGGCCTGGTGCATGAAATTCATGCATGGGGGGAGAATGTCCCTCAGCCCAACCTGTACCCTCTCCAATCTGGGATCCCTCTCGAAATCCAGGACCACTGGCTCCAAACCGCTTGCCTGCTTGCCTGCCTGATTGCCCCTAACTACTGCCTGCCAGCCTGCTTGCCTCCAACTGCCCCCCTCCTGGCCTTCTCACCCTCAACTGCCCCACCTTGCCAGCCTGATCACCCCCAACTGCTCACCCCCAACTGCCCCACCTGCCAACCTGCTCACCCCCAAACTGCGCCCCCTGTGGGCCTGCTCGCCCCCAAATGGCCCCCCTGCTGGCCTGTTCTCCCCCAACTGCCCCCCCCCTCCACCAGCCTGATCGCCCTTAACCACCTCTGCCTAGGCCCTGCCACCATGGCTTTGTCTGGAAGGATGTCCGGAAGGTCTCCTAGAAGTTCTCCCAGTCTAATTAGCATATTACCCTTTTATTAGTATAGATAGAGGTCTGGTGCATGGGTTGGGGCCAGCTGGTCTGCCTGAAGGGGATCCTGGATCAGGGTGGGGGTCCCCTTGGGGGGTGGGGCTGGCCTGGGTGAGGGGCCTGGGGCGGTTTGCAGGCTGGCCATGCCCCCATCGAAGTGAGGGTCCCCGCTGGGGGCGGGGTGGGCCTGGGCAAGGGGCTGATGGCCATTTGCAGGCTGGCCACACCCCCATCAGGTGAGGGTCCCTGCTGGGGGGCGTGGCCAGCCTGGGTGAGGGGCTGAGGGCCGTTTGGGGGCAGTTTGCAGTCTGGCCAAGCCCTTGGCTTTGTCCAAAAGGATGTCCGGAAGGTCTCTGGAAGGTCTCCCGGTCTAATTAGCATATTACTCTTTTATTAGTATAGATTATAAGACACTATCTTGTGAGAATTAAAATTACATGACATTTTTATTTTAAGCGGCAAAAACAAGCAAGCAAACAACAAAAAACTTGAACGTGTCAGATGATGAAAAGTCATCCTTTCCAGAGAGGCAGAAGATAGACCCTACCACAAACAAGAGATGCTTAATTAATGGAGTTAAATTTAAAAGCACAGTTAAAATAATGTGCTTCTGAAAATGCTAGGTTTTATTCATCTCCCTGTGGTAATCAATAACCATACAATGGAGTTACCTATAGTTAACACATCTTTGAAATACCAGCCGTAATACCCCTGAAGGGTATTAACCTTCAAGAGAGCACATAACCTTGTTAACTATACTGTAATCCATTCCTCCATCTTGATTTCTCCAACCTTTATTACCTCCTCTCCTTAAATTAAAATGCATAAAAGAAGCTATGAAACTTATTCTTGGGAGCATTTAAGATCTTGTTTCCTGGCATATGTTGTCAAATAAACTCTTATAAAAATTCTGTACAGGTTTGGATGTTTCTTGCATGGATGTAAGAGGCCTGGTGCTTCATGTGGGCAACGACTAGTAGAAACGAGTCCTCTTTAGCCAGTGTCTCACCTTTAGAATCAGTGGTTTCCTTGAAAACGTAAGGAGAGAAACGCTTTCATGTCCTCCTCCGCATGGACATGCTCCAAAGAAAATAAATACTGACTTGCTTAGCTCTCCCCTCAAGGGCTGGCAATGTGTCCAGGCTGTGTGCCAGGAAGCCACAGTGCCACCAGAGGTGAGGGGAGCAGGGGCAGGTGAATAGGACCAGGTAGGCCCCAGCAGAGGGGGTGTGCACACCAATCAGGACAGGCCTGGCAGGCCCAGGGTGTCCTGCCCACACCATATGCCCTGGTACCAGGTAAGCCACCTTGGTGCCAAGTGGAGCCATCCATGGCCTGAGGGCCAATGCTGGGGGCACCCCACTCTTCCTTGGTAATATATTTCTTCTTCCTGTCTCTCTTCTTCCCCTTTTCTCCTGCCCCATCCTTACTCCCCATCCATTTCCTTCATTCACTAAGCTTCTACTTTAGCTTCCACCACGTGCTGGGCACTGTACTGGAGTCTACATTTGATCACTATCCTTAAGGAATTTGTGCACTTTTATGAGAGAGACAAACATAAAATCTCAGTTAAACAATCAATTAAATAAACAAAAATAAATTCACTCTCAAATAAATAATTTCTATCTGTGGCCTCCACCTCAGCCCCACCAAGGGGTATTGCTCCAGCCGACTGGGACAGTGTTCAGAGGTTGATGATAATCCAGACCCTGGAATCAGACAACGTGTCTGCAAATCCCAGCTCTGACACTGACCAGCGGTGTGATTTGGGGGGAAATGTACAACCTCTCTGACCATCCTTTTCCTCATCTGTAAATGGCGATGAAAGAGTTACACCTCAGCCCAGGCCATGTAGCTCAGTTGGTTAGAGATTTGTCCCCACATGCCATGGTTGCAGACTCGATTCCCAGTCAGTGCACGTACAGGAATCAACCAATGAGTGCATAAGTAAGTGGAACAACGAATCTCTCCCTCTTCCTCTCTCTCTCAAATCAACAGAAAATGAAAAAATTAAGAGTTATACCTCAAAGATGCTTAGCACGGGGGGCATCTGTAATACTTCCAACAGTAAAGATAAATTAAATATAAAAGATGCTTAGCATAGGGCCTGGCATAGAGTAAAACTCAAAAGATGTCAACTATTGTTGTTGACTAGGGGTCAGCAACTTTCTCTGTAAAGGGCCCAATAATAAATTGTGGCCACACAGTATCTGTTTAAACTACTCACTTCTTTCCTTGTTGTATGAAAGCAGCCCTAGGTAATATGCAAGTGATGGAGTATAGCTGTGCTTCAAAAACCTACATTTATATTCACTAAAATATTACAGAACATTATTATCTCCCCCACGCCCTGTTTCCCCCCCCCCCCCCCCCGGCCCCAAGCATTAAGAAAGTAAAACCACTCTTAGCTCACAGGCAGTGGGCAGGACTTGGCCCACAGGCTATAGTTCACCCACTTCTGATCAAGCCTAATGCAATGGCTGGCACTTTCTTTCATGGATTTTGCTTCAAAAGAAAATCTACTTAGTGGGTCCATAATACCCTAATTCAGTGTCTGAATAATAAGACACAGGCCCCACTAACTTTAACAAGGTTATAAACCAATCCAAGAATGGCAGAAATCTCCTGTAAGAAAAACAATACCTGTAATTTATTTGTGCACAAGCAAAGATAAGTAAACACTGTCTACAGTTTACTTGTGCACAAGTTAAATGGAAAAGACAATCAGTTCCTGGGATGCGCCTGTGTTTTGTAGACAAAGGCACGCTGTCCCCCACAGGCACGAAGATGAGCTGTGTGTGTACTTCACTGCTCAGTGCTGTGCACAGAGAAACCCAGCTGTAAGGTCTGCCCAGAGGGCCACCACGCCCTTCAATTCTACACACAGAAGCAAGGAGAGACTACCTGTGTGGTGGGTAAAGAAGGCTAGAGAACATGAGAGCACGCAGGACAAACCTGCCTGAAAACAGGCCAAGTCTCACCAACATAGAAACCAGTTGTGCCCTGGCTGGGTAGACCAGCTGGTTATAGTGTTGCCCTGATATGCCAAGGTTTTAGGTTCAGTCCCCGGTCAGGGCATATACAAGAAGCAACCAATGAATGCATAAATAAGTGGGACAAAAAATTGATGCTTTTCTCTCTCTTCGTCTCTCTCTCTCTCTCTAATATCAATTTTAAAATATTAAAAAATATCTTAGAAAAAGAATAAATCAGATTGCATATGATTTTGTTAAAGAACAGTCAGAGCCCCCAGGAAATGCCACGTAATTCCTAACTCCCTTCTTTCCTTGCCTCCACTCCTACCTTCGTAAGCACCTGTGAATGGAGACAGCACACTGTGCTTTCCTTTCCACTGCAATCTAGGAAGGGTTTTACTGTCTAGTTTATATGAAATGCCTCACAAGCCAAAAATTCTTTCTCTAATGCTATTTTAAAAGGCCATATTCCAGACACATAGCAATTAATAATTAAACTTGTTTCCCTTGACTCAAAGGAAATGCAAAGGCTTTCTTATGAAGCCATTCCAAGAATCAAAACTGCTCTTGTACATCCTTAAAAAAACATGTGCTGCCAGGCTGGCGTGGCTCAGTGGTTGAGCATCGACCTTTGAACCAGGAAGTCACGGTTTGATTCCCAGTCAGGGCACATGCCCAGGTTTCAGGCTTGATCCCCAGTGTGTGTGTGTGTGTGTGTGTGTGTGTGTGTGTGTGTGTGTGTGTGTGTGGCAGGGGCGGGGGGGTGCGGTTTGCAGGAGGCAGCCGATCAATGATTCTCTCTCATCACTGATGTTTCTGTCTCTCTCTCCCTTTCCCTTCCTCTCTGAAATCAATAAAAATAGATTAAAAACAAAACAAAACAACCACGTGTTCCCCACGTCCTGCTATCCTTACTAGGTAAAGCATCTGCTCGTCCCGCCCTGACATGCTGAGTGAGCATCCTCGAGGTCGGATGTCGGAGTAGTGCCCTCTAACTCAGGGGGATTCTCCTCTGGGAACAGGCCCGGACACAGATGTGTACACATCATCTGAGTCATAGATAACCTGCCGGCTCCCTTCAGAATTGCCTCCGTTTTAACTGCTGTCTGATGAAGAAAGCAAGCAAGATCTCTTTAGAAGAGGAAAAGTGAGGAACTGGGATCTGGCAAGGAACTCTGGCCAGGATGTCCCCACTGTACCCAATGCTCCTTCCCTACCCATCAAGAAGCACAAGCCCAAGGTCAAAGAACCTGGCCTTTCCTCTCATCTTTACCCCACCATGTGCTGTGGCATTGGTACCTCAAAAGCAGGGGTGGGGAACGTCCAGCCTGTGGGCCATATAAGGCCCAAGAAATCATTTGGTCTGGCCCTGCCAAGGCAATATGGGTGAGTTAATTAAATGTTTGACCAAAATATAGCAGGCTAATTTTTAAATTGAGAATTTTGTATGGTCTTTGAATGATGTTATAAATATCCAAATGGCCCTTGGCAGAAAAAGGTTCCCCACCGCTGGTCTAAAGGGGTAAGAGCCATCCTTGTGTCAAGTGGATCTCTAATCTCAGACCAAGACCATTGGCATAAACTCCATCACTTCCCAATCCCACAGTGGGGCTCAGTTCTTTCCCACAGCCCCAGGTCTGGCTCCTAACCCACCCCCTGCTTGCACTGGCAGGGCCTCTCCACCAGTTACTAAGAGCAGGAAGGCACAAGACCCTCCACCCTTTCATAGAATCAGGGACATTTAAAGTTGGAAAGAACCATAGAGATGATACAGCCTCGTGGTTTTAAAGCCACAAAAAACTTTCTCTGAAGAACTGGTCCCAGTCCTGGGGGCCCTGCCAACAAGGTCAGCTCACACTTTGGCAGGGTCCCTGAGGCATCTCTGCAGAATACCTGGAGCTCGGGGCCATATTCGCCATCATATAGACAAAGAAACAGGTCTGGGGAGAGGGCGTGACTCCCCCCACGCCATCCAACGCAGAACTCAGGCCTGGGTGCATGCCTCTCTCCATCTGCCCCACTGCCCCCTCTTTACACGCAGACCTGGGAGTGGACATCAGGCTGCCCGGTTACAGGATAAGGACGGAAGTTTTGTGGAGATTGTTCTACAACAGAATCGACTAGAAATACAACAAGCACAGGTTTTGCCAAGTGAGAATAAAAATACTATATTGCAGAATAACAAACAGCTCTCGTAGTAGAGCTTGAAGAGTTAATGGTTTAGAGTTTAGGAACATGCAAACTGGGCAGTCAAACAGCAGGAGTTCCCAAGATGACTGAGAAACAGGAAGCCACCCCAGGGATGAGGACAGTGAAAGGTTAAAGCTTGGCCCGTCCACATGGCCAAGGGCAGGGAAAAAATAAACCACGACATCCTGTTAGAGGGGGATTCACAGAGAAGGCAGACTCCTGGGACTGGAAAGAAAAAAAAGGGGCAAGACTTACTAGACGAAGGCTAAGTCCTGTACCGACTTTGTATGGTTAAGAAGCTGCGCATCTTCAGAATGACCTTGATAATAAAAATCTGACACTAAAACAAACGCAGAAGAGTGGACAGTAAATCATTAGCAGTTAGCCTTTTAATCCAGTCAAATTTGACAACAGGCCAAAGTGAGAAAAGCACAGAGATTTACTCAAGACCTGTGCTGCTGGGGTGCGTGGCTGGCATGGTGGGGCCCCTTCTCTTTCATGCTCCCTGAAGGGCCTCGGTGGAATTGCCATTCTATTTTTAAAAAGCTCTTAACACATGTGTGTTTGTCCCCCCAGAAGTGGAAGAACCCAGTCTTAATTTAGACTTGTCCAAGAAGCTTATTCATTATAAAAACAGATTTCCTTTCTAGTTTTCTGTTCATGCCACCGGCCAGGGCTTTCTTCGCAGCATTCTGGGACCTTTACCCAGCCTTCCTGTGGCCTCCGGCTTCGGTTCCCCCCTCCATCATTCATTCTGTCTCTCTGTTTCTGGATTTTCATGTATCCGTCAACCCATTACTGCATTCTGAGATCTTAAGTCCAGAGAAAGAGGTGGCCTCTCCTTAGTAAACAGCAAAGTTACTGGGTCTTCATAAGGGAGGTGTAAGCTCCTCACTGAGTACTTGGCTCCCACGGGCCCCACTGCAAATGTCACAATCTCTAATGACCTATCTATCTGTTTGCTTGGTTAGAGCTGCCTCCCCCACCAACCAGCAAACACCACTGTGCTTTAGCTAAAAGGAAGAGGGTGGGAGAAGTGTCAGGGGAAGGGAGGAAGGAGAGAGGGTGATAATCACAGGGCGGCAGGATTAAGAAAAGGGTAAGGGGGAGGGGCTTTTATTTTAAAGTCGTGTTTTTAAAAACATATAATTTACATATAGTAAAATTTGCTCTATTGTTCAAATCTATGAGTTTTGACAAGCATGTCGTCTCGGGACCACCACCACTACGAAGATGGAGACTGGCTAACCCCCCTGCTGGGCCCCCCCACATTCCTTCTGCTAAGGGGCTTTTTTCAAGGAACCCAGGGTGGATTAGAAGTCAGAAGGAAGGGAAGCCATGCTAAAGGAGGAAATGATGGAGCCCAAAAGAGAAGGAAGGGTTAGCTGAGGGAGTGAGGCCCTGGAGGGGGCAAGGAGGCACAGGGCCACTCAGCAGGGTTTCTAGTGAAAAGAAACGTTTCCCCCCTTCCGAAGAAGTGGAAGGAAAGATGAATACATTCAGGGTCTATGATATATTTTGGGAGTGGATTTCTAATGTCCTGACAGCAAAACCATTTCCTGCTCAGCAAGATGTTAACTGTCATATTCCATAACTTCCGCCTTGGAGGTATTCTTTCCGATGGCAATTACTGTCCGAAGGAATCACATCACAGTGGAGCGCAGGCACGGGGCTGGTTTGTTTTGGGCTGCGTGCCCAAATTCTGCTGCCATGCAACCCCGTAGTAATTTTAGAACTAACGACTTCAAAATTCTCCAGTGTTAAGTGCATCTGCATCTTTTCCTGCACCAACCAACGGAAAAACCTGGCAGCAAAAATGGCTTCAATCCTCATAAATGCATGTGACAGCTGTAAATGACTCACTGCTGAAGAGCTAGCCGGTTCTGCAGACGTGTCCTTGGGGCATGATTTGGTGGAAGAGATTTGCAACTAATCTTGTTATACTTTTCACTTTAAAGCACCTGGAAGCAAAGTTCCCTCCTAACCTGCTCATCTTTGCAGGAGGATGTTAAACCGTAATTCTAAAACTGTGGGTTTCAAGAGTGGATTGGGTATCAAGTTATGGGTTTCAAACAGCTTGTTTAAACAATGAAATCAAATAGAACACAGCAGAGGACTGAGTGTAATCTTATGCAACTTTTGTTTCCTTGAAATATATGTCTGTAAACCACAACGTAACATACGTCTGTGCTGTGGATCACAGTCACGGTCACATGTGGGAAATTTGGGTGTAGACGTATATGGATCCTCTAATAGTGGGATACCTGAGCAGGGTACTCCTGAATGTCCAGTACCAGCTAGTTAACTGCTATGCTGATGAAATTATGGGCTTGAACCTCATGGTTGTTGAAAAGATTAAAGAGAGAAGTCATGGAAAGCATTATGAACTGTGCCTGGTTAACAGTCAGTGCTTAGTATTATAATTTCTTTTCCTCTCTAGATCTATAAGCCAATTTTTTTTCCCCTAAGATCTTTCTTCTGAGCCCAGAACTGCGAACCCAACAGCCTGCTTGACATCTCCACATGGTTGTTCACATCATCTTCAGCTCAGCAATCCAACCTCGAATTCAACTCATCACCACCTTCTCTCCAGTCCTCACCCCTCCCACCGCCACTTCCTGTCCCCAAGTGCACAGACCCTTCTGCTGCTTCTCCTGAATTCACCCTTCTATGAGAGGTGCCAGGACCTCATAATGTGATCTTATTAGGAAATGGGTCTTCACAGAGGTAATCAAGTGAAAATGAGGTCATTAGGATGGGCCTTAATGCAATCTGACCAGTGTCCTTATTAAGAGGAGAAATTTGGACACTGAGACATGCATAGAAAAAAGACACAGGGAGAGCACCATTGACAAGCCAAAGAGTGCCCGAGGCTAGCAGAAGCTAGGGAGAGTCACAGAACAGATTCTCCCGCACAGCCCTCAGAAGGAACCAACCCTGCCCACATGCCTTACAGAGCCTTAACATCAGTCCATGCTTCTCTGCCTATCACTAAAGGTCCTCTTTGATTTGGCCCCATCCTCCCTATTGAACCTTAATTCCCACAGCTTCTGGGCAGCCCCCTCCAATAACACAGGTCTCCTTGCTAATCCCCATCTGGACGATGGCTCTCTGCCTTTGCTTGGGATGTTCCCAACAGCCTATTATGCCCTACCCACTTCTCTCTTCCATCTAAACTTGCACATTCTTTAAGCGCTAACTGTAGTCCCTCTTCCTCAATTATACTGTCCCTGAATTTTTGGCCAATGGTTTTCTACCTCTACTCTGAACTGTCATACTTATCCTCTGTATCATGTAAGCTGTCACTTGATTATGTCCTATTCACATAGTGTCCTCATGTGATATTCTTGGGTCTAGAACAGGGGTGGGCAAACTTTTTGACTCAAGGGACACAATGGGTTCTTAAACTGGACCGGAGGGCCGGAACAAAAGCATGGATGGAGTGTTTGTGTGAACTAATATAAATTCAAAGTAAACATCATTACATAAAAGGGTATGGTCTTTTTTTTTATTTCAATAGTTTTATTCATTTCAAACATTTTAACAAGAAGAATGTAAACACTAATTATTATAATTTGAAACTTCAAAAAATGGAGGAATCATAGCACAATAACATACCTTATATTGAAGATGGCAAAGGCAAAATAAAATTGCCTATCAAAGGAAAGGTACAAAAGCCTTTCAAATTAAACTTAAATATAATAAAATAATTTAAAACTAAAACAAATAGAAAAGAACAAAATGTGTAAACAGTAAATTAAACATTTTCTTTAGTGCAACTTCCAAATTATGCCCGGGACGTAGATGTAGATGGCAATGTAGACTGGGTTGAAAGGTTTTTGGTCTTTAAAACATCAACTTCAGTGGGAACAGTGTTGTTGGTCTCCTTTTTATTTTTATTTATTTTTTGTAGGTTTTTTGTTAGAGACACTTTAATATATATTGTTCAAATGAAAGGATAAAAGAGTTTAGCATTATAATTCATAAATGAAGTTTTTATGTTATAAGTTTTATTTATTTTTTTTTTATGTAAAGTTTCCTGGTCTTATTTCTTTTTTTTTTTCTTTTAAATTTTTTTTAATTGTTTGAAGTATTACAAATAGTAGTACATATGTCTCATTTTTTTCCCATTGACCTCCCCCCAGCCTCCCCTTCCTCCCAGTACATGCCTTTACCTGCCCCCCCCCCCCAGTGTCTTTTATCCATTGGTTATGCTTATATGCATGCGCACAAGTCCTTCAGTTGATCTCTTACAGCTCCCCTCCCCCAAAACCTCCTCTGCCTTCCCGCTGTAGCCCGACAGTCTGTTCAATGCTTCTTTGCTTCTGTATCTATTTTTTCCCCTTTTCTTTCCTTTAAAGAATCTTGCCTTTTGCATGGTCTCCTTTTTAGCTAATGCTCTGATACTGTGCTCTCCAGGGGCGTGTCTCCCTACATCACCACGATAACGCGTCTACGCATTCCCAGGGTGATGTCGGGGAATGCGTCCGCGGGCATTATAAGGAGCCTCTGGAAGATTGAGAGGTTGTTCCTTCTACTGAATGGGCGGATATAAATCCGCCCACTCAGAAGAAAGAGCTGCGGCCGTGTTTGCCGACATTGCCATGTTAACACTGCTGCTGGTGAAGGATCAGAGGGGTTAGCAAGAGAACCCTCTGCTCTTTTGGCTCCGTGGGCCGGATAGAACAGCCGAACGGGCCGGATCCGGCCCGCGGGCCGTAGTTTGCCCACGGCTGGTCTAGAGTTAAATTTTAAGTGACTAGCCTCTATTGCAAACCACTTTTCCAGACACCTTCCTACATTTGTTTTCTCAATAAACCTATTACTGCATGAGTTTATCATTTGTCATACAATCGAGTATTATTGAGCATTTTTGTTAAGAGAGAAGGATGCCCTAGGTGTGAGTCCTAAATCTTCTGTTACTGGAAAAATCGATGAACTTCTTGGAGCCTCACTTTCCTTACCTTTAACATGTTACCTCTCAGAGTCATTATAAAGATAAGATGGAATAATTTATGTGAAAGTGATTTTTTTTTAAGGTGAGACTAAAAAAGGTGAGTGATTTTTTTAAGGTGAGATTTTTTTAAGGCTCAAATGTGAGACTAAATCATTATTATCATCTCAGTGCCAAGTTAGCTCAGCTAGTTAACTGCTATGCTGATGAAATTAGGGGCTTGAACCTCATGAGCTGGTTCATCTGGATTCATGCCACAGGGGCCAATAAATTTCATGACTAATAAAAAATGAGAGGAGGGATGAAGAAAACTGCAAAGCACATCCTGGTGGGTCAGCAGGGCTATCTTCATGAATAAAAGATAGAAAGCATATAGTCACCTCCATCTATCTTAAGGCATGCAGTATCCCAGGCTCTCCGAAGAAATAACTGACAGTCCCTGATATAATCAGCTCTAGTGCAATAAATCCACAAGGTTATGCCTAAATGAAGAGGTTAATGTTTTGTTTTGGGTTGTTGTTTTTTTCCTGTAACTAAATTCGACTGGGTTTCAGACTGAAAGCTAACCAAGAATTGATAAAATATGCCTGCAACA
Organism: Plecotus auritus; assembly: GCF_963455305.1. NCBI lineage: Eukaryota > Metazoa > Chordata > Mammalia > Chiroptera > Vespertilionidae > Plecotus > Plecotus auritus. The sequence goes on along the minus strand of NC_137773.1, from coordinate 61,287,032 downwards.
CACAGGCAAGTCAACCTCTGTCAATTTAGACTCTTACTATGGTTCATCCTTGAGCACCTTGAATTAAGGAAGAGCCAAACCCTCACTCCAATTCCAATGAAGATGAGCTTTAGTAATATACAGAGTCAATATTCACATGCCCTAAATCACCAATTTTTTTCTATGAAACCAGCCATATGAATTTAGATTTTTTTCTATTTAAATGTTTCTATTTTAAAGAGGTTGAATTAACTTTTTATTTACCTTTGGTATTTGTTCCACAAAACTTATATGCTGGCCAGTGATTTCAAGTAAATCAAGTGGTCATTTTTAAGTTGCAGGCGCCAAATACAGCATGCATATTAAGAGTATAATTATTGTAGCAGTCAGGATGTGTAAAATTCAGAAAGCTGGACCTTGGATTTCTAGGGCCTGCAAAATAGATCTAGGACATAAGCAGGAGTTCTGAGTGTTGCCATTTGGAATGACTCCCTCCCTCTGGTCTGCTGGTGAACTCCAGTCCCCTTGATCAGCCATCCACAGATACCAGCTGAAGGGCTGAATAATGAAGACTGAAGATTAAACTACTCATCGAGAGAACAGGCAGCACTTCAGTGAATGCAGTTATCCAAGGGACTTGAAGAGAAAATGGTTAGGGGAAAAAAGTCTAGGAAAAGTAACCTAGTTATTCTATCTAGATTTGGTTTTAGCACAGAGCATCCTATGTAGATCAAGCCCCAAACATGCCAAGAATATTTTGTATCATATTACAAATGAAAACCAGCTCCCATGCAGATGGGATTCAGAATTTCATAACCCAACCAATCTGTCTTCCTCCTATTACAGAAACTACTTTAACTATTTAAAGCAAATTCTTCATTATTTCCCATTCTTGATATTGTAAAGACTTTTTAGAAAGTAATATGAATTTGATCGGTAATAGATGTTTATTAACCAATCAGAAACAAAACAAAAAAAGATTTAGAAACTCTGTTTAAGCAAAACAGTGTATGTGGACTACAAGCAAAATCCTTCTAGAGGAAATCCCTGAGAAACCCGGTTTGTTTTCTAGCCATGAAATTGTATTAAAGATGAATAAAAGACAACTTCTTCTGTGGGGTCTATAGCTGAAGTGGAGATATTAGAGTAAATCTCACAAGAAAAAGAAGCACTTTGCACAGGGCCCCCCATACTCTTCCCTCCAACCCCATCCATTTCCAAGCTCTTAGATCTTTCGTGGTTTGGTGTGTGGTTTGGCTTTGAGTGGGATTTAGCCTTCAGGCATGAACTGCTTTGCACTTCAGGTTTCTCTGCTGAGACGTTCAGGGAGGAAGGAGATGAAGGACCCTCAAAGGGTAATTGCTCTTTGATGGCCGAATATAAGGAAAAACAGCAAAACGATTGCAGTCTGCCTCTTCTCATCCTTCCTCTACGCAAATGGCACCCTGTCACAACACTTCATTGTACAACATGACAATGTGACTTCCATGTGACCTGGGGCCAATAGAGCATTTGTCATTTAAGGCTCATTTGTTGCAGAGTGTATGGCACAACAGATGGATGAAGCATTGCTTCTCTGAACTGGAAATAGTTTTGTAAAAAAAAGAATTCTTTCTAATGGTACAGGAATCTGGAGACCATGTTCTATAACCATTTGTGAAATTTGGTTTTGATCAGTGGCTTCATTATTGGCTTAGATTTAGAAGAGAAAGACATTGAGTCTTGGCCATTTATTTTCTGCAGCAATCAAGAAGCCAACATTCAGCCCATTAGAGTACCTTTTTATCCACTTTCCTTGGGTGACTTCTGATTGGCCATGCTAAATAAGGGGGAATCCAAAATGCGTGCTTAGGTTTCATGAGCAGTTCACTCTTACAATCTCCTTCTTTGTCTAACACAGCAATTATTTAGCCTTTCACAAGTAGAATCTAAGGCATGGGGTTAGTAGAAGAAGCCCTGGACATATGCCAAACAACAAAGAGGAGCCAGCTGCCCCAAATCTGCAAGGAGACAATTCACTCACCAACACCAAGGAGATTACTACCCACTGAGATAGCCTGTGTGCTGCTAAGGCAAACTGTACCTAATCTTGAATTACAAAAAAAAAAAGGGGGGGGGGGCGGTCAGAACTGACCCTAAAGCTTCCCTTCTTTTGATTATCCTGCAAGTTCCTGCCCTTTTCCTTTCCCCTCCTATGCTTCTAGTTCACTATTTTAATTCCTGGCAGAATCATAACTAAGGCAGTCTGCCCAGCAAATAAGAAAGATGGGCCCCTCCCACTAAGCCCCATAGTCAAGGAGATACAGGCAGCTAACAAGATGCAAATCTAATTCAATGTGGCTAATGACTTTTTTTTTTTTTTTTTATCCCTAGACAAAGGCCAAGAAAACTCACCCTTCTGGGAGGCTTTATTAGACTAGTATAGCTTTGACTCCATGTTGAATGTGCAACACTAATTTAAATAAATTGCAAGTAGTCAGAAAAAGAGACAGTTCTTTGTTTAGTTTGAGCTAGGTTCATGATTAAGGAGACCTGATCTCATCCTCTTCATTAAGGCAAAGCTCAAAGATATCTATCATTTACCCTCTGGGCATTTTGGTGATAGCCCACTTAACTATTGAACACATTATAGGAATAAAGCCAATCAACAAATAGGAGCTTGGGGTTAGGTAGCAAGTGTCACTTCACCCAGGTCATGTTGAAAGAACCGAGAACACACCTTTCACTACCAAAGGAAGCAAAGCTCAGGTCAAGGGACCATCTTTTTATATTTTTAAATATATTTTTATTGATTTCAGAGAAAGGAAGGGAGAAGGAGAGAGAAACATCAATGATGGGACAGAATCATTGATTAGCTGCCTCCTGTATACCTCCTCCTGAGGATTGAGCCTGAAGCCCAGGCATATGCCCTGACTGGGTATCACACCCTGACCTCCTGGTTCATAGGTCAACCATTGGACTCAAGGGACCATCTTGATTCCCTCAGGAAGCAGGTATAGCTGGACAAGGGAAGAGAGTCCTACCATAGTCCTTGACCTGGTTTCCCAGGTGAGGAAGTCAGTGAACAGGTGGAAGGATGCTCACTAATGTTTGAAGATACCCCCCAGGCTTGAAAATTCCTTGAAGGCTTATGTTCTGCCTTTTACGCTATGGTACTTTTTCAGATCATAAAGCAGGGACCTTGAAACATAATATTTGCTCAATAAATCCTGTTGGCTGGCAGACTCAGCTTGAAAAACATCGTTCCTTTCTTCTACCTGGGTGCTATGTCAAATCACTCTTCTCAGGTGTCTTAAACTGAGAGATTTCATTTTGTTTGCTTTCTGGACCTCAAAATCACGATCCCTAAAGGTCAGCAATGAGAGGCCCAAAATGCTAGTCCGGATCCTAATGGGAGGTACCCAGCTCAGCATGACATTGCCTCTCTGGATATTTCCATTGAAATCAATGGCCACATTTAAACGAAAAAAGACATCCTTCAATGGCAGGCATTCTGAAACCTGAGCAACACTTACAATAAGGAGATGGTGATTTAAAAGGCTAATCACCTCCCAGAACTGCAGTTGCCTCCAGCACATTTCTACAAATTGCTCTGGATCCAACAGCCTGCACTTCTTAGGCTGAGTCATTTCACTGAAAAATGCAGCCACAGCTTCTATTGGAGCACGTTTACACTGTCATGAATTAATAAAGATGCTTGGAGACAAGGTATTCTTGTTTGACTCAGGACACATCCCAATCTTCCTGGCCAGCCCTTCTGCCTAAATAAATTTCACCTAGACATCCAGTGTGTTATAAAAAAGAACATAGTGAAAATTCTAGGGTGAGGATACTTCTGTTCAAGGAATAAGATGAGATTCAAAGTCAGGATATGCAAAAATAATCGTTTTCCATAGGAAGGAACCAGTATTAGTTAGACAAAATGTTTGCCAACAAAAGCTCAGTTTCTGAGGTTGAATTTCCACTAAACTCTCAAAAAAAAAAAAAAATACATAAAAGCTGCCTGGCCAGTAAACAGTGACTCGGTGCCCTTGGATTGATTCCCCTTCACTTCCCCTCCACTTACTTATCTCAAAGGTTCCACTTGCCAATTCTTCGAACTCCAAGACCAAATACTATCCATATGAAAGGCCATTCTCTGCCAGAGAAGATAATAAGTTAAACACACAGATGACTGGCAGGGGCTCTTTCAGACCTGCCAACTAGCAGGTCAGACTTAAGGTCTAACACATGTGAGTATAAGAAATACGTTGGCGATACAGTATGACAGTAACTCAGCCCTGACTCAAGACTTTTAAGATAACAGTCTCCGAGAGGCTTCTCAACCAGACATTGGTCTGTATTTTCTCATGAATCCCAAAAGGAAAGCCATCATTGTTCCATCTGCATCATTAGCAGCAGCTTCAAAAGCATCCTGCCAGCACCTGCCAACATAAACCTTTCGAGCCTGTTCAAATCAAGCTAAAACGGCCCTTTGGGAATCTGTAACCCAAGATGGATTTGGTGTAAACCATGCAGTGGAGAGGTGAGAAAAGGAGAAAGTTCGGAAATGTTTTCTTCCCAGATTTCAGGATGGCATTTTCAAAGGTTCCTTGTGCATTGCTGGATTACCCTACTGAGTTATCTCCAGTGAACAGGCAAATTCCCACCAAGCAGCACTTGGAGAGGTGGTGAGTTACTGCTGCTCAGAAAAGGCCAAATAAACAGATTACTCATGAGACCCAAGGTCAATATCCAGGGTTTTTTTCCCAAAGTAGTCAGTAAACAGAAATTCAAAGGGCGGAATTCAACCCAACGGCAGACCAAAGAAAAGGTCAGAGTGTATGCTGCTAATTTTCAAGGAGACTCCCTAACCCATTTAGATTCACATTTTATGAGAAGATCCTTCTGCTTCATTTCAATATGAAGCAGAAATAACAAGCTGACCAGACAATCAGGAAACCATGCAAGTCAACATTCAAATGATGATGCAAAAGAAGTAATTCAAGATGTAGGCGCCACATTTACTTTTGAATGATACAATGGAATTTCCAATAGAGGATTTAATAGACATAGAATTTTCCAGGAAAATAAAGGCAGAATTTGGAAAAAAAGTTCTGAGAATACTGACAAGGGGACACTGTCATCTAAACGAACCTTGACACTGAAAGGTACTATCTTAGATTCCATGATCCCAAATAAAGTCATGATAGGTACCTACATGGGATAGTATGGAAAAGGGGAAAAGAAGAGAGAGGCTACAGGGGAAAAAATAAGAACTGGTGTTAACCCTTTGTACCCAGGGGGAACTATAGGGGGGATGGATTTGGGGTTCATAGAATGCTTGGAGTCTGACAGGTATTTCATGCTCCAAATCTTCCTGTCTGCCCCCAGCCCTCTATCTGAGTTGTGAGCAGCATGAAGTTTTCGATATGGAGCATGTACTTTTTAGAACACATCAATCAAAAAGAGTCCATATACCAGTCCAGATCGTGACTGAATTATGTTACCATGAAGACATTTCATTAGCTTAGGTGGCCTACCTTGATTCAGCCAAATCTGTATTTAACCAAGGGAGGGGGAAGGGAGGAGGAGTTTTTGTTTGTTTTTAAAAATTCATCTTTAATCGCTGGGTGTACCTAAATTTGAAGAAGGGAAGGTCATGTATGTGCATCATAAAGAGTTCAGTGAAATGTTTTGCATCTTTGGTTAATGTTGTGATAGTCAAAGTGTTCTAAATCATTCCTGCTCTTTTGTTTCTTACAGTTGAATGGCAGATACTAGGTCTGCCAAGGATGAAGTCAGGAGGAAATCTGAGACCAGAGGTCAAGTAGAACTGGGAGGCAGTGAACGGAGCACAATACCTCCTCCCACCCTAGGAAAGGAACCCGGAAATGCAGGTTGTCATGCAACAATAACTATCTATGTATATAAAAGCCTAAGTGACCAAATGACTGAAAGACCAACCCATCAGTCAACTGGTAGCTATGACGCACACTGACCACCAGGGGCAGACGCTCAACGCAGGAGCTGCCCCCTGGTGGTCAGTACGCTCCCACAGTAGGAACACCGCTCAGCCAGAAGCTGTGCTCAAGGCTGGCAAGTGCAGGAGTGCAGCTGCAGCAGCACAAGCCTCTCCTGCCTCTGGGCAGCAGGTGCTGCGGGGCCAGGATGAGTGGGAGTGGCTCTGGGCCCGGCTTGGGCTCCTCCCCAGCCACCTTCGGCTTCTTGCACTGCTACATCCCCTGAGGGGTCCCAGACTGCGAGAGGGCATAGGCCAGGCTAAGGAACCCCACCAGTGCCCGAATCCGTGCACCGAACCTCTAGTATTCTTATAACACTGATGTAAAGGTTAATCTCCATTTTTTGAAGAAAATCGGCTATAAGCTATTTACTGAAAAAAAGGCATTGGTGTGTATACTGCCACAGAACCACCACCCTCCCACTCGAAGGACTAACCCAATCTTTGGATGCCTAGAATTCTAAGTGCTCTAAAATTAACTATTAAAAAGCCATTTTAACCTAAAGCTGTCTCTGTTTCACAAATTAAGGCTGATGATTTGGGGTGGGGGGGGGTTTGAGGGGGAGAGGATAGAAGGGGTGAAGAAGGAAGCAGTTGCTCTATAGGGTTGAACTACAGGGGGAACAGATTTGGGGTTCACAGAATGTTTGAGTCTGACAGGCATTTCATGCTACAAACCTTCCTGCTCACCCCCAGCCCTTTGCCTGAGTTGTTAGCAGCATGAAGTTTTCAATACGGAGCATGTACTTTTCAGAACACATCAATCAAAAGGAGTCCTTAAAAGCCTCAAAAATCCACATCCCTCGCCTCCAATAAGCCAGAACTGTAGTATGAACTTGGGCAGCGAATAAGAGTTGAGGCTAATAGGGAGGAAATCTATTTGTGCAGTTTTAGGGAAATGGCCAAAATTTAAGAAGGGGGAGGGGAAAGGAAATAGTTTTCAAAAATTATTAATGCTACTGCTTTAAGATTGCAGAATATCTTCTTTTTTCCTGCCTCATTTTTTCGTGCAAAAGGACGTTAAAAGCTTTACTTCTGAAGCTTTGCGCGAATGGCAAATGGTTCCCACCCCCGGAGACCTCCGCCGGCCCAGCCTGGGAGCGAGGCAACCTCAAGGTCGAGCCCCACGGACAGCGCCAGCAGCCGCAGCCCCCAGCGCCAGCGCCAGCTCCAGGGTGGCTTCTCTTGCCGAGCCGGGATCCCAGCCAGGATCCGAGCCGGGATCCGGAAGAGTGTCTGCAGGCTTCCCGCACACCTCAGTCCACCCAGACCTTGGCCCGGGGCGGTTCCACAGCAGGGCAGGACCAGGCCTGCGGCGGCAGCGGCGCTCAGCCAGCACCACCGCCCGAGCCCTGACTTACTGCGAGACCCGCGAGGGCGCCGCGGTGACTCTGCCTCGGCCGCTGTGGCCCCGCCAGGGCCGGGGGTGCTCGCTCACAGCCGGGGCAGAGGACCCAGCCGCTGGCGCAGCTCCTGCCCGCCTCCTCCTCTCCGCAGCCGCAGCCCGGTCCGGTTGTGTCGGAAGGTGACACGGCGTTACCTCCAGCGTTTCTGAGCGCTAACCTGAAGTCGGGACTACACACCAGCGGAGGAAAAGCGGCCTCCTGGCTGGGCTCGGAAGGGCCTTATCTGGGAGCCCTCGGTCCCCAAAGGGCCTCTGCTTGGTCATTTCCATTCTGCGCTCAGGCCCGGCGCGGAGACATCTGTGCTCCATACGCCAGGAGGCAGGGGCAGGTCCTGGACTGCATGCTGCCCAGCTCGCGCTCGCTCCCGACCCGGCCCGGCAGCTAATCCCCACAACGCGCGAAAACAACACAACATGCAAGCCGGTGCCCAGTTCCAGAAAGATTTCCAGCGCGATGACTCAAGGCTCCCGCGGCCAGCCTCCGGGAGGGCCAATCGCAGCCCAGGGGCGCAGGAAAGAAGGGGCTTGGCTCACTGGGCAGGCCGGCTCCCCCGAACGCACCCTGTAAACACAGATGCAAACGGTCCTTTCTGGGGAAGCGACTTGAGTCTGATGGGGCCCAGAGAGCAGAAAGGGGCCAGCCTTCATTACAGGCCGGTTCATTATTAAAAGCAATCACAGCTCCTGAATGGGAGAGAGGACAAAATCCCTGCGTTTCCTTTCATCCTGGCGAATAGTCAACTACAGCACAACCAGCTCTGAAAATGAGGAGACATTTCTACTCCTCAGGGTCTTACTTTTCACGCTAAAATTCTCCTCTCCCCTCCCCTCCCCCTCCCCTCCCCTCCCCTCCCCTCCCCGCCCGTTTCCCTTCCCTCCTCCCTCCTCTTTCTCCCTCCCTCCTCTTTCTCCCTCCCTCCTCTTTCTCCCTCCCTTCCTTCCTCCCTCCCTCCCTCCCTCCCTCCCTCCCTCCCTCCCTCCCTCCCTCCCTCCCTCCCTCCCTTCCTTCCTTCCTTCCTTCCTTCCTTCCTTCCTTCCTTCCTTCCTTCCTTCCAGAAACAGTTATGACTAACTCCTATATGTCATAATAGATTGAGAACAGAAAGTTGGAAAAAACCTGAAGCCTTTATCCTTAAGTGCCTTATTACTGGGGGAGGGTGGTGAGAAGGGGGGAGGAGGACCAACAATTTCAGTGCATCGTGCAATTGCTGTGATAGAGTGTGTGCCCAGAGGGTTACAGGAACATAGAAGCAAGTTTTAAATAATGCTGGAAATCAAGGAAGGCTTCCCAGAGGAGGCTGCATTTGAGTTTTGAAACCTGAGCAGACATCAGATAGAATGAAGAGAGAGAGAGAGAGAGAGAGAGAGAGAGAGAGAGAAGAGAGAGAGAGAGAGAGAGAGAGAGAGAGAGAGAGAGAGAGAGAGAGAGAGAGAGAGAGAGAGGTGAACCATGGAGTGGCTGCAGAAAGCAGGAGCAAGGAGCAAAGGTGAAAGATGGCTTATAAAGGGTGGCAAGGAGTCAGACCACACAGGTTTTATCTGCTAAGTTCTGGGATTTGACTTTTGTTTGGAAGCTATGGGGACACTCGGAAGGATTTTAAGCAGGTGAGTGATTTGATTAAAACTGTGTTGTAGAAAGATTACTGTGGAAGGCAAATGGAAGGAAGACAGCCTGGGGAGGGAGTGGAGGTGGGGCTGGGACGGACAGGAAAGACTCCAAAGATGGGAAAGAGGTGGGACCTTTAGGATTTGACCCCTGATTACAGGCAGCGGACTGGGGTTGTAGGCTAACACCCAGCTTCTGACTTGGGCAACACTGGGGATGGAGGGTACCATTCACCAAGAAAGAAAAATAAAGGAGGAACAGGTGGGACCAGAGAAATGATGACTTAAGTTTAGACAAGTTGAGCCCGTGATTTTTGTGGGGTATTCAATGCAAGTGTCCCAGCAGGCCAGTCAGTTGGATCTGTAAGGTATTTGGGGCATTATGGGCTAGCTATACAAAATAGGCAGTTGCCCACTTATAAGTAGAAGCAAATACAGGAGTAGAGAAAAACTCACTGAGCTTGCTAGAGCTGTCCTAACACAGTTCCATAAGACGAAGTGGCTTGAACAATAGAAATGTATTGGCTCACCATTCTGGAGGTTGGATATCCAAGTTTAATGTGTCAACAGGAGGGACAGTCTCCCTCTGCCTGCCGCTGGGGAGAGATCTGTTCTAGCACACTCTCTTAGTTCCTTGGCTTATGGCAACATAACCCCAGTCTTCACCTGGCGGTCTCCCTGTGTGTCTGTTCAAATTTCCCCCTTTTTAAGGACATCAATCATATTGGAGTAGGGGCCCACCCTACTGCAGTATGACCTCATTTTAACTAATTCCATCTGCCCTATTTCCATCTCCTATTGGAAATTTCTCTATATCCATCTAAGGTCACATTCTAAGGTAGTGGGGGTTAGGACTTCAACATGAATTTGGGGGATGGGGGACAATTCAACCATAACATTCACAGACTTGCTGTCTCTATGGATTTGCTTATTCTGGACACTTCATATGAATAGAATCATACAGGATGGGCCTTTTGTGTCTGGCTTCTTTCATTTAGCTTTTTTTTTAAGGTTTAACCATATTATAGCATGAATCAGTACTTCATTCGTTTTTATTGCAGAATAATATTCCATTGTTCAGATAGACTACATTTTGCATATCCATTTCATCAGTTCATAAACATATGCACTGTTTTCATTTTGGGGCTAGTATGAATAATGCTCTGAATAAAGTTTTTTGTGGGGACCTATATCCTTCCTATATTTTCATTTCTCTTGGTTACAACTTAGGAGTACAATTGCTAGGTCATATGGTAATTCTATACTTAACATTTTGAGCAACTGCCAGACTCTCTTCCAAAGCAGTTACATCATTTTATACTGCCACCAGCAATGTCTGAGGGTTCTCATTTCCTAGTGGGTGTGAAGTGGCATTTCATTGTGGTTTTGATTTGCATTTCTCTAATGACTAATGATTTTGAACATCTTTTCATGTGCTTATTGGCCACTTGGGTATCTTCTTTGAAGAAATGCCACTTTTTTGATGGTGTCATGATAGATTTTAATAAATTCATTAAAATTTTTTTTATTGATTTTAGAGACAGGAAATGGGAGAGAGGGAGAGAGAGAGAGAAACATTGATGTGAGAGAGAAACATCCCTCATGCACCCCGACCTGAGATCAAATCCACAACTTGGGTATGTGCCCTGAGTAGGAATCCAACCCACCACCTTTCAGTGTATGAGGTGATGCTCCAACCAACTGAGCCACACTGGCCAGGGCTTTAATAAATTCCTTTTATGCTCAAACTAACTAGAGTAGCTTCTGTCATCAGTAGCTAAGAACACTGACAGATGCACTGGGTTCTATTAAATACTATCATTTAAAATTTTTTTTCTATATCAACCTGTCTCATTTCATATCTTTTATTCAATACTAGTGGCTTGGTGCACGGATTCGTGCACATTGAAAGGAAATTAATTAGAAGAAATATTTTAATATTGCTCTTCACCCTTTCTCTATAATAGATGTGTCAGAGATGAAAGAAAATTAGTAAAATCTATATATATATAAAACTAAGATGGTCGCTTAGTTTTTTTATATATAGAGATTTTACTAATTTTAAAATTAGTAAATTTTAAATTTACTAATTGTCCAACTGGTAGCTATGACACGCACTGACCACCAGGGGGCAGATGCTCAACGAATGAGCTGCCCAGCTGCAGTGACTTGGCTGCAGCAGTTCTCAGGTTATGCACCCTGGAACCTGAGAGGAGGGAGCCGGGTTCTGGGGTGTGTCACCCGAGAACTGCTCTCTTGCAATCTGGGACCCCTTGGGGGATGTTGGAGAGGTGGTTTCAGCCTGATCCCCGCAGGCCAAGCTGCCGGAGGGACCTACAGATGTCCTTCAAGCCAAGGCACCACCCCAGGTGTGGCTGGCCAGGGAGGGACTGCAGGAGGTTGGTTCCCTCCTTGCCCAATCCTGCCCCGCCGGCCACCTTCTAATTAATTCCCTTTCACTGTGCACGAATCCATGCACCAGAGCACTAGTGTATATGAACATAGTATATAAATTGATTAGTAAATAAATAATAACATGACATAATAACAACAAAGACATGATATAAAAACAACAAAAACATGCTATAAAAATAACCAAAATCACAATTGACAATGACAGATAGAAACACACGTGTGCGGTTGGCGCCAGCAAGAGCTTTACATGTATCGCACATGCGCAAGTCAACGTTTATTTTTAAATTGCCAGTGCGCGTCATCTGTACCAGCTGGTCGGTCGGATGGTTGGATAGACATATGGTCGGTCACTTAGCCTTTTTTATATATAGATTGCTTTAGAATATTTTTTCCTAAAGCATTTCCTATTCTATTGGAATTCCATCCACATTTCCTGGATGACACAAAGTATCAAAGGCCACCACTAATGCAATTATGAGCACAGCTACCAGCAGCCCTACCACTTATTTCCCATCTCTATCCAGTCCTGACCCAGCACCCTGGCCCTCCTGTGCAATGCCCTCCCTCCCCCCAGACTCTTCCCACTCCGCTCCTCCCTTTCCTGTTATATTGTCAGAGCCACGTGGAATCTTATGAATGAGATCAGTGTCCTATTAAATCTTTGGATCATTTTTAATCATCAGTGCCCAGGACAAGGCTTTGCAAAAACTTGGCACATAATAAGTACACATGAAATTGAATTGAATCTTGTGTCCTATTTCTTTAGTTTTCGCTTTTATTCTAAAATAGTATTTATGCAGTCACTGATTTTAAACTTTCCCTCACATGGCCCTGTTTAGAGGATTAGGGCCTGATATTGGTTTGCAGAGCAAACCTATGGTGTTCAATTTGTAACTGAAAGAATGGAATTCCTTAGGGAATTAATCTCTAGGAGGCTGTGAAATGGTGAAAAAGGTAAGGTTTCGCAGGTAAAGTTCTCAGTACACAGAGAGGAGCTAAAGAGCAATATAGGGGCATTGGGAGTCTAAGGGGCATGCATTTCCTGGCAGAGTTTTCTGGTGGTTAGGCTTCAGGACCACCACCGCTCAGTGCTTTGGGCCTGTTTAGTTTTCATAGGCTTTCTTATCCCGCCTCCTTGCTGCTGTACCTGTGAGACTGAAACTCCTCAGATTAGGAACTACATAAAAGGCCCCCTCTAACCGCTCCCCCCGCCCCCCCGAAAATAGCTGGAAAGAGCCCGTGTTCATTCAGTCACCAATCTGCCCAGTGTTTACTGAGCACACACTTTGTGCAAGGCACCACTCTGGACACAAAGAGGAACAAGTCTCCTTTCCTGTATTAAGGAGCTGGATGACAAATGCGGCAGTCAGGACAAACACAATCAACTATAATCCCAAGTAGAATGGACTTCCAACAAAAGAAGCATAAAAAACGGTCTTGACGACTCAAGGGGAGAAGAAATTGCCCACTTTTTCAAGTAGTAGGAAAGGCTTTATGGAAAAGGTGGGGAAGGAAAGCTAGGCTTTTGGCTTGGAAACTTACTGGTAGGACCTAAGGCATAATTCCTGTTCTCCAGGGGCTCCCCAACTAGTTGGGAAGAAAGTCACACATCCCAGTGGCTGTCATTCAAGACCATGTATGATAAATTGGACCTGAAAGAGTCGCAGAAAAGTGAGTGATCACTTCCGATGAGACTAACTAGGAACGACTTTATGGGAGGGTGGACTTGGGCCCTAACAGATGGAAAGGCTTTATTAAAATGCATATTGTAGGTAAAAAGCAATTAAATGCTCTAGAAAAATCTGGGAAACCCAGTAAAGTATAAACAATAAAACAGAAACCATCTATAGACCCTATAGATAAGTATATTGCCAGATATATATGTTTAATAAATATTTATGATGTAACTAAATGAACAAATGACATTATCATTTATTGTCTTTATTTTTTCTCGTGCATATTTTTACTATGCACACAATTTTGAAAACTGCTTTTAAAAATACATCATATGCACTTTAAATCTGTAAAATATTTGAAAGCACATTATAAACAGCTGAAGAACATTCCATTAATTGTATAACATTTATGCAACCAATTTCCATAGTGCTTACATTTATGTTGTTCCTAAATTTCTAATTATTATAAGTCAAACTTAAATGAAATCGCTAATCACAAATCTTTGTCCACACCTCTACAGTCTTAGCATAGATTCCTGTAAATGAAATGGTCACGTCAAGGTGTGTTAACATTTCCAGGGCTCTCAAGAAAGTAAAACATTGCACAATTACTTTCTAGAGAAGTTGTATCAATTTACATTCCCATTAGCAACGTATTTTAAAATATTAACCTGATAAGGAGAAAATAGTAACTCATTGTTCTTAAGTTTTCTATTTATTTGATCACTAGTGGTGTGGAACATTTTAAATATGATCGTTTCCATCAATATTTCCTTTTAAGTTCCTAGTTCATGATCTTTGTCTACTTATCTTTGGGGGACTTGGAGAGAATCTGCAATTCTTTCAGCCAATCTGAGATCTCCCATAGTTATAACTGTGTGAGCATCCTGCCAGGGTGTGATCTTATTTTTTTTAAGTTACATTATCATTCATTTCTTTCTCTTTCTCTCTCCCTCTACCTCTCTCTCCCCTTCTCTCCCTCTCCCTCCCAACCTTCTTTTCTCTCTCTCTCTCTCTCCACATCTCCCTTCTCTCATTCTCTCTCTCTTTCTCTTTGCCACAATATGGCCCCTAAATACAGCCAACTACTTCATCTGGTGCTCAGAGAAACTGTGGTCTGTTGCAACACTGGAGAGAGAACTGGTTAATAAAATTATTGAAAGACAGTATTTCCAGATGGTCAGGGGCCATGTAGTCCCTGTGACTCTCTTTCTAAGGGCTGCTTTCAGAACGTGACCTCCTCCTGTGCTGTGCCATGCAATGCCAGTGCTCCCCTATGGACTCTCTGAGTCTCTGCTGAAGTGCTTTCCTGCTTCTGAGGGGTCTGTTCCTGCTGAGGCTGGTGTGGCCTTTTCTACACCTTCCCCAGTCCAAACCCTGCCTGTCTCTGATAGGAAGCTCAGACAGTGGCCGTGGATGGTGGCCCTCTTCCTCTGAATGCCACAGTACTTTGTATTTCACTTACAGCCTCCCAGTCTCCCAGGAATTCTGGCCATGGGTGCAGAGCACGCCTCTCCCTCATTACTGCATAACCGCTTTGAGGCGTCTGCATGACTGGGTCTATGTCTTCTTTATGTCTGGATTCCCATAACACAGTTAATAGAAATCCAAAAATGTTTTACAAATTAAAAAATAAAATGTTATTTAATAGAAACACTAGGGGGTGGGGACAAGCTACTTTGAAAGGGTAAATAAAGTTTAATTTTAATTGTACATCAACCCCCCACCCCCCCACCCCCATCCACATTTTTGGCTACCCACAGTCAATCATAGTCTGAAAATATTAAATGGAAAATTTCACCTCACTTCATCTCACCATGTAGGCATTGCATCATCTCATGTTACCACAATACAAAGAGCGAGTACAGTACAACAGATATTTTGAGAGAGAGAGAGTGCATTCACATAAGTTTTATTATAGTATATTGTGGTAATTATTCTATTTTATTCTTTGTTATTGCTGTTAATCTCTTACTGTGACTAAATTATAAATTAAACTTTATCATAGGTATGCCTGTATAGGAAAAAGCAGAGTATATGTAGGTTCGGTACTATTCACAGTTTTAGCACCCACTGGGGGTCTTGGAACATATTCCTTGTGGATAAAGGGGAACTACTGCATTGGTTGTGGTAATGTTATGGACTGAACTGTGTTTTCTCCTCCATTTGATATGTTGAAACCCTGACTCCCATGTTAGGAGTATTTGGGGACAGGGCCTCCAGAAAAGTAACAGGGGTTAAAGGAGGTCATCAGGGTGGGGACCTAGTCCAATAGCATTAGTACCCTTACAAGAAGAGGAAGGCACGCCAGAGTGTTCGCTCTCCTCATCTGCATGCCAGTGAAAAGGTCACGTGAAGACATAGCGAGAAGGCACTGTCTGCCAACCAGAAAGAGAGCTCTCATCAGAACCCAACCATGCAGGCACCGTGACCTTGGACTTCCTGCCTTCAGAACCACAAGAAAATAAATTGCTGTTGTTCAAGCCAACAAGTCTGTGGTATTTTTATGGCAGCCCGTGCTGACTAATACAGTGGTGATGGTAAGATGTTAGGTAGAAATGGAAGAAAGTCCATCTAAACAAAAGAACATTAATACCTCAATCAAAGAACTCACAGACTCTCCGGTTGGGCCTTTAGGGGGCGGCAACTAAAGGAAGAATTAGGAAACATGCCTCCTTTTGTCTCCTCATAAAAAGCACAAGATGCCCTCCTCTTCCACAGCTGCGTTAAGTCCTCTGTGGTAGAGGAATTACAACTGGAATCCAGGGACTCAGAAACTGAATTGGGATTAAACAATTAATTTTAGATCAAATGTAAAGTCAGCAGAGGCAAAAAAAAAAGCACAAAAATAGTATTTCAAAACCATCGGGAGGTTGACGAGGAAACTGCTGCATCATTCCATTATGTTTCTTGGAATGATGCTCTGTGATCCCTCAGGCTGATGCATTAGCCATGGAAAGGCGCTCCTGAGCCTCCAGGGACGTCACTCAGTAGCGGCATCAGGCCATATCACACAGAACCGTGCGTGGCTTCACAACCAAATGCTGAGGAAGAGCACAGGAGGAAGCCAAGGGAGAAAGAGAAGGACGCTCTTGTTCTCAAGTCCTTGCCAAAAACGCAGTCATCCTAACTCTACATATTTTAAATGAGTGTCATGCTTTGGTCCAAGGAAGGTTTTTTTTTGTTTGAAACTTCAAAAGAACAACAATCAAAACAAGCAAAGGACAGTTTTTAAAAAAGAACTGTATTTCTTAGAACTATTGTGATTTAATGTCTTTTCAATTCCTCAATTAGAGATGGAAAAAAAAAAGAACCATGAAAACGTTTCTTTCAAAATTTCCTTTCATCCAACATGTGGAGAAAATATGGTGGCAAGTGAGTCATTTTCTTACTCTCTACCACACATTTCAATGTACCCTGTGCTTAACTTCCAAAATACAGATACCCGTCATATGTTTAAAAAACAGCAACAGTTAGTAAGTATAAATAACAGCAGAAAAGTGCACGAGGCCTGAGGCAACAGTTGGCCGAATTCCCCCAAAGAAAACACACTGGAACACCACCCAGAGATAGCCCATTGCCAGCAACCCAGGTGCCCCCGCCCAAATGTAGTTTCAATTAGATATATTTTGTCATAAAAAGAATATTATTAATGGTAGTAAGTGCCCAAATTAGACCACAGAAGCAAAAGGGCTAATGGATACATTGCCCAGGGGTTAGAGGGCATCTCCATTTGCCAGGGGCTTCTCTCACTTTTAGGTTCCTTAGTCAATTGCACCGTGCTCACGGGACACAAATCAGCATAACCACCCAGTGTTACTGGCAAGTCATTTTGTCAGATGGATCCAGAGCCTTACAAAATTTCTCTATCTTATGCCTTAGTCATTCCAGCTTAAAAATTTTTCCCCAAAGCAGGACCAGTGACGTGGTCATGGATATACATGGAGACCGCACCGAAGAGCAGCAGCTCCGGCGTGGCGCTGCCACTTCTTCCTTGTGCAATCCGGGACAAAGCATTTGACCAACCTCTCTGTGCCTTGGTTTGCTCATCTGTTCAATGGTTGTACGGAGCTTAAGTTGGTCACAATGCACAAAGAACCTGAAAT
Source organism: Plecotus auritus (assembly GCF_963455305.1). Classification (NCBI taxonomy): domain Eukaryota; kingdom Metazoa; phylum Chordata; class Mammalia; order Chiroptera; family Vespertilionidae; genus Plecotus; species Plecotus auritus. The sequence continues at coordinate 61,269,845 of NC_137773.1, read as the reverse complement.
GGTGCCTGTTACACAGTGAGCAATTCCACAAATTGTTAATTATTAGCTATTATTACAAAACATTCATCACTGTATTATTTATAATAGGAAAAATTTTAAAAGAAGTTAAATGATCAGAACTAGGGGGATGAATATGTATACTCTTGTGCATCCTACAAAAGAACGTAATGCCTCCCTGTGGCTATCACACAGTGGTTGGAAAATGCAGGCTCCGGCCCTGGCTGGGTGGCTCAGTTGGTTGGAGCATCGTCCTGTAAACCAAAAAGGTTGTACGTCAGGGCACATACCTAGGTGGTGGGTTTGATCCCCGGTTGGAATGCATATGGGAGGCAATCGATATTCTCTTTCACATCATTGCTTCTCTCTCTCTCTTTCTCTCTCTCCTTTCCTCTCTCTCTAAAAATCAATAGAAACATATCCTTGGGTGAGGATTTAAAAAAAAAGCGGGGGGGTGGGGGGAGCCCAGCCAGCATGGCTCAGTGGCTGAGTGTCGACCTATAAACCAGGAGATCATGGTTCGATTCCTGGTCAGGGCACATGCCCAGGCTGTGGGCTTGATCCCCAGGGTGGGGCGTGCCAGAGGCAGCCAGTCATTGATTCTTTCTCATCACTGATGTTTCTATCTCTCTCTCCTTCTTCTCTGAAATCAATAAAATATATTTAAAAAAGGGAGGGAGGTGGCGGCTCTGGAGCCTGCATGCTAGCCTGACCCTGGCCAGCTGTGCCACCTTGGACATTTTTTTTTTTTAATATATTTTATTGATTTTTTACAGAGAGGAAGGGAGAGGGATAGAGAGTTAGAAACATCGATGAGAGAGAAACATCGATCAGCTGCCTCCTGCACACCTCCCACTGGGGATGTGCCCGTGACCAAGGTACGTGCCCTTGACCGGAATCGAACCCGGGACCTTTCAGTCCACAGGCTGACGCTCTATCCACTGAGCCAAACCGGTTTCGGCTTGGACATTTTTTTTTAACTCTCTACTCTGACTATCAGTTTCCTCATCTGAGAATAGAGAATCATAGTACCTATCTGGAAGGGAGAGCCTGCTCATATAAATGAAGCCCTTAGAACAGTGCCTGGCAAACAGTTGGTGTTTCATCTGGGTTAGTCTCTCTATTTGAAGTTTCAGTGCTGCAGCCTGATGGTCTGGTCATATATCATCGCACGAAGCTTCCCGGTCCCAGGCTGAGAGTGTACATGCCCTGGGAGAAGGCGAAGGAACAAAACCTGAATTCCCATTGGAATCAATAGAGGTAATTACAGACACAAGCCTAGGCCTGGATGCTCCGTGCACAATCGCCTTATGAAGGAACTGGAAAGAGTCGCTCTGCGGGCAGCACCAGAACGAATTGCTTTGATTTAAAGGGGAAAATGAAAGGCCCCCAAACAAAATCTCCCATCACAGCAACAAACAAGTCTTGTCAGAGATAGGAGCTGGGACAGTGTTCCCCATCACTAATCCCCATCCACTTCCCAGCCTGCTGCCCTCTCCACCCCTCCCCCGCTTGTGCTTTTCAGAGACTAGGAAACAGGAAATGGAGGAGCTAGATTTTCATCCACTTGGGGGAGGAGATGTACAGTAACAGCTTCCACAGCAGGAACAGGGAGCTGCTCTGATGTGACCCCCACCCCATGCCTGAAGCTCCGGTGGGGGTGCAGACACAGGCTAGAGACGTGGTCTCCATTCTCAAGGAGCAGGAACCCGGCTGGTATTGGGATGTGTCTCTGACCCCAATTCCAGGAAAGGACAAGGACCAGCGGCCACCAGGCCCTTTGTCCACCCAGCCCTGTCTCACCCCAGCCTCAGGTCCTTCACTGTCCACAGGTCCCCTCTCCCACGGACCCTGCTCCTAAAAAGCCACAGCCAGAAGAACTGGGGGCACCCCCAGGTTTGTGTGCAGGTGGCACTGAGGAGCCCAGTCGCCTGGCCTGTGAGAAAAAGGCAGCCTCACACGGGAGGCCCTCATTCCCTGAATACCCTGCACAGCCGTGGGGAGGGCTGGCAGCTGCCTCTGCCCCCTCCCAGCCCAGCAGTGACAGCTCAGACAGTGGCGCCCTGGATTCATCGCATGGGCCGAGTGTGGGAAGAGAGCTGCCTTTTTCAGGCCTTGTCACTATCTTTCCTCGCCACAGTTCCAACAAGGCGTCTGGGGCTTAGAGGTCGCTGCTACCTTACAGGAGTCTTCCTACATTCTTTCCGCAATGAACCGACACTAATTAGTATTTCTGCTGTCCCCTCCGCAGTGTGCCCAGAACACAGGGAGTATCCAGAAGACACAATACCTACCCTCGCTGAGGGCTTATTTAAGGGGGCCACGTTTTTAAGAAATCACTGATTGTTGCTGTGGTTTTTTTTAATTGTGTGTGTGTGTGTGTGTGTGTGTGTGTGTGTGTGTTAAAAGTGCTTTTAAGAAAATAGAGTCATCCAGTTAGGGGCACTGGTCAAGAATCCTACATTCTGAGAGCCTTAGCTGTCGTTTTTGGTCCCCAGTGATCTGTTAAAGGGATTCTGGCTGTTCCTGGAAATGTGTTTATTGCCTGGGAAGCACTTGCCAGCCACGGAGGGAGCGGGCCTAGCAGATTCCATCGGACTTCTGCCATGGACAGAGGCCCCTCAGCAACATTTTGCTTAAAGCTCCTGTATTCAAAGTCCCCCCCCCCCCCTCCATGTTGCACAGGAATACCTTGGAAAACTCCACGGATTTGAAACTGTCCTGGAAAGCACACAAGTGCTCTTTGTGGTGCATAGTTCTGAGGTCAGGTTACAGCTCCCAAGTTCAGTTTAAACGCTGCTGTGCCCTCTGGGAAGAGCAGGGAAGACTGAAGGAGGAAAAGTGCCACCAGGGCCCTGGTGGGAGCTCGGTTAGGATAGCTTTAGCTCATTAACACATCAAAGAACACAGCGTGGAGGCTGCCTGCCCTGCCCCGGTTTATCGGTTTATCGGGTTGATACCAGGCTTTGAGGGTGCTACAGATTTAAACATCTTCCTCCTGAACACCCCTTAAGGATAGATAGCATTTCCCAAGTTACTTCCAGGGACTGGTGTTAAGAAGCACATCTGATATTTGTAAAGTTAGAGGTTGGCCCTTTGGCTTCTTGCGGTTTCTAGAGTCAACTGGTTGAGACATTTCACTGAAGTTCTCTTTGCACAACAGCTGCAAAATGTGAAATGTGCCGTTCCCTCGGCACCAGCTCGTCAGGTGTGGTACCAGCAGACGCAGGCTGAGAGTGGGGGAATACACGCGGTGGTTAAAGACCCACCTACCAGGAAAAGCTGTCCTTGGAAAGCTGAAAAGGACTGCAGGCGTGATAAGGGGTAGTGTTCCCAGCAGGTGCGGCTTTCCCAGCAGGTGCAGCTTGAGGTGACATGATGCTGATCTAAATGGCTCCCAGGGGCTCCCCAGGGGTTGCAACCCCAGTCTACATTTCTGATTCACTTCCATCTTTTTTGTTGAGTCACCATATAGCAGGGCCAGGAGCCAAAGGCCTCCCCTCAGTTGTCCCTTCCTGGCATTGGGCTCACTGGGGCAAGGCTGTTACTCGTTGGCACTATCACCCATTTCAGGGAAGGGGTTCTGGGCTTTCCTTCTCAGTTGTCAATTATCTTTCTGCAAGAGGTCATATTTTGGTGGCGGTGTCTAGATGGATTCTTGAAAATCTATCCATATGAATGCTAACTCTAATCCACAGGAAATCCTCATCTCATAACACAACGTTAGGCACTGTACACCTTCCTAATGATCCACATTTCAGGTCACTTACTAGCTGTGTGATTTTGTGCAAGTTACTTCACCTCTCTGTGCCCCAGTTCTTTTCTCTGTAAAATGGGGACGATAATTGCACTTACTTCAAAGGGGTTAGTGAGGACTGCCTGAGATAATACAGGTAAAGGCCTGGCACACAATAGGTGCTCAATAAATGATAGCTATTATTACCATTTGTACGTGTCATCGTCATAGCATTTCATCCATCCATGCTTGTTTCTTTGGCTTAATAAGCCAATGAAAACAACCCTCAGTATTTAAAAGCTCTAGGAGAATATTACTTTTTATTGTGAATCTCCTATTTCAGCATTCGTTTATGTAAATTCTGTACCTGAAAATATACTGTAAGTGTCTGAAATTCCAGGAGCCTGGCATGCCCACCATTCTGTAAAAGAAGCTAGGCAAGAGCTGTCTTTGTGTCTTGGGGTCTCCTGGAATTCACCCCATCTTCTCTGTCACCAGGCTTCCTGTTTCTTCTTCCTCATCTTGCCAACACCTGGGGGTGGGTGTTGGTGGGAATGTGAGAATGTGCTGACATGAAAAAACACAGGATTTGTGAGACCTGAGGGAGGTGGAATGATGCACATCTCTATGCCCTTGCTGAGCATCTCCTCCCCTTCTCCCGGGCTCTCAGGCCACTGAAGGAGACCTGGGGCTCACCTAGAAACCCCCTGGTGCTTTCATACAGTGCACCGAAACATTCGTGTTGCTTTCAGTTGGTTAGAACGTCCTCCGATACACCAAGGTTGTGGGTTTGATCCCCATTTAGGACATATATAAGAATCAACCAATGAATGCATAAATAAGTGGAACAGCAAATTGATGTTTCTCTCTCCCTTCCTCTCTCATAAATAAATAAATAAATAAATAAATAATCTTTGAATCTGATTTAATTCTTCCCAACATGTATTGGCTTTAAACATGCTGTCCCTAGATAATACAGACAAATTATGGGGTTTAGGGGAGGAGGGGAAATGTATAAGGCCCTAGAAGTATTAAAGTCCCATGGCTCACTTTTAGCTTCCTCTCAAAATTACACTACACCTCTTCATCCCTATCAAACACAGACGGTGGGTTCATCGATTTCATACCATGAGGCTCATCGGAAAGGAAAGGACAAAATTCTCTGATGCAAGCTGCCATGGGTGATTTTCTGTTTAGCAGGAGGCAGGAATTCCCAAAGCAATTCCCAGGGCTTTAGCTGCTCCATCCCCTCTCCAGGCCCCCTTTGTGGTCCAAATGACAGCACACCCCTCCCTTGCTTTGAGTGTCCCTGGCACTAGAAGAGGTGTCTTACTGGGGCCAAACGGGGCACGATGATAAATCAGGCCCCAAAGGTCTGCTGAACAGTTTCCAGCCCTCACTCATTTACAGAAACCAGAACGAAACCGCATGCGGGCTGGCCAAGTGCATTTCGGGTTTCACCCCAACTCACAGGGTGTCCTCTGGCTCCGCGTCTTCTCTTTCAAATGGTCAAGGACAAAAGCTCTAATCGCCAGGGGCTGTTCCTTCATTCCGGAGCCCCGTCGCAGGTGGCCGTCGGTAATGCCCTTTGAGCACTTTTATGGGGCAGTAAAACTTTACAGCCGGCCAGCTCTAAACCGTCCCCACATTTCTGAATAGAACGATTTACGACACACAAGACTAGTTCCATTTGCCCTTTGAAAATATCAGCGGATATCAGACCCTTTCAAAGGAGGTCTACTGGGCTGCATGGGCTCCCAGCTGGCTTACAGAACCACTCAGAGGCAGGGCACGGCTCCTGCCTGGGCATCGTTACATTAGAAAAGAAAACAGCCTTTGATTGTCACCACATCACTGAAGAAGCCGTGAGCCCTGCCTCTTCCATGTTGTTTTAGTATCAAGCCGGCACCAGATTGAGTCTCTCTCCAAAACTTTTGCTTCCCTGCTCCTTTCTTGCCTGGGTTGACTGGCGATCACTGTGAACTTTGTCAGTAAATCCTAGAGAACTGACCTCCTTCTGTCTTCCGCAGGAAAAAAATTAAAACCAGAAAAAGCCAGTAACTCAATCACAACTCCTAACAGTGCCCTCCGAGGATTAGGCAGTGCCCAGAAGCCTCGGCACACACTCAGGAGCCTCCTTACCTGTGCTCCATAGCGGCCACTCCCGGGCCCCGGAGTCCGGCCCCAGGCTCCTCGGCTGTGGGGACTCAGCTCTCTGCAGCCCACGGACAATTGGGCCCATTATAGTCGTGGGGCTGCCGAGTTAAAGAGTAGCCCTTACAAAAATATAAACAGCTTGTGAGCACAAGCCAAAGGGGCGGGGCCACAGTCTCAGGGACAAAGGGAACCAATGATCCGCCTCCTTAGGCTCTGTTGGCTTAAGATATTGTGTTTCATTCTGAAGTAAGGGGAAGGGAGACTTAGGAGGGAGGGGGGAACCAAAAAGGAAGGGCCAGATCCTTACCTGTGTGGCCCAGCCCCACGAAAGGGGCCCAAATGGGAAACTTGGAATCCCTGCCTGCAGAAGACCAATTTCAAGGCGTTTGAATGCCTCCCACATAATAATATGTATTTTCAAAGCCACGGACATGTGTGTTGTATTAGCCACCTTTGGTCTTCTGGGGTTAATAAACATAGTATTCACTGAGCCACAAAGGACTTCTTCAATCAAAGAACAAAATCAAGGAAGATGCTTTTAGGACACGCTTATTTTGTTGACCATAATATCTGAGGAGAGGCACTCACCACATCTACAGAGAAAATGCTTGATTTGATTGCAACACCTTCCGAACCCAGGGAAATGGGTTTATTTTATTCCCCAAACACAAGTGGCTCATGTTCATTTTTTAAAAGCTCGCTTAACCTGACCATACATATGCACACACAGCTGGAGTCAGGTCAGTGTTATCTGGAAGAAGAGGCCCGTAGTCCTGGCTTTTTCTCTCTCTCCCGAACTTAACTAAGTTCTGCTTTGAAAGCTGCTGTGCCAGCTTAACCTTTCAATGGCCCATGATAATAGCCATGAATCAGAAAATAAACTGTGGCTTTTTTTTTTCTTTATATGATTCCTAAATAATCCACTGAAGTAAAAACAAAGTTAAGAGCTATTTGGTTGATTTGTGGCATTGCATAAATGACGGGTATACAGACTTTGAGAAAAGTATGGTCATTACAATTTGAAATGGTCTCATTATTTATAAAGGGAAGCACAGTAGCCCTGGGGGAGGGGTGCAGGGTGGAGGGGGTCAAAGGGGACATCTTTAATACTTTCCACTGTGGACAAAAGAGGTCACATGCTAACCTGACAAGCTCAGGGAAGGCCTGCATGGCGGTCTTGCAAACTCAGAGACCTAAAGTAACCACCAAGGATGGTCTGAAATTAAACTTTAACTAAAAGCAGTTATGGTGGGTAGTTACATCCTGGTCAACCTTCACCTTAACGGAGCCTGTCTTTTGCATCTGTAATAACATACCCTTGAAATGTCTGGGTAACTTGTAACTTCCCTTTTTCTGGACCCCTTGGGGCACAACCTACTGTGCTGGGTGCCAGGACAGATACCACAGATTCCTTCATTATTTCATTATTATCATGTTAATTGTTCCTGCACCCACCTAAGTATGTGTCTATCATTTTACTTTTTATCCAATCCCAGGAGTCTCCCTCCGCCCCCCTCCCCACTTTGCTTTCTCCCGCCTCTCTAGTCTATCACCAATGGATTTCATGTAACCCACCTACGTCCCTTTCCTTTGATTGCAATCTATAAATACAGATGTAACACGCCATTCTCTGGAGCATTATCTCAATTTGTTGAGGTTCTGCTTCCTGGCATATGTCGACAGTTTGGCTAAATACACTCACAAAAATTCTTTACAGGTTTCAATGTTTTTTTTTTAAAGTTCACACAACAATAAAGATAAATTTTTTAAAAAAGGAAGCACAGCAGCTTGAAATTAACTAGCAGAGAAAAGGTATTAAAATATACTTATTTTCCACAAACTCTGTATCAAGCTCTACTGACATTGAATATAAAATCAATAGCCCAAAGACTCTGTCCTTTCTAATCTATGTTAGTTTTAAAGCACTTATGATTTTGCCACTGATGTTTGATTTGTATTAAAGTAAGATTCCTCTGATAGCTCTTCCAATTGAGGTGGCAAAGGAGCTCTAACATCTGTATGTGCAGCCCTGGCCCAGTAGCTCAGTTGGGTAGAGCATCATCCTGATATGCCAAGGTTGCGGGTTTGATCCTAGTCAAGACACATACAAGACTCAACCAATGAATGCATAAATAAGTGGAACAACAAATTGATGCTTCTCTCTCTATCCCTTCCTTTCTATTTCTCTCTAAAATAATTAATAATAAAAATAGTAATAATGTACAGGTTACCTTCTGGAAAAGGTTGCGTTTTCCTCTAAAGTGTTAAGATCCTGTCATTTAAAAAAAAAGCTATGAGACACCAAATGCATGAACAACCAAAGAAAAAAAATACGTAAATTGGACTTCATCAAAATTGAAAACTTTTGTGCAGCAAAGGGCATTATTAAGTGAAAAGATAACCTATAGAATAGGAGAAATATTTGCAAATCATATATCTGATATCACTAGTATCCAGAATATATAAAGAACTCTTGTAAGTCAACACCAAAGAGACAAACAGCCCAATTTTAAAATGAACAAAGGTCCTGAATAGACATTTCTCCAAAAATGATATACAAATTATCAACAAAAACATGAAAAAATGCTCAATATCATTAGTCATTTAGGAAAATGCAAATCAAAACACAATGAGGTACCACCTCACAACCACTAGAATAGCTATATTAAAAACAGAAAACAGAAAAAAAAAAGTGTTGAGGAGGATGAGGAGAAAAAGGAACGCTTATACAGCTACTGTGGAAACAGTTCTGCAGTTCTTGAAAAAGTCAAACATAGAAGTAGCATATGACCCAGTAATTCCATTCCTGAATAGAAACCCCAAAGAACTGAAAATAGGCACTCAAACAAACACATGTATACTCATGTTCATAGTGGCATCATTCACTTCGGACAAAAGATGAAAACAACATAAATGTCCATCAACAGATAAACAATCGAATAGTATTCAACCATAAAAAGGAATAAAGTACTGCCCTAACCGGTTTGGCTCAGTGGATAGAGTGTCAGCCTGCGGACTCAAGGGTCCCGGGTTCGATTCCGGTCAAAGTCATGTACCTTGGTTGCAGGCACATCCCCAGTAGGGGGTGTGCAGGAGGCAGCTGATCGATGTTTCTCTCTCATCGATGTTTCTAACTCTCTATCCCTCTCCCTTCCTCTCTGTAAAAAACCAATAAAATATATTTTTAAAAAATAAAATAAAAATTTTAAAAAAAGGAATAAAGTACTGAAATATATTACAACATGGTTGAACCTCAAAAACATTATGCTGCCCTAGTCGGCTTGGCTCAGTGGATAGAGCATCAGCCTGTGGATTGAAGGGTCCCAGGTTCGATTCCAGCCAAGGGCACATGCCTGGGTTGCGGGCTCAATCCCCAGTAGGAGGCGTGCAGAAGGCAGCCCATCAATGATTCTCTCTCATCATTGATGTTTCTCTCTCTCCTTCTCCCTTCCTCTCTGAAATCAATAAAGAAATATATTAAAAAACAAACAAACATTATGCTAAGCAAAAGAAGCCAGGCACAATAGGTCACATGTTATATTATTCCATTTATATGAAATATCCGGAATAGACAAATCTGTAGAGACAGAATGCAGATTGGTGGTTGCCATGGACTGGAGGGAGGAGGACAGATGGGAGAAACTGCTTAATGGATGCAGGGCTTTATTTTGGAACTAGATAGAGGTGGTGATTGTGTAACATTGAGAATGTTATATGCTACTGAATTGTTCACTTTAAAATGGTTAATTTTATGGTATGGTTTTTTTTTTTTTTTTTTTTTAAGCTGCAATACTTTCTGGGTTAAACAGAAGCCTTCTTGCAAGGTTACCCCATGTGTTTACTGAAAATTAAAAAAAAAAGATTTATTCAATTCATTCATTCATTCACACAGTATTTATGCATTGTTCGACATCTATTAAGTGCCAGATACCTTGGGGCCCACTTGTACCCCATCCTCTATCAAAGGTGAGAAAGAACAGGACCATCCAGTAGAGAAAGGAAATTGACAAGCAGGGGCAGAGAGTTAATGTTTGGTAACTGGCTGCTACACACTAGATCATCTCATGCTTGATCACATTTACTATTCAAAACCACTTGGAGTGCTGGCGGTAGGAATCATTATTCCCATTTTATAGATACAGAAACTGAGGACCAAAGAAATTAACTTCCCTGAGTCACCCAGCCTGTGAGTAATGAAGCCAAGGTCTTTCTATTCTACTATACTACTCCCTGAGCTAAGGCATGTGGAGAACCGAACACATTGGGGAAAATATGTTTCCCAATGCAAAAGGAAAAATAAATAAATGTATTAAGAAGCATCTTAGATGTCAAAAAGAGCAGTGTGGCTCTCTTTCTAGTGGGATGAGGAAATGAACCAGGAAAAGACCATCATGAACTGTCAAACTTTTACAAGGTTTCATTTTCAGAAAACAGCCATGCTGGAAGCCGATCATTGTAGAAAGCTGTGGACAGGTAATTCGGAGGGCTGGTCAACCTTAATTAAAGCCCCCAGCTGTTAGTCCTAAATTCAATGATTGGAGTTTCCTGGGTGTATCCCATAATCTAAATAAAAGGGATGGCAAGCCAGAGCGAGTAGTAGTTCTCCCACTAGAGTTGGACTACCGCCTGGCCCCCATTTCCCAAATTAATGCTTTTCTAGTCTCTTTTCATTTGTGTGCGGCCTTCTCCAGAACCCAAACCCTGAATGGAACCCTGAATCATGCAGGATGTGAAAGGGGTTTCCACATTTGGCGCCTGACCGCGGGATGTCTGGAGGAGAAGACATTTTTCGCCTAAGAGCAAAGGAAGGAAAAATACACTGAGAAAAGGTGTGGAAAATTCACCGAGAAAAAGGTGAGGGAGGTTCACCGCACGCAAAGCCCACGGACTAACTGCAGAGTCGCGATCTGTAAGTAGGGTGGGAACGTCTTTTTCAGCCAGGCTAATGGGGAAGAATTAGATTATAAAATAATGTGGTTTCTTGTTCAAATTAAAATCTTAATTGGTATTTGGAATTTAAAAACTGTAATAAGTGAAATTCTACTGATGAAACCGTCTCTGGTGCGGAGAAATTCAAAGGTGGCAGGAGAGGGCAAGGTTATCTGTTCTCCCGCAATGAGATTGCTTAAGGTATTGTTTAAAAATTATAAAAGAACTCGCAGGGAAATGCAAATTTTGGCCAAATTGGGTGTTAATTATTGCTTCGGAAAGTGAAAAAGAAGGAAAAAATTTAAGATCTGTCTTTATCTATTAAGCATGAAAAGAAATTCATCCAGATCTGTTGCTGAAACTTCCCCCGAAGTAAGCAGGATGTTGTTATTAATCTAGGGACTGCTAAATGTTTGACTTGCCAGTTTTAAAAGTACAAAGTGCAAATTAAATTGGGAGAAATTATATAATTGTGGTAATTAAAATCATATATGGATATATATATATATATATATATATATATATATATATTTGATCGTTTTTTCCATGTTAAAATTTCAAGGCTTTAGCAGAGATGATTCTTGGAAAGCTACAAGGACCCGGAGTAATACAGGAAATTTGTTCTCTCTTCTTAAAGGAAATATTTTTGAAATTTAACCGATCTAATATACTTAAAATTGCATGGAAAGCTTTATCAAATAAAAATTAATATTATACTTTTATTTTACTTTTATTATACTATATTTTACTTTTAAATGATATAAAGGTTTTGGCCTCTAAGGAGGGCAAAATATTTCTTAAAATCCCAACTTGAAAAACAAAAAGGGCAAGAGAGGCCAACATAGAATGCTCAGGTGCCTTCCCAAGAGACCTTCCACACAGTGGAAGGGATTAAATCCTTTCATGTCCTTTTTATATTACTGTCAATCATTCAAAGAATTAATTTATAAGTTTATTTGGAATAATTGTACAACATGTTGTTTAAAAATATCAAAAAAATTTTATGACATTGTAGAATAATATCATGTAAGGATATTCTTCACTCTAAGCCATGACAATTCAATTTCAAACTGGCTGTCAATTTCTTTTTGTATAGACAAGGTCTAGTTACAATTTTCTGCACCTTTCCCAAAAGCAAGTAGTGATAATCCCCTACTTCTTTGGTATCCATGCAAGCCAGAAACCTCTCTTTAATTTTACACACAAAGGAGCAGTGATTTAATTTTATGTCATACAAAAAAAACAACTGGGTGGCGACACCTGTATAATTATACTTCCTTGCCCCACCCATGTTCCTCCTGAATGAACCAAGGTGTTTGGTATTATTGGTGATTACATTAGGTGGGGATCAGCCCACATAAGGGTTCTTACCCATAAAGGGTCAGGAGAACTTTAGAAAATGAGGGATTTTTCTAAATATTCTGAACAGATACTCTCATTTTTCAGATGGAAAATTTGATACCTTGCAAAAAAATTAAGTGACATGCCCAGAAATATATAGTAAGACTAGAGGCCTGGTGCACGGATTCACGTACCACTGGGGTCCCTTGGCCTGGCCTGCAGGGATCAGACCAAAACCGGCTCTCCGACATCCCCTGAGGGGTCCCAGATTGCGAGAGGGCAGTTCTCAGGTGATGCACCCCATAACTGGGCTCCCTCCCCTCTGGTTCCGGGTGCATCACCCAAGAACCACTGCTGCCAAGTGACCACAGCTCAGCAGCTCCTGCATGGAGCGTCTATCCCCTGGTGGTCAGTGTGCGTCATAGCTGCTGGCCGATAGGCCAGTTGCTTAGGCTTTTATATATACACTGAGTGGCCGATTATTATGATCTCTGAACGCATAATAATCTGGCCACTCAGTGTATATCCTATATAATAAAAGGCTAATATGCAAATTGTCCCCTCAACCAGGAGTTCGACCAGCAGGCAGGTCGGCCAACTGCCCATGTCCCCTCCCCCTGGCCAGGCTGGCCGGACCCCACCCATGCACAAATTCCTGCACCGGGCCTCTAATATATATACACTGAGTGGCCAGATTATTATGCATTCAGAGATCATAATAATCTGGCCACTCAGTGTATAGATAGCAGCAGAACCAGGAGTGGGGTTCAAGTCTCTTTAACTCCTAGTCCAGGGTACTTTTCACGATGCCATATACAAAAAATTAAGAAACCAATCCCAGATGAACCTTTCACTGAGTAAACTCAAATTCTCTCCCTCTGCAGAGTATCAGTAGATGTAATTTCTACTCTCTATAAACTCTGAGTGTAATGATGTACGGAATATTGGACATTCTAAGTGAGTTTTCTATTTCTTTAATCATATGTCTTGTGTAAAAACCAATAAAGAAAGAGATTCACAAATTGTAATCTGAAAAAGACTACATTTGAATTCAGTTCATTTTAACATAGGTAAACCTCTTGGAAAGTTGGAATAGGAAATGAGCTGAGAACAAGGAGGAGGAGGAGGCTTTGGAAACATAAAAAAAAAGACTGCCAGGAATTTCATCAAGAAAGCATGACTGTGTAAGACTGATGAAACTCTCTGGAAAAGCTGTTCCATGCATCCCCGAGGCCTCTTTCTTTCCTGACCCTCCTATCTGTAGGCATTGGCGCACTGCTGCTATTAAAAATAATACACAAAATAATTACAGAGGGAGATGTATATTCTTTTAAAAGATGGGGAGATGACATCATTACTTTCTAAATTTCAAACCACTAGATTATGCAATTCAGAAAATTGCTATTTGCCCTTTGAGAATGCTCATCGTCCAATTAAAATTTTACCTTTGATCCGAAACAGCCACCTCTTAGTCATCCACCTTGGCAACCTGAGGCTTCAATTACCCATCAGCAGAGCTGTATCCAACCCTTCTAAAGAGCTGAAGCAACAATGAACTGACTTAGTTCAACATCCCACAATGTACTTACTATCAACCCCCTGATTGCCAGCATCCAAAGCACTGTATTGAAGGTACAATATTAAATTGTCTACTCACATTTAAAAAAAAATGATAAACACATAATATTAGATTCTCATGTTAAAGGATCATGTGGTTAATTGAATTGGTTAAAGTCACAACAGAGTCCCTTTGAATAATATATGGATGAATGGTCAGACCCCTTAAGTCTTCTCAGATGATTCTAGAAATTACAAATTTCTAAGCCTAAATCATTTATTTTTAAAAATCCTTTACTTTTTTTTTCTTTTAAGGGAATAAAAGGGATGTATAGGCAACATGGCTTAATAAAGAGAAGCTGAAGATTTAACCATCAGTGGCATTGAAGAACTGTGTCGATAGGTGGAATGAAAGCTACAATTTTTCCTGATTTCGACAAGGCTTTATATATATCTGAACATCTTTATTTCACCATCATTTTAAAACTTTATTTATTTTTATTGTTGACACTATTATAGATGTCCCTAATTCCCCCTTTGCCCACCTTGACCCATGAAAAGTTTTTTGATTTTGTTCTGCTTAGCGGTTCCTCAATGCATTGTAAATATGGATAAAAATCATTCACTCTTAGATCAGCCCATAACCTGTTAAGGAGATGGAAAGTTCTAAACACATTCCATTAAACTTTCATCATCCTCATGCATTTATTCACTGTAGATGAGGCAAATTATAACTAATTATGTGGATGTCTTATGTTTCTTTTTCTGTATGATTTCTTTGTAATTCTCTAAAATAGACAGTAATGGAAGGCTCAAAGTCAGGTTCCACATGAAGTTGAGCTGTGAAGAAAACTGCTAACCACATGTCAACATGAATGTACTTTTATCTTTCCATCATGGTAGATGTTCACAAGCCTCCTATTGTCTTTTAGTCTGTCCCCAGATGATCAATGGTCCACATTTGTAAAATATGGACCTAAAGTTAGTGTGTAGCCATGGAAAAGAGCAGCAAATTGACTTACCTGGTGGGCAAGCAATGGCCTTAGGCTTATTTTCCCATCACCCAGCCCACTGAGCTAAATAAACCATGACAATCTTCAATACCACAAATGTGTTCAATTAGCTGGTGAAGACCAAGAGTGAATTTGCTGAAAACCTAGTTCAGAATTAAGTCCAGGACCCATAAGAAAGGGTCATTCTAGATCCAAGAGTAATGCAATGTTTCACCAATAACCCAAATGATGAGAGAGAATGTACCATTAATTTTGAGGAAGCCACAAGCTCAGCCACCCCTTCAGGAGTTGGAGCAGAACTTACCAATAAGGGTAATAATATGCCTTCAGCATCTGCTCTATGCCAGGCACTGTTCCAAGATCATTTACTTGTATTAACTCATTTAACCCTCCCAATTGACCCTAGGCATTGGGAACTCACTCTGACAATCTCTCTAAAGATCCAAAGAAAGCCTCAAGGTGTGTGATGGGATTCATGTTACCAAATGGTCACTGCCCTGGATCCCAAACGGCTCAGTACAATTTTCACGTTGCACTTATCTCGATTTTGATCATAAGTGTAGACCATCTACTATTTTTTTTTAACCTTTAGGTTTTTTTGTTTACATTGATACAGAAAGCATTCTGTTTTTGCATTCTAATTACATATATATAATTTATGACTATAAATACCTATAAATAAATCTGATACTCCCATGAAAACATTACTCCAATAGTCTGAAATTAAAATTTATCTTATTTTGACATGGTAATAGATCCTTAATTACAGTTATCATCATATTGAATTTTCTCTTTATAAACAGCATGCTTTATTAAGCATGCTTTGAATTTTTAATATTGGATTTTTTTAACAATACAAAAAACAGCTTGTCATTAAGCAATTTTATTAGAATCAATTGCTTTTTCTGAAACGTACCAATAAATGTGATGTCATCAATCTATTTGGGTGACTCTGACAATTTGTTCTCTTTAAGCCAACTTCCCTGGGTAGGCAAAGCTTGTCTTTTTCTCATTCTTTCCCTTCTGGTCATTTCTTAAGGTCTAGAAGAGGAGACTCTTTGTGATATGAAGAGAGACCTGTAGCAGACAGGGTGTGGCTCTGACTCGGCCTGGGGATGTGGAAGAATGGCCCAGACTTGGGAGAGCTGACCACTCCTTTCAGGGACTTGGCAGCCGGCAGAGTACTTGAAAGGCAGCCTCAGTGGCAGCCGGCTGGCACCTTAGGTTCTGTGTAACTCGAGGAGAAGACTCTGCTCAGGGCTGTCCCTCGAGTCCCAACGAGAATTCCTTCCTCAGCGACAAAGCATGAGAACCAGGCCCTTCCAGCTCCTTTTACAGTTTTTATGAGGATGAAATGGTGCAGATTTTTAAAGGTTCACCTGAGGTTTAGCATTATTTCCTAATACATCTTTTTTAAGCCTTCCGTATTTCTTTTGCTTTTTTTGAAAGCATGCCATTCTGAAGACATTCACATCCCTTCTTTAATCTCCAGTTTGGTCAGCTTCACTGAATCACAGACTGTCGGAGGCAGTGTAACCCAAGAAGTCATTACGTCATCGGTGAGTAAATGGTGTCCCAAGGAGCTGAGGTGACCCAGTTCTCACCCCGCAGACCAGACTCTCCCAGGCTGTCCCCGGGATTCTCAACCTGGGCACTATTGGTATGTTGGGCTGGAAAAGTCTTTGTCCAGGGGGCTGTGATTGTAGGATGTTTATCAGTGTCCCTGGCCCCTTCCCCTCTAAATGCCAGAAGCACCTCCTTTCCCTCTCCCACTGTGACAGCCACAACTGTCTCTGACCTTGCCACATGTCCCCAAGCCAGCTGTGGCTGTGAACCACTGCTCCAGCAAATTCCTCAGCCCCTGCCCACAGGTGGGGGAGGAACAGCCAGTTTTAATAGCAGCAGCTGGCTGTACAAGGGCACCTTCCTTGGTTCACTTCCCCCATCGGCTGCTAATTGAGCCCAATCTTTCTTATCCAACTCCTCAGTGAGCACCCTCGTCATGAGGAGCAGGAATCATGAACTCCTCCTCCGGTTCTTCACTTCTCCTCACGGAATTTCCCGTGTCTATGTCCCGTCTTCTCACTGCTTTCTGAGCTCCCTGAGACTGGAGGGGTAGTCTCCCTGATTGGCATAATCCACCCCAGAATTGTCCCCAGTACATACAGTGCTAGGGACAGAGCAGAAACGCAATCAGTGCTATTGGCTGAACAACTTCTCCGTGAGGCCTGGCTTCTTTCAAACACAAACGTACACATCACACATGTAAAGGTAAGAGCGAGGGTGAAAGGAACACAGCCCAACAGTGATGGACAGGCAGTCCCCACCAGCTCAGGATGCACTCAGTATGGGCTGTCCCGGTGCCATCGAGCAAGGGGCACAAAGCCTCTGAGACTGACGCTATTTTCGCTTTATGTAACTGAGAGAGTGAGGATGGAACTGAGTAACTGTGGTATAAAAAGGCCAACGAGGTCAAAACAAAAATATTCCTGAGATTTCCGCATTTTTATGCTAAGTGAAGAGCTGTTTTGCTGAAGAACCTGTCATATAAGGAACTAGTCATAGAACATTTTGGGGAAAAGAAAGAATAAACTCTGCTCTCAGGGAACTACGGTCAAAATGAAAGACCATGCATTCATTCCCTCATTTGTTTTATGATCATTGGGTAAATCATAGGAAGAACGTATGTATCAAAAGTGGAGACAAAGGGCAAATCGCTGGAAAGATGCTGCTGAGAAGAATGCCTGTCTGGGAACTTTGTCCTAGAAAATGGACCAGGACACAATTTGACTCCAAAGAGAAGGAGTGGCATTCCCCACGACGGGGAAAATGACAGGTGCAGATGGATGCTCTGGATGGAGAGGCATCAGCAGACATGAGGACGGCAGCTGGACCGGCGCTTCTGATAAGGTTTCTCATATCTGAGAGACCCCACTCCACTTTCTCAGGACAGGGAAAAGCAGCAGTATTGGTGGTGACATCCTAGATGTAAAGGGCCCATCTTTACACAATGGAGTTTCACCGTAAGGCCAATCACAAGTGAGCAACACTGAGCCCATCCACCCTTACACCTGGGATCAAAAGCCCACCCAGGTGGCAGCTGGGGAGAACGGGGCTCTCCTCAAAGTGCCTGGAGGACTTCTTGTCACTGAAGCTACTCCAACCCTCCCTGCTATGGACTGAATGTTTATATCTCCCCAAATTTATTTGTTGAAGTCCTAGCCCTGAATGTGGCTGTATTTGGAGATTGGGCCTTTAAGAAAGTAATTAAGGTTAAATAAGGTCATAAGGGTGAGGACCCGCTCTGATAAGATAAGTGTCCTTATAAAAAGAAACAACAGAGAGCTCTCCCTCTCTCTCTAAATATGACATACCCAAGAAATGTCACGTGAGGACACAGTGAGTAGGTGGCCTTCTGTAAGTCAGGAAGAGGGCCCTCTCCAGAGCCTGACCATGCTGCCACCTTGCTCTCAGACTCCCAGCTTCCAGAACTGTGGGACAATAAGTGTCTGTTGTGTAAGCCACCCAGGTTGTGGTATTTTGTTATGGCAGCCCTAGCACACTACTGAACATCCTCTCTCGTATGGGCTAGAGTCCCTGTTCAAAGTAAAAGACCCTCGGTTCACCATTCTATTCTGGAAGCTCATCATCATGCCTTGCCCTATCAGATAACAACTGATAACACTGTAACATCGTCTGGATGAGGTGAACTAAGCAAGAGGAATACTTTGTCTTCAGAAAATTAACAGCCCCATTAACTCCATGTTTTCTCTGTATATTTTTAATAATTTTGCTCAACAGTAGTGTAAGATTTTATTTATTTTTTTATTTACTTGCTTACTTTTAAATATATTTTTATTGATTTCAGAGAGGAAGGGAGAGAGAGATAGAAACATCAATGATCAGAGAGAATCATTGATTGGCTGCCTCCTGCACATCCCCAACTGGGGATTGAGCCTGCAACCTGGGCATGTGCCCTTGACAGGAATTGAACCCAGGACCCTTCAGTCTGCAGGCTGATGCTCTATCCACTGAGCCAAACCAGCCAGGGCTAATGTAAGGTTTTATTGCTTCATTATTGAGCAGTCATGCCTGCTTTACCCTGACTCTCTCACTGAATCCCTATGAGGCTAGTGAGTGTTCACCTCCAGTGCTTGTGTACAGGGATGCTGGGGTTGAGTCCTATCCACAGGGGAAGGTTGCCAGGGACTCATCACTGCCACTCCCTCCTTCTGCATCCTGGCCCTACACGCCATACATCTATCAGCAGATGAGGGAACGTTGAAAGCCAGAGCTGCCTTCTGTTTGGGGAGCTGACAGGGGATGGGGCCACAGGCCTCTCACAGTTTGAAAGGTCTTTGTTTGGGGTCAGTCTGCTGGAGCGAGGATGGCCACAAGTCCTCATTCTGCTCAGAGTCTGGTCCCTGCCTTTTGTTCGCTCCCCTAGCCTGACACTTGTGATAAGATTCCCATAGGGCCTCCAGAGCCATCTCCTTTCCCTCACCTGCTTTTCATAGTCTTTCTAGAGAGGCAGTACAGCTTAGTGGTTAATGCCAATGCCTGGATGGGATGCCACCCAGTCTGTGAAACCTAGGCAAGTCACTAAACCACTTTGATTCCTCGCCTATAAAATAGGTTTAATAATGTTATCCACCTCAAAGAGTTGCTGTAAGAATGTGTAAGCTAGAACTGAAAACAGTGCAAGGCTCATTATGTAGGAGTTAGCTCTTGTTGTTATTACTATAATTATAAATGCCCATTCTCCTGAGGGCCTCCTCCTCAGCCCTGTCACTTTTTACACCCCCAGAGGATTCCATGTGACACTTGAGACAAGTGTGTAGGTACATCTCTTTGAGAGCAGGGCATCCCCAGCACTCAGGACAATGTCTGGCACAAGTGAGCACATATATATATATATATATATATATATATATATATATATATATATATATTTATATACACACACACTAGAGGCCCAGTGCATGAAATTCGTGCATGGGGGGTGTGTCCCTCAGCCCAGCCTGCACCCTCTCCAATCTGCGACCCCTCAAGGGATGTCCGACTGCCCTTTTAGGCCTGATCCCAGTAGGATCGGGCCTAAATGGGCAGTCGGACATCCCTCTTACAATCCAGGACTGCTGGCTCCCAACTGCTCACCTGCCTGCCTTCCTGATTGCCCCTAACTGCTTCTGCCTGCCAGCCTGATCCCCCCTCAACCACTCCCCTGCCAGCCTGATTGATGCCTAACTGCTCCCCTGCCAGCCTGTTTGCCCCTAACTGCCCTCCCCTGCAGGCCTGGTCACCCCTAACTGCCCTCCCCTGCAGTCTTGATCACCCCCAACTGCCCTCCCTTGCAGGCCTGGTCCCTCCCAACTGCCCTCCCCTGCTGGCCTGATCGCCCACAACTGCCCTCCCTTGCAGACCTGGTCCCTCCCAACTGCCCTCCCCTGCTGGCCATCTTATAGTGGCCATCTTGTATCCACATGGGGGCAGTCATCTTTGACCACATGGGGGCAGCTATCTTGCGTGTTGGAGTGATGGTCAATTTGCATATTATTCTTTTATTAGATAGGATTAGATAGGATAGAGACCTGGTACACCAGTGGGGGCCGGCTGGTTTGCCCTGAAGGGTGTCCTGGATCAGGGTGGGAGTTCCCTTGGGGTGTGGGGCAGCCTGGGCGAGGGGCCTTGGTGGTTTGCAGGCTGGCCACACCCCCTGGCGACCCAAGCGGAGGCCCTGGTATCTGGGATTTATTTATCTTCTATAATTGAAACTTTGTAGCCTTGAGCGGAGCCAAGCCTCCTGCTTGCTCTGTGGCTGCAGCCATTTTTGTTGGGATTTATTTATCTTCTATAATTGAAACTTTGTAGCCTTGAGCGGAGGCCAAAGCAGGCCAGGGCAGGTAGAAAGCTTGGCTTCCACCATGCTGGGGAAACCCAAGCCTCCTACTCTCTCCGTGGCTGCAGCCATCTTGGTTGGGTTAATTTGCATACTCGCTCCTGATATATATCCTATCTAATAAAGAGGGAATATGCTAATTGACCCTTATGCCATCGCAAAGATGGCAGTACCCACAGCCAATAAGGAGGGAATACGCTAATTGACTGCCCCGCCCTCAAAGATAGCGGCATCCAGAGCCACAAGATGGTGGCGCCCAGTCCCCTCAGCCCCGCTAAGGTGCCTGCCTCCGGAGTCCCCCAGTCCCCTCAGCCCCCAGCCGCCCAGGGCTGGCTCGAGGCACAGGCAAGCCTCAGATGGCGGCTGCATAGCCACCCAGGGTCGGCCCAAGGTGCAGGCAAGCCTTGGATGGCAGCTGCCCAGCTGCTCAGCTGCCCAGGGCCACCTGAGGCCCAGGTAACCAGGGCCGGCCGAGGCTTGCATTGCTGGCAGTGGCAGCAGCAGAGGTGTGATGGGGGCATCGTGTATATATATATATATATATATTTTACTGAATGAATGGATGAATGAACGAATGAAGGAATGAATGACTTGTTCTGTGGAATGTGTAAAGGAGCTAGCAGGAGTGGTTAGTATTTACCCCAAGGGCCTTTTTTGTTTTTTATATTTCTGAATAAGATTACAAAACCAAAAACTTGCCTTTCAGAGGCTATGTGCTCTGACAGCTAAGACTTGGGACCCGGAAGCTCTTGACTCTGCTTCTGGCCAGGTTCCAATTCGCTGCATGACCAGAGGCTGCCACTGCCAAGAGCCTTCATTTTCCTGAAGAGAATAACAATACCTACATCCCAGGGGTGTGATAAAAATTAATGAGACGGCATGTGAAATGTGCCATGAGCTTTGCAAAAGAAAACCTGACATTTCTTTGAGCAAAATTATTAAAAATATACCTAGAAAGCATGGAGTTAATGGGGCTCTTAATTTTCTGAAGACAAAGTATTTCTTTTGCTTAGTTCACATCGTAGAGACGAGATTACAGTGTTATCAGTTGGCTTTCTGAAGCGGAAGCAAATCTACTTTATTCTCTGCAGGTTTCAAATGAAAAGTGTAAATACCTGTCTTCATCTCCTCAACCACTTAAATAAAACTCAGTTTAGGATTCTGAGAATTTGGTTGGTTTTGAGGCTCGCCCTGTTAACCATTATAGATCTGGCAATAAAAGTCTTACAATGAAAGGCTCCTAACCAGGCATCCTAAACCCAGAGCAGCTGGCCATCTGCATTTAGGTCCCTGGTGGGAGTGCTGCAGGGCTGCGGATGTCCTGGGGTTTCCGCCCACTGCCACTGGCGCCGGGCCTTACAGTGATACTGCCACAAAAAGGGTATTGATTTTCTAAACGACCTTAAAAAACACTCCGGGGTCATGTTTCAGATAACCATTTTAGAGGAAGTATTTCTGTCGGGCCCTGGTCAGGTAGCTCAGCTGGTTAGAGCATTGTCCCCACACACCAAGGTTGTAGGTGGCATCCCTGATTAGAGCATATATACGCAGCAACCAATGAAGGCATAAAAAAGGGGAACAGCAAGTCAATATTTCTCCCTCTCGCTCTCTCAAATCAAGCAATAAAAAAACTTAAGAAGAAATATTGTTTGCATATCTAGCTTATTGCCACCTCTACCTTTCACTCTTCAAATCTCATGAATTCTCCTGCAGTCAAGCTCAGTTCAAGGCCCCTGAATGCAGCAGCTTCCCAGCGCTTTCCTAGATCTACCAAAACTCCAACCCCCTTTCCTATTATTCCCAATCTTGCCTCTGGAATTCCTCTCGCTGCAGCCGCACTGTGGCCATCCGTCTTGCAGTGTTAGGAATTCTCACCTACGCAGCAGCGGGGAGCGGAGAACTCTCTACCGGGCCCATCATTTCTAATAACTGCCTGATGGAATCAATACACTGGAAAAAACTGCACAGGCACTTGACAAAGAGGTGAGAACATGGGTCATTTAATCTCCTGAATGTAACCAGGCATTGAGGGGACGTTGAAGTTTTGTTCAGATACAGTCAATCAATATCTTGAATGCATTTGATCAAGGTGACTTAGGAGACATGATTTATTCGTCCTTGAGAGTTTATTTCCATCTTATCTGTGTTTGTTTTACAGCAAGACTCGAGCCTGTGTGTCTCCTGCATTGGACACAGGGCGGGCACACAGCAGGCGTTCCATGCGCATTTGTGCACTGAAGGAACGATTATGATGCAACCCAGAATCCCATCAATACAGACAGCCTTCCAGAGGACATCGGGAGTGGAGCTCTGAAAACTGGGCATCACACTCCCTCCAGGAGGTGCGTCCAGAGTCAGTTATAAACCACTGGAGTGGACAAATGCCCCAGTTCCTCAAAAAAAAAAAAAAAAAAAAAAATCAATGTTATTTAAAATGGGGGGGGGGGTGAGATTACAGGAGAAAAAATATATATGAGACATACCAAGTGCAATGTGCATATAATTTCCATTCTGATTCCACAAATTAACTATAAAAAAGATATTGTTAACTAAAAAAAATTATTGTTAATGTTTTTTTTAAGTCCTTATATGTTAGTTATCCAACTAAAGTATTTAGAGGGAAAGGGCATATCAAATATAATAGGAAAAAAAACAAAACATAGCAAAACAGGAAGGAAGGGGCAAGGTTGGCAGAATTGTTGATAACTGATGATAATGGGTGGGTTATGGAGGGCCATTGAGCTATTTTTTTCTACTTTTCGTGTAACCTTGAAATCTTTCAAAAGAAAAATATTTTAAAAGTTACTAAAACCACAATCTCCAGCCCCTGAACTAGAATGTACCATCTTTCCCCCATTATTTAATTCAACCCATATTTATTGAGACTCCACTATGTTGACGGCATTGTGGCAGGAATGTGAGGGGTCCAGGGCTACATAAGACGTGATCAAATAGCAAATATGTCTCGCATAAAAATCTTCAGTGGTTTACATTTGACCACATGGGCATGGAAAACTCTGATCCTTCCCAGATACTGAACAGCCTCGGTTCGAAAGCTGGCTACACCCTTTACTAACCAGGCGATCCTGGGGGAGCCACTGACCTCTTCTAAGCCTCCAGTTTCTCATGTATAAAAACCAGCTAATGGTAGTATTCCCTCTGTGGGCTGGTTGTGAGTATTAAGTAAGATAATAACAGGCCCAGCCTAGGACCTTCCTAGGCTATTGACCAGTCAATGATAATAGCTGACGTTATTTTCTGGTTAGGAGCGGCCCAGCAGTCGCCCCTTGTAATGTTAGGAAGAGGCAGTCCTCGGGCTGCATGGCTCTGAACAGGGGTGAAGGGCTTGGTAAGCGGAGGGACGCTGGTTTCGCTCCGGGCTGGGCTCCTGTGTAGGGCTCAATCTCTACATCACATACAGGGCCTCCGAATGGGTTTTCCAGGCCCACCCTCACCCCCATCAAATGTCCCAAGAGCAATCAAAGCTCCAGAGCTTGCCTACAATTTAGCATGCGGGCGATTGTGCTCAACACTCGAAAAGCAGACGTGTGGTGCTAACTAACTTGTGTTTGGTGATTGTTGTGGCAGGATTGCAGGGTTCACAAAAAAGCAGCTATGCAGTCAATGTTTTGCAACCAACTCCCCCATCAGTACCCCCCTCTCGCCCACTCTGCTCCTCCACCAAGCTGGGGTTGAGTTAAACATGCCATTTCTAGTGCTCAAGGAATAAATACCAGGAAATCCTATTGATGGATTTTAAAATTGTACAGATGCTCCTTGACTTACTTAAGTCCTTACAAACCCACCATAATTTGAAACTACAGTAAGTAAAAAGTGAATTTCCTACACCTTACCTACCAAACATCACCACTTAGCCTAGCCAACCTTGACTGTGCTCAGAACCCAACATCCTAAAATGCTGGAAACACAGTGCACGGTAGAGTATCAGTTGTTTACTCAGGTGATTAAGAGGCTGACTGGGAGCTGGGGCTGCCCAGCATTGTGAGAGAGTATCATACCGCATATCATTAGCTGGGAAAAGGTCAACATTCAGAGTATGTTTTCTACTAAATGCATATCGCTTGTGCACCATCAGAAACTCGAAAAATCATTAAGTCAAATCATCGTAAATTGTGGACTATCTATACTCTTGTTTCTCCTAAATGGTGGTAATAGGGATGGTGACTAATGTATTAATGTAGATTAATTTGAATGTTTTACTTGAAATGAAAGTTACTTTATCACCAGACTTGATTATACCTTGTCTTGTTTTGCTCCCTTCCCCTCCTCCTCCTCCTCCACCTCCTCCTCCTCCTCCTCCTTCTCCTCCTCCTCCTCCCCTCCTCCTCTCTCTCCTCCTTCTTTAATTAAAAGGCTAGCACTGTTAGCCCCCATCGTCAGGCCATTCACATCCGCGTGTATTTTACTATGCAGTGGACTGAAATGTGCCATCCTCATCCCAGCTGCAGGTGCTACTGATGTTCCCATCGACAGGCAGTCGCACAGTGCACATCTGTTTCAGAGAGGGAGATGAAGCCAGAATGTGCCTGACTGTGTGGATGCCACTGTGGAGAGAAACAAAGTACTGTGCTCCAGGGGGAAATGTGCATGGCTCAATGTACACCACATTTAGGCGTGGATAGATGCCACGCACAGACATTCAGAAATCAAAAATTCAAATGCATTCCAATTACAGACTATCTGGACGGCTGGAGAAATATTTCACAAAGTCGTGCTTTTTTGTCAAAGTTATGGCAAAGGATCACAGGGAGCCTTCATCAATATGAGAATCCTTACAAATGCTATGGTTTAGGAATACCTTTTTGAGTAAAATGTCCTATATCTACATATATACTTATATATACCTTATACATACACACATAAATGTGTATACATTTATAAAACTTGTATTACACCAGAAAAATGACAGGGGGGGGGAATGCTACCTGAATAATCAAGTATAATTAAACCAAAATTCACATACCAGGGTAGAATGCAATAAGCAGGATATATTATACAGTTTTTCTTTGGATAATCGGATGCCTGAGACTCGTGTCTCCCAGATAACAAATATAAGGTTAATTAAATAAAGCAAACAAGATCCATTCAATCTGTACATTAAAGTGTGGTGTGGGAGTCTGTGTTTTCTGAGGCTTGCCAGTCACACGATACATTTCCTTCATAATCTGCCTGGTATATTGACCCCTGCTGTGTCATAAATCCCAGTGTCTCTGCTCTTCAGTATCGATTGATTTCTTGAACAGAACAAGTCCCTCCACTACTACACAATTTATATCAAATGAATATCTTTTAAGAAATTTTAAATAAGTGCTAGATTAGAGCTGAAAAACCATCAACCCTTTGAGAATGTATTTTAAAGACTTCTAAATAATGCAATTACATCAACCACTATCTATTACTATACTTTCTAATTTAAGAAAGATTTTACATTTTTAAGCCTATTCAATTGGTTTCATTTGAGAAAATAGAAAGTTAATATTTTGAGGTATTTCAAAGACAGTGTATCTATAGTTTCAATCTCAATCAATCATGATTATCCAATTATTAAGATCATTTTCTTCTAATTCCATGCTTTTCACTGCCTGCTTTCAGACACATTAGAGCTATATGCATTTTTTTCTAGTTTCAAAAGCAATGAACACTGTTTATGGAAACTCAATTATCATTTATTACCTACCATGCAAAAATAATTGCTTAACAACTTAGCATTATGCCAGATGGTTTTCCTAACAAACATAATTTCACTGTTTATTAAAACAACATAATGGGTGGTAATTTGTAATTTATTTTACCTTCCTACGAATAACATATCATGGATAATTCTCCTTATGGAAATATTTAGTTCTATAAGCCCATTTTGGGGTGTGTGGTTGCAAAGTATGCTGTTTATGGATGGAGCTTGCTTTATTTAACCAATCCCCTAATGCAGGTAAAGTAATATTATAAACAAATGCAAAAAGAAAAAAAGCCATCCTTGTACATATACCTTTGCCAACTTTTCCTATTTAAAATGTTTTCTTACATATGTGTAGCTGGTTATATTTCCCCCCGTTTTTTAAAAATCACGATAGATAAATCAAGAATTTAAGTAAGTGAGAAGGAAATTGGCAAATGAGCCTTGGAAGTACGCTTTTACTGGTATACTTTGTATTACTCCAACGCTTGCGTATCTTGTCATTTTCTCTGCTTCTGAGCTAGAAAAGCCGCAGGAGAGAAATTCTGGGTGGAGGGTTTCAGAACCACTTTCTACAACGCTGGCAAACCTGGGCCCACTTGGGGACAGAACTGCAGGCCTGTCTCCTTTTCCCTAAATTGTGTTGCTTGTGAAGGTTTGGCCACAGTGTGTCTGCACCCCTCCTCTCCTGCACTCTTCTCCAGGCAGTTGCTTCTCCTATTCCTTTCTCACTGTGAAAGATGATGGGGCTCTGCACCCCACAATCTTTTTTACTTATCCCAGAGGCAAAGGGAATTCAAGAGCTGAGAAATATCCACGCTAATTCTAAGTATGGCAGTGAACTGAAAACAAATAGAGACTTCAAGGATAAAGTCAAACATAAAAACTGAATAGGACTTCTACATAAACGTTGTTTTTTCTCATTTTGTTGCATAGCTTTTGTTCCTTTTGTAACAAAATTTTCATTCAGGACTTCTTTCCACATTGCGATGTGCCATTGCATCATCCTTAGGTCATGGTACATATTTTCAATGGCCTATTTGTTTAGAGATTCCTCCCCCCTTTTCTTATTGTCAAATTCTGTGAACAATGGATTACTTCAATGGGAAACACCATACCATCTTTGGAGAAAGATCGTGTGTGCAATTGTATTCTTTTGTGCTTTCATAGTTTTGGTTGTGTGTTATAAAAGAAAGCACTTTAAAAATACAAAATAGCCCAGGTTAAACAGAAACAAAAAGCCAAATGTTCTCTTTTCCTCACTGGGCATTTACTGTTCACCTTAGCATGGAGTCACCAACTGCAGGGCTTAGAGAACTTGACTGAGGTCAGATAACTCAGTACCTAGTCGAGCCAAGATTTGCACCCTTGCCCAGCTGGTGTGGCTCAGTGGTGGGGGTTGACCTATGAACCACGGTTTGATTCCTGGTCAGGGCACATGCCAGGTTTTGGGCTTGATCCCCAGTAGGGGGCATGCAGGAGGCAGCCAATCAATGATTATCTCTCTTCATTGATGTTTCTATCTCTTTCCCCCTCTCCCATCTTCTTTGAAATCAATACAAATACACTTTTTGAAAAAAGATTTGAACCCAAACATTCTGGCTGCAGAGTCCAAATTCCTGATATTACCATGTAGCTGATTCTACCACACACACCCAGCTCTGTGGCTAGGTAAAAAGTTAAAAATGTTAATAGCCTCTGCTGAAGAGGAGACATTCAATCTGAGGCCACCAGACAGACCCCTGGGAGGTAGAAGCACACGAGACTGAAAGCTGGAGGCTAAGGGGAAGGCTGCATATCTTATACTGTACACTGAATGTAGGCAATCTAGATCCTGATTCTTTTCATGTTCCCAGAATGGTAGAGGTCAATTTTATCACCCAAAGCAGAAGTATTCTTAGGAGACTTCTTAGTCTTAGAAGAAACTAAATGTTCCCACTAGAGAAAAATCTTCCCAACACTGATTTCTGAGGTCTCCCCGGGAAACACCTGGCTCACCACCAGCTCATTCTTCAAGGACGTCCACCAACTGCCAAACCCCAGTAATCACATAAAGACTGCAATCAAGGTTTAGAGCCTCACTCTTAAGTACTAGTATGTGTGGACTGAAAGAAGAGAAAGTCTGAAACAAATGAACAAGAAACTAAGAGGCCACAGAAACAATACAGGCAATAGAAGAAAGGTTTTTAAATATCCACTAAATCCACTATCTTCAGAGCAAAAAAAAAAAAAAAAAAAAAAAAGGTATTGAATCCATGAAATGACAGGATATTAAAAAAAATAAAAGAATGGGGATGACACCTTAGAAATTAAAATTTTTAAAACAAAAGATCTCAATAGCAGAAAAGATAATAACATTAGAAGATCAATTGAAGTTGTGTAATGTTTAACTGGAGTTCCAGAAGAAACAGATAGAGGAAAATAAAAGGGAAGAAATTAACAAAATGAAAATAGAGGTATCTTCTCAGACACCAAAGGCATGAGTTTCCATGTTAAAAAGGCCAAATGAGCCCTGGCCAGTTTGGCTCAGTGGATAGAGCGTCGGCCTGCGGGCTGAAGGGTCCTAGGTTTGATTCCAGCCAAGGGCACATGCCTGGGATGTGGGCTCCATCCCTGGTGGGGAGCGTTCAGGAGGCAGCCGATCAATGATTCTCTCTCATCATTGATGTTTCTATATCTCTCTCCCTCTTTCTTCCTCTCTGAAATCAAGAAAGAAATATATTAAAAAATAATAATAATACTTATTTTTTTTTTTTAAAAAAAAAAGGCCAAATGATCTAAATAGTTCAGGAAGACAACAATACTCAACTCATAGCAAATCAGGATACATAGGGAGACAAAAACAGTAGACATGGAAGGAAATGGAGAAAGGGGATGACGAAGTCGAGACTAGCAATAGTAGAGACTAGAGGGGGCAGTACAGCAGCCTTCAAAATGCTGAGAAAAGCTGATTTTCACCTGGGGATTCTATACTCAGCCAAACTATGATGCAGGTAGAATAAAGACATTTCATATATCCAAAGACTCAAAAATTACCTTGTATGTACCCTTTCTTAAGAAACCAATGGAGATATATTTCAAAAACAGAATCAAGTCAAGAAAGGAAAAAAGAAAAAACTTTGAGGTCCAAGAAAAGAGAATATAAATCTAAAACAAGAGAATGACAGAAATAAGTCCCAAAGCAAAGCACAGTAAAAGTGGGAGGAAAACCCATCAAAATTGGAGTGGTCCCAAGGCCATGAAAAAAAAAAAAAAAGATCAATTATCATGTGACATATCTGCTGCAGCATTTGATAAACAAAACAATAGTCATCTAGAAAACCTAATGCAAAAAAATGAAGTCATTGTTCTTTCTAGGTAAAACACAATGTAGTCTATAAAAGGAAACATAATTGTAATAAACTATTTGGCTCAGCATTGACAATATTTATATGGTTATAATAACCTATATAGTGATTTAGCCAAGACTTGTACTATAAGTTGCAGGGAAGGAAAGAGAAAAAATTGAGTGTAGAAGAGCAAGCTAAAATCTCATCTACTGTGACTGAGAGTCAATAGATAATACCTAAATTGATTAATAAGTAGTAGTATAGATACTAGTATATGCAAGGAAATCTCAGGAAGGATATATGAGAGGCTGGTGAGATTGTTGCCAACCTCCATAATCGTGTGAGCCAATTCTTTACAATAAACAAACAAACAAATATCTCATTGGTCCTGTTTCTCTGGAGAACATTGACTAATACATTTATTCACACAAATATTTTTTAATGCAGACTATATGCCAAGCAATAAACTAAGTGCCAGGATAAAGAGTTAAAACTGCAGTCCATACCCTGAAGGATTTAGGGATTTGCCAATTAGGCAGACAACAAATAGTTTCTCCTGAGGGTAAGTTGGCCCCACAGAGAGAGAATGTGCATATGCATTTCATTAGGGAGTTTGAGGCTTCATTGGGCTTATTCATGGTTAAAACCTGACCAAGTTTACTTAAGCACATGGTTTATCCAGTCTTGCTTTATCTGTTTTGTGTAGACAGCGCCAGGGAAGGCACATGGGCATTTCTTTAATTATTGTCAGCTGAACCCAAGGCAACAGGCAAAGCCGTGTCTTGGGTACACATTTACCAAAAAGGCAGATGTGTTATCAGCACTGACTCTTAACTTTGCCCAGGTGTCAGGTAGTGGGTCTTTGATATGTAAATCCAGTCAAGCACCAGGAATGCTCAGGCCTACTCAAGAATACAAATAATCTCCTTTTGTCTTGACCTTTTGGTGAAACTTCCTGGTATTTGGGATATAAAATAAACTCGATGGATTGGCTCTGGGTCATTGTCTCTCCAGCAGAAGAGGGCAGTGGTCCACCCAGTTCCCAGCTTTTTCCTTCTATTTTGTGTCTTGTCTCTTTCTTTCTTTCATTTCTCAATCCCCAGCCGCCTCTACTCAGAACCGGTTCATCTCTCTTTCCGTGCTGGATGTGGAAAAGAGAGACCCCGTCATAGTTTTGTTTTGTTTTTTGTTCCCAGTGGGTGGAAGGTTCCAGGGAAATACTACAAATTTCCACTCCCTAATAATGTCATCTGTAGAGGACACAGTGCCTTTATTGGCTTGTGGTCCCTGGAACAACCCTATTTACCCTTTAGTGTGGGTCTTTACCACCTTGGAATACCGCCCACTATTCAGTCATCTAGGAAATTTGTTTGACCTGCCTTCTGGTGGTTGGCTTGTGAGAACTATCAGTAGGTGATACAAAGAAAACGTACAAGCATATGGCCTTGTCTGTGAGGCTTCTTTGAGCATAAGCCATTCACTAATTAGGGAACTCTAATGGAACTCAAACTGGGGAACAGAATATTCCAAGGGAGCCTGCTGTGCATAATGTAAGGTGTAGAATACACTGGAAAGAGCAATGGCTTTGAAGTCAGACCGGTCTGAGCCAACTCCTGTGCGATCTTCTTAGTAGCGGACGACCTTGGGAGATTTAGTCAACCTCTCTGAGCTTTGGTTTCCTCACCTCTAAAAATGAGGACAACAATACCTTGTCACAGGCTTCCTGTTAGGACTGAATGGGATCATGCCAGTACAGTGATGAGGACAGCCTGCCACATAGGACACATGGGCAATCAACGGAGGTGGCTTTTTAACATGGAGTGCTGGTGTATCTTTGATCCATCTCTGCGCTAGTAAAAGCAGTAGGGGTTGGTTATAAACATGTGCTTGCAAAGTCTTTCTGTATTAAGGAAAGAGGACAGTCGTCATTTCAAAATTCCGTATTGAGCTTTTAAAACAAAGGACCTAGTTTAGTTCAAAGTACAACAAAATCTTTGTTCCCCAGAATACTAGAGAATGGGCCATAAATAGATGGCTCAAGCATCTGGCCAGTAAAGAGTTAATTCACATCGGCAAGAGGATCGTGCCTGGTCCCCCTCTCCCTCCTTCCAAACATAAATGTGGATGAAAGAACAGAAAACGGAAGGTCTTACTGTTTGTGAGGCAGGGAGCTAGCCTCCAAATCTCCCCATCCACTCTTAAAAAATAAAGCCGGGAAAACAACCATCTTCTAAAAATCTGAATATAAAACTGCTTTGTTTACCTTTGGGGAAGCTAATGAGCTCAGAGTTTTGCTGGCTTATCTCAGAAATGCTTATTCCTGGAACCTTGGCGAGGGGGGAGCGTCAGATAACGCTGCTTACTCAGCTCAGTGATGACGTTTGACAAAGTAATAAATTAGGAAAGGAGGGATGAGGAGGGGAGAAAATGTTCACTCAAAAGGGTCATAAAAAAGATGTGTCAAAAACACAACATGAAGATTGCAACTGACTCATATTCTAAAAATTACACTAAACTGTTCTAGAAAGTTGTAACATAGAAATATAACAATGGAAACATAGTACTCATTGCCAAACCAAAGCATAGTGAAGTTGTAACTTTCACTTAAAGTAGCAAAACATAAAGGGTTGTTGGGACATGTTCAAGAAGAAGAATATACTAGTGGAAATTAGGTGATCGCATACTAACTTTAATAAAAATGTTTGAGTTTTGAATTTTCACAAAGTCCATCCGTCACAGAAGTAACTGGCTGTCACGGCTTACTACATCATTAAACTCACAGCTACGATCAGTTGTCCAGAAAGGCTGGAGGCAGTGTGGTTCTGACCATGAACCACACAGTTTACTGACAAACCATCTTGGGAGCCAGTCTTCCAATAGACTTTGAGGAGTGGATTTAAATTCTGATTAATTTGTTCAAGTGTTAAAGTTTGAATTATATTCCAACACTCCCACCCCCACCCCCCAAAAAAGAGAAGAAGAAAAAAATCCAAACAGAGATTCAAATGGTCACACAGGAACTTGTAAAAATTCAGTGAGTTTTTATATAAGTGGTATAAGAAAGCTTTCATTTTCTAAAGATTCCATATTGCCTTGGGAACAAGTTCTACATCCTCATTCTGATATTGAAGTTGGGTAGAGTCTCATCTTAGGTCTTCGACTGGCTAACAATATTCATCACAGGTTAATCACCTGTGTGCCATGAACCATGCTGGGCCCTCTATATCCATTCTCTATATTCCTTAAAATAATGCAATGGTTGTCCCCACTTTCAGATGAGGAAACAGAGACTCTGAATGTTAAGCAAATTGCTCACACACCTTTAGGATACAAATCCCAATCTTCTGACTCCAGGAAGAAGGCCTGTCTTCTTTCTCCCCATTAACCATCAAAGCAAGTTGCCAAGTCCATGCCTTTTGAGCCACTGCTTAAGCTGTTTGCCTTTCGTTGAAAAATGCCTCCACCTTCTCTGCTTACCTTTCCAGTTCTAGACCATTCCTCAAAGCCAGGAGCCGCCATGGAGGGCCCTGATTACACCGCAAACACCAGTGTCCCCCTCCCAGCCTGGACATAGAACAGACCACGTGCCACTTGTTTCAGCTTTGGATCAGTCAGTCCAGCCGTCCACCTAACACTTTGTTATAATCTTAGTTTCTGTGTGTGTGAATCTTTCTTCTAACCATGATGGCAAGAGCTGGTCTTTTATTTTATTTGTCTTAAATATTTTTTTTTATTGATTTCAGAGAGGAAAGGAGAGGGAGAGAGAGGTAGAAACATCAATGATGAGAGAGAACCGAACTGTGATCTCCTAATTCATAGGTCGACCCTCAACCACTGAGCCACACAAGTAGGGCAAGAGCTGGTCTTTTAAATGCTCATATGCTTCCTTCTTTATACTCAGTGGGAGAAAGAGTAATTATTTAATAGATTAAATTTAAAACTTCCTGTATTTTTGTTGCTCACTGTATATAACTATACATTAGAAGGATAACTTACTTTTTGGTTTGATGATGAGAACAATCTACTTTAAAATAAAATAAAATTTCCAATGGAATTGCTGTTTTTGTGCTTTACTAATATTCTTACTAATCTCATATAACAAGAATCTTTGATTATGCAGGGTGGAGATGGATTGAATAGTCATGAACATACAGCTGCATTTTAGACAACAGTATCAGATTTCCCCTTACTTTTTCTTCCACCACCATGAAGAAGTTCAAAAGAATGGATTGAAGTTTTGCCTTCTCTCTCTGTCCCTGGACACACTTAAGTAGAGTTCTCTTAAGAGTAAATTTGCCAGAAAGAGCCAACAGGAAGATTCTAGAATGGTGAGGCAACTGGGCATAATACCTTAAGGAAAAACACAAGTTGTTTGTGTAAACCCTGGTAGACAGCCCATTGACCAGGATTCTCCACAGGCAACCTGTCATTATGAAGCCAGAAATGGGCGGAAGTTGATGTTCCGGGCACTGGGGCAAGGCAATTGACATACTTAACAATGAGCCTGGACTATGGCAGGCAGAAAGACAAACATCAGGTAAGGCTGATTCCGAAGGACACTCTCTGTGTATATTGGTCCCATGACTGCCTGGAGGATGGAGTAGGAGGAATCATGCATAAAGCCATTCCAGGGCCACAGGATGTAGAGTTGTCTGAAGTGAGTCAGACCCTCAGACAGGCCTTGAAGCATCCACCTTACGTCCTGGTCCTCCAAAGCGGGCCCCCAGCTGGTGGCACTGTCTGATGGAATAGAGTGTGTTCATCTAGGATTTCAGTAAAAGAGTCTACCACTGTTTTCATGCAGTCTTTAGGAGAGAAAAGATTATGCCAAGGTGGCCCTGGCTGGTTTGACTCAGTGGTTAGAGTGTCAGCCTGTGGACTGGAGGGGTTTGATTCCCCATTAAGGGCATGCACCTCATGCAGGTTTGATCCCCAGCCCTGGTTGGGGAGCGTGTGGGAGGTAACCAATGGATGTGTCTCTCTCGTGTTGATGTTTCTCTCTCTCCCCTGCCCCATCCTCCCTTCCACTCTGTCTGAAAATCAATGGAAAAATAGCCTCAGGGGAGGATTAAAAAAGGAAAAGTTTATGCCAGGGTAGAGGATCTCTGCTTCCGCCTAAGGCCTTGGCAGCTTCATATTCAGGCTGGGGTGGCGTTTACCTCTCCAAGAAACACACTTCCTGCCAAATACCTGAATCTCTACTTCCTTCCCTTTTCTCTGGGCTGTCTCCACATTCTAACTTCAAAACTCTCCTTCCTGTCTCTTCGATGGTAACATGTTTGGATCACAGATGCTGCTTTTTCAACATTGGAGAACCGAGGGGCTGGCGAAAGGATTGAAGGCAGCATAGCCATGGCTTTGGGAGGGGAGCGGAGCCTGGCATCGGTTTGGTCACTGGTTCTGCTCGCTTACCCCGAGCCCATGGGAAGTGAAAACAGGCCGTGCTATGGAATGCTGATTGCAGCGATGCACAGTGCCACCCTGCTTAACAAAGCTGCTTCGAACAAAGCTGGCTTCTGCTCAGCACGCTGGGGTAAGTGCTCATTCCTGAGTGAGTCCTGCCACCGGGCATGCACGGGTCTCCGTGGCAGCCTGGAAGGCTCTCCGTGCCTCATCACTGGGAAGGAGGAGGGTACCACCCTTGTCTTAGTACTACGGTGGGATTAGCAGCCAGAGAGAAGCAGGTGCTTTGCCTGCCTGTTACTCGGCCTGTCCCCAGCATCCAAGCAAAATAACAGCAGCCCTAACCCAGAGGAGAGGCAGGGAGAACCCAGCTGTCACATTTTTAGGTCTCCTGAATTCTTTTCTACCTCCAGCAAAGAAGTTCTTAACCGTGGAACGTGGTGTGGAATGCCTCCTCTTTGCTCATGGAGCTTAGGGAAGACTAGAGGAAGATTTAAGAGATATGGGAACTGGGAACTTTTGAAATCATGCTTCAACATTGGGCTGCTTGCCTGCATGGACAATCCATGGTCCCCCTCTCCCCCAGCTCAGGAGGCACCAGAAGGGAGCTGCCAGGCATTCCATAGAAGGATCAAGCCTCCCAGGCCCCATTCACCCTACTCTACCACACCAGCAGAGAGAGTGCTGAGCGCTCCATGTGGGGGAGAGGGCAGGTGTGGTCACCTCCTACCTCAGGGGTCCAATCTCTAGTGGCCACCCTCCCTAACTTGCAGAAGAAGGTTAGGGAACTAGAGAATTTTTCTCATTCAAATAATCCAGAGAGAGCTATTAAAGAGTACACACTCAGCCAGAAAGACATGAGCCTTCAGAGAGAAGGAGGCGAAGGAACATTTAAGTTAAACAGAAAGCATTGAACAACAACAAACACAGAACTCAATGGCCCGGCTAGAACACTGCTCCTCCCCCACAGAGAAGGAAAAGTCCTGTCCTGTGGGCCACCTTCCACAGGTGTGTTTTGTTTGGCAAGCACCATATATATATATATGGTTTTTAGAGAGAGGAAGGGGAGAGGCAGAGAGAGAAACATTGATCAGTTGCATCTGGTACACACTCCGACCAGGATGGAACCTACAATCTGGGTATGTGCCCTGACTGGGAATCAATCTGTGACTTTTCAGTATATGGGATATGGGATGATGCTCCAACTAACTGAGCCACACCGGCCAGGGCCACAATATACTTTTAAATGTTTTACTCCTAATTAGTTGCTAACCTTGATGAAGCAGATCTGGCAAAGTTGGCTGACATCCAGGTGTGGATCACAGTTGCCCTCGGCAGGTAACTCCCCATCAGCCCCAGGCCCTCCTTATTGCCTGCTCCCTGCTGGCCTCTGCAGCCTCAGACTTTGCCTCTGATGTAAGACCAGTGTTTCTCTACCTAGTATTTCACCTAGGGCAGTGGTCAGCAAACTACGGTTCGTGAGCCACATGCGGCTCGCTAGCTGCAGTTTGCCGCTCTGTTGACTAATGAGTTTGCTTACCACTGACCTAGACTCTGGATTCCAATAATTACAGGCTGTTGTTGTTCCTTGTGATTAAGCCCCTATCCCAGTGGTCGGCAAACTCATTAGTCAACAGAGCGGCAAACCGCGGCTCGCGAGCCGCAGTTTGCCAACCACTGACCTAGGGAGCTCCGACAAAATATCCACACCTGTGCTCAGACCAGGTGAGTCAAAATCTGGGCCTGGGGAGAGACCCAGGACTCAGAAGAGTTTTATAGTTCTCAGGTGATTCTAATGTTAAGTTTAAGAATGGCTAAGGCTAGACCAGTGGTCGGCAAACTGTGGCTCTTGAGCCACATGCGACTCTTTGGCCCCTTGAGTGTGGCTCTTCCACAAAATATCACGGCCCGGGAGAGTCTATTTTGAAGAAGTGGCATTAGAAGAAGTTTAAGTTTAAAAAATTTGGCTCTCCAAAGAAATTTCCATCGTTGTGCTGTTGATATTTGGCTCCGTTGACTAATGAGTTTGCCGACCACTGGGCTAGACCATGAAGGACAGACAATAAATTATTGTCTTCACAAAGCTCCTCAGTGGCTCATGTCACTCTTTCACCATCTTTGAAGTTTTTTATTATAGCCTATCAAAATTCTGGTTTTCTCCTATTCCATTCTTCTCAGCACATCACACAGCCTCAGGGTGTCTTTTTTTTTTTTAGCTTCTCTTCTTTCTTTCTGTTTCATTAAGTTATTTTGGGCCCTCCATTCTGATCCCCTCCTTCAGTTTCTCCACTTTCTTTTTAAAGTACAATGGACAAAATTAGAAACAATACTCCACCCATTAGTTTATTAGAGTAGAATTCAGTAGAGGTATTTATTTCTGATTCTATCATGTTATACTTAATATCTCAGAATCACATTAATTTCTTTTCACAATGCTTTCTTTTTCTTCTTTCTTTCTTTCTTTTAGCCTAATCATTATCTAGTATTAGTTAACAAGGAACTCATTTGCAAAAACCCGAAAAACCACACTCCAGGATGGAAAACCAAGATTTGGGGCAAAATTAAAGCACAAATATCAAGCCTCATTTTCTAGTTAGAGGGACATCAACCTTTCCCCAGGGCCATAACTGATATGTAAAATCAACAGCGTTATATGCATAGTCATAATAGTTTTGTTCTTTTTTAAAAAAATATTTTTATTTATTTCAGAGAGGAAGGGAGAGTGAGAAAAAGAATCATTGATCTGCTGTCTCCTGCATGTCCCCCCACTGGGGATCGAGCCCACAACCCCAGCATGGGCCCTGACAGGAATCGAACTATGACCCCCTGGTTCATAGGTCAATGCTCAACCACTGAGCAACACCAGCTGGGCAAGTGCTTTAACTTGTAAATCAATTTATAATCAATAGGTTAGCCAGTTTGGGGGCAATTTCTAAGCTAATTTGATAACTTTTTCTGAGGGTTGTTACTTCAAGTTTTCCCATTTTGCAGTTTTTTCTCTTTCCTACTTGGCACTCATCAAGCCAATTCTCAACTGTCAGGTTATAACAGAAATGCTGTTTAGTGGAAGATGGAATTGGAAGACTAGCCCAAATCTTAGCCCAGTGGCAGCAAACTCATTAGTCAACAGAGCCAAATATTAACAGTACAACGATTAAAATTTCTTTTGAGAGCCAAATTTTTTAAACTTAAACTTCTTCTAATGCCACTTCTTCAAATAGACTTGCCCAGGCCGTGGTATTTTGTGGAAGAGCCACACTCAAGGGGCCAAAGAGCCGCATGTGGCTTGCGAGCCGCAGTTTGTTGACCACAGTCTTAGCCTATCTCTATAAGAGATCGCTTCACTATACCCACTTTACAGATTATAAAACTGAGGCCTGGGAAGCTTAAACAGCTAGCCCATAGTAGGTGGCCCACACACCCAATTTCACCTGAGTCCCGGCTCTGGCGGGCCCCTTAGTGAAGGTGAAGCCTCGGAGAAGGCTGGAGTCAGGCTTTAGATCTGGCAAGAGCACAGACTGCGTCTCGATATCACACACTTGGGCTTGAACCAGATGGACATGGAAATGCACACGAAATACTGAACATGGCATTCTGGAGCCAACCAACGCTGTTAAACACTCCTTGGAACCCCTAGAAAAAAACCAAGCTTTTTTCACAAATACATAAACCCTGGAAAGACCCTTACATGATGCGAGCTCTGTAAAACTGAAAATCTTGTTCAGAAATAAAATACAAAAACAAAATTAAACTTCAAGATCCCCTCTAGCAATCCATGGGGGGGGGGGGGGAAACACCCTCATGCTTTGGGAAGAAAGGAGAGAATTGAGGTCCTTCTATGTCGGGTCTCCATAAAAATGTCTGCCCTGTTAGAACACAATACTCGATGTGAGGAGGGGAAAGGAAGGAGTGAGCTCCAGACTCTAAATCCCAAAAGCTCTGAGATCCCAAAGGAACACGGAGGCGCCTGGTGCTCCCGCAGCCACGCCCAGGTCCCTGCAGGACTGGCCACCGCGCACAAAGGTCCCCCTGGGCGGGCGGGAAACAAGGCCTAATCTCATTGTTCCAACCCAGCCACAAAATGCAGCTTCTCCCCTTCCTCCAAAAGGACTGGGCTGCCTAGGCCCAAGATTCTTTGTGCATCCGTCCCTGAAACACGGGACCCATGCCCAAGCCATGTGCTAGAGACGGGCGCTCAAATCCCCTCCTGCAGAGCTGTCCCCTCCTGGTCGCACCAGCGGGTACGACCTCTAGACTAGGCGACGCGCGTGGCGAAGCCGCCCGCAGCCAGATGCCCCCGCGCCCCGGCCTCTCCTCGCGCCGCCTTTGCATCCCCGCCAGCCTGCTGGCCGGACGCCTCAGGAGCCCAGCCGCCTGCCAGCAGCGCGGAGCCACGGCTACTCACGTTTCCAGTCGTGTCCTGGAGGTGCGCGCCCTCCCGCGCCAGGGAAGCGGCAGGAGAGAGCTCCGAGAGCCGCCGTTCAGGCCGGGGGCAGTGAGAAGCAGGCCGTCAGCGCACTCCTTTCCTGCAAGC
This sequence comes from Plecotus auritus, assembly GCF_963455305.1. Lineage (NCBI taxonomy): Eukaryota > Metazoa > Chordata > Mammalia > Chiroptera > Vespertilionidae > Plecotus > Plecotus auritus. The sequence continues at coordinate 61,230,255 of NC_137773.1, read as the reverse complement.
TCACTCAAAACGCTCCTCGGGCGCCAGCGCAGCTGCCAGGTTTAATAACTGTGTCAGACTGACAGCCCCTCCTCCCCATAAAGAGACACAAAGATGACACAACCGGGGGACTAAGGTCCCCCCACGTTCAACCGCAGTCACCCTACCTCGGCCCCAGCGATGCCGCAGCTGCAGTGACTGTGCCGGGACCGACCAGGCAAGGTTCAAATGCCAGCCTTGACCTAGGAATTCTGCAGGAACCGCAGATGCTTCCTCTTCGCGACGAGCACAACCTGATACTCTTGCGAGCGGTAGTTAATGCGCTTCCAGTTAACCTCCCTAACCTGCGTCTCAAATGTAAAGGGGATTTACCTGTCTTAAAGGAACGCCGCTGACCTCGGTCCTACCTCTGCTGGACTGTGGGCGTGGGTGGGATACCCTGGCACTACGCAGAGCGCGGAAGCTCAGGGAACTGCTTCCCTCGCGTTTTAGTGGCGCCCACCAACGCCCCCGCCTCTCCAGAGGACTCTGGCCAACAGAACCTTACTGTCTGGGGGGCTCCGTGGCAGATCTTCCGCGACCTGGACAATCTCCAAAGTGCGGACAGCTCCTAGAGAGTGGCTGGCTTTTATCAAGCCGGAAGGAATTAGTGGTTCTGGTTTGCAAGGGAAAGTGCTTTATAAAAAAAAACAAAACATTGCAAGCTAGGGATGCAGAGCGCACAGCAGCCTGCCGGCCACGCCCGCGGCCTCTGGGGCCCTCCTGCTGCAGGGCTAGTCCCTGCGCCACGGAGCCCCGCGCACCTGCCTCTGCAGGGAGTGGTTTCCGTGGAAACTCCGGAAAGCCGGTTCTCCCTGCCCAAACGCTGTAACCCTGACAACTGCGGCCTAGCATTCACTGGTCCAGGGAAGGATGTCAGTGGAAGCCTGTTTTAAATCACAGATTCAAAGAGATTCTCGAGGGTGGTAGGACAGGAATAGGAGGGAAGAGATATTTGGGAATGGAGGCAGAGCCGCGACTAGTCTGTCCGTGGGTGAGGTTAAGGGGACTTCACAGATCCCGGGGTACCTCGTTGCTCCCCCCTCTCTCCACCCAAGAGAATTCATACATGATTTTAGAATGAATTCCATCATTCCCTTCAGCATATCCACTTTTCTCTATTTTGCTTAAGATCCTATTTAAAAGTTATTTTGCACAGACTGAGCACGAACTAGCTCCGGGGTAGGAGTGAGGATAGGCCTATGAAGACGTGTGGAGCAGAGGGAAGACCCCAGGAAGAATATTGGACTGCGCAGGATCTCCTTCCTTCACAGAAACCCCAGAACTGTCTGGAATGCAACCTTGCACCATCAGTCTAGGATGCACACAAGGTTACGAAAATAATCTCATTATTTCAGGTTAAGGGTTGGGTGGGGAACAAAAAAAGGTAGATGAGACTATCCATATATGTTAAAAATTTAAATATCCATATGCCATATTCTTATTTTTGGATGTGGACATTTTATATTCATTAAGCCACGAATAGGAACCAAAGACTAAAGTGAAACAAGTTAATGAGCTTTGTGCAAGGCATAACAGGACTATACACACACGTCCCATATTGGTTTCTTCTTATTATAAACTAGAGGCCCAGTGTATGACATTCGTGCACAGGGGAGGAGGGAGGAGTCCCTCAGCCCGCCTGCCCCCTCTTGCAGTTCGGGAGCCCTCAGGGGATGTCCAACTGACAGCCGTGAGTTGGACTTCCTTAGTGCTGCCGCGGAGGTGGGAGAGGCTCCCACCACCACCGCTGTGCTTGCCAGCTGTGAGCGGGGCTTAGGGCTTCTGGCCAAGCAGTGCTCCCCCTGTGGAGCATTGAGCTTCTGCCCCCTGGTGGTCAGTGCATGTCATAGCGACCGGTTGTTCCACCATTCAGTCAATTTGCATATTACCCTTTTATTATATAGGATTGTACATTTCCTATCTGAGTTATTAAAAGTTAAAAATCAGTGGCATATTTGAACTAAGATTTTACTATATACATTATAGTATGATGATAATTAATCTCTGGGTTGAAACTTCCCTTGCTGATTGTCAGCTGGAGGCATCTCTCAGCTCCTTAAGATGACCCGAATTCCTCCTTGGGGGCCCTCCATCTTCAAGCAGAAAGGAAGGACCCATTGAATTCTCCTGTGCTTCCCAGCTCCCTAACTTCCTTTTATACTACTGCCTTTTAAAGGGCTCATATGATTAGATGAGGCCCAACCAGATAATCGCCCTTTCCACTAAGGTAACAATCCTGGGAGTGATATCTCATTCTTCACTCATAGGGGAGGGAATTGTACAAGGCTGAGAGTTATTGGGCGTCATTCTTAGAATTCTGCTTACCATACCATATGACCCAGCCATTCCATTCCCAAGAGAAATGAAAAGATATGTCTATGTAAAGACTTATAGGTGAATATATACTTTACATGCATATACTTTATTCATAATAGCAAAAACCCAGAAAGAACTCAAATGTCCATCAACTACTGAATTAATTAAACAACCTGGGTATATCCATTCAGTGGAATAGCACTTGGCAATAAAAAGAAACAGGTTCCTGACATGCTCACAAACATGGAAAAATCTAAGCATGGTGCTAAGTGAAAAAATTCAAACCCCGAGAGCATTCCAGGTGAAACCTGAACCTGGACCCCATTGGAAGAGGGTAAGGAGAGATCAAAGAAAGAGGCAGACCACTCCAGATTGATAGGTGGCAGGTTTACCAGCAGGAGAAATTACTTAGGAGGCTTATCTTGGGTGGCCACAGGATAAAATCTCTGCATTTGTCCACCAGAATCTTAAAAGTTTATGTACAGCCCTAGCCAGTTTGGCTCAGCGGATAGACTGTCGGCCTGCGGACTGAAAGGTCCCGGGTTCAATTCCAGTCAAGGGCACGTGCCCAGGTTGCAGGCTCGACCTCCCGTGGGGGGCGTGCAGAAGGCAGCCAATCAATGATTCTCTCATCATTGATGTTTCTATCTCTCTTTCCCTCTCCTTTCCTCTCTGAAATTAATAAAAATACATTTTTAAATATATTTTATTAATTTTTCACAGAGAGGAAGGGAGAGGGATAGAGAGTTAGAAACATCGATGAGAGAGAAACATCCATCAGCTGCCTCCTGCACACTCCCTACTGGGTATGTGCCCACAACCAAGGTTCATGCCCTTGACCAGAATCGAACCTGGGACCCTTGAGTCTGCAGGCCGACGCTCTATCCACTGAGCCAAACTGGTTAGGGCTAAAAATACATTTTTTAAAAAGTTTATGTACAGGCCTTAACTGGGCTCAGTCATGTAGACCATCCAGATGGTCTCAACAACACATGGCCATCTCCAGGCCGCCTCCCTGGGGCAGCTTCTAGCTGAGGAGGCAAGCAGGTTCACGTTCCAAGGACAGGGGTGGGGGTGAGGAGCCCCATATTGCCTGGGTCCAGCTCCTGGGTCCATCAGTGGCCACGTCCTCTCGATGACCTCCTCCAACAAACACAAAAGACTACATACTGTGTGATTTATTGTATATGAAATTCTAGAAAATGCAAAACTATCCTAACAGGAAGTAGATCAGTGGTCCCAGGGGTGGGGATGGGAGTGGGGGGAAGGGACTGACTGTAAAAGGACACAAGGTGACTTTGTGAGGTGATGTGTGCTGGCTGTATCATGACTGCGGTGGTGGTTACATGACTAGACATTTGTCAACATTCACTGAATCGTACTATTAAAGATCAGTGAATTCACTACATGTAGATTGTTCCTTAACAAAACTGACAAAATGATTATGATTTTTATATTTTGTCCAGCATTTTAAGGTATCTTATATTGCAAGTTTCTCTACACATTTAATTTACAAAAGTCTACCCAAGACTTTCTTGACAGTGTCTAAATGTGCCTGTAGTTTTAATTCATAGCCTTAACCTGAGTGGAAATGCACCGTCATCTGTTTATTGTCTATCTTCTCGGTGCTCGACGCCAAGCTCCATGTGGACAGAGTGGTGTCTGTGCTCACCACTCCACCCCAGCACCATCCCACGGGGGCCTTTCGTAAACATCCTTAATCAATGAACCAGCCCCTCCCTCAGAGCAACTGGAACGCTGGAAAATCTGAGGGCACGTTTTCCTCCAGCTGATCTCTGATTACCTTCGATTCCATTACTAAATCCTTCTCTGGACTCTAATTGAAAGTTGGAGTCAGACGCCTTTCATTCCGCCTCATTACGGTACAGCAACTGCTTATCCTGCCTGCCGTTATCTGGGCTGGGAGCCCAGGGTGCACTGGAGTGTCACTGTAGGGCGACAAGGGGAGAAAGAGCGTGGAGGGCAGAGTCTTCGGGCTGCTCTGCCTGACCCCTCAGTTTCCGACGGTTTCGTTTTCTTTTGTCACTGCAGACGAAGTACCTTATTTTACTTCAAGGCTGAAATTCAAGGTTTCCCTTTTAAGGCACACCTGACTCATCTACACGTTAAATATATATATATTTATGTATGTATTATGTGTATGTGTGTGTGTGTGTGTGTGTGTGTGTGTGTACACACATACATGTATGTGTTGGCCAGAGGGAAATGTCCTTTGGGATCAGTGAGACATGAACAGAAGCCAAAGGATGCAGAGCCCTTTGGGCTGGAGCGACAGCACCCTCAGAAGGGACCTGGCCAGGAAGGCACCGGACATTTCTCTGTTTAGGTAACTGATTAAGCCCTCCATTCCTTTGAGCTTGGCTTTCAGTTACTGTGCCTGTCACACCAGCCTCCCCACAGTTCAGGTCAGAACTAAGGTGCAAAACTGCCAAATTCTAAAATCCTTCCTGATTATTGTGATTATCAACAGGAAAAGCCATGTGACAGATATGAATTTCTCTTGCCTTTGTTCCCAGTATTCAAATCTGTAAGCATAAATTGTAAATTCAAATCTGTAAGCATGAATTTGGTGGTCCCTCTGAAAAAGGTAATACAGTGCACATTGGTTATTTGCCACCCAGCATCTATTCCTCCTCCCGGCAACAGGGCCTCAAATTTCCTGAAGAAATTTGGCTTGAATGGGCTTGAACTTACCCCAAGGTGCAAGAGTGGGCTCTGGTAGGCTTAACCCCACCGGCACAGCCACCTATGTCCCTGTCACCTGGATTGGCTTGGAGATTGGCACTAACCCAGTCAGAGCCAACAAGCCTAGAGAGGATATTTGCTGAAGCATTTGGGGGAAATGAGCCTTCTTTCTCTTGTAGTATTTCTGGGAGAAGAGACCATTGCTTTTACTCTGGATAGTGTGAGATGAGGATGTGAATTTTGGAGACCAGTTTTCCATTAAGGGGGATCTCAGACCTGCCTCCGGGACCATCTTGCGGAACCTGAGGATCAAGTCAACACCATATAAGGCAATATGGGGAGGAGAGAAGCCTGGCCCTCAGTGGCATCTTTTGAGCTGCTGGATCAAACCTCACCTGAAATCAGTGCCTCTAGATTTTCAGTTACTACTGAATCAGTAAACTCCCTTTATCTTATAAGAAAGCTTGGTTTCAGCTTTCTGTCATTTGCAAATATATATATATATATATATATATATATATATATATATATATATATATATATAAATATAAATATATATACACACTAGAGGCCCGGTGCACGAAATTAGTGCACAGGGGTGTGTGTCCCTCAGTCCAGCCTGTACCCTCTCCAATCTGGGACCCCCTCAAGGGATGTCTGACTGCCCATTTAGGCCCTATCCTGGTAGGATGAGGCCTAACGAGAAGTTGGACATCCCTCTCACAATCCAGGACTGCTGGCTCCCAACTGCTTGCCTGCCTGCCTTCCTGATTGCCCCTAACCACTTCTGCCTGCCAGCCCGATCACCCCCTAACCACTCCCCTGCCAGCCTGATTGATGCCTAACTGCTCCCCTGCCAGCATGTTTTCCCCTAACTGCCCTTCCCTGTAGGCCTGGTCACCCCTAACTGCCCTCCCCTACAGGCCTGGTCCCCCACAACTGCCCTTCCCTGCAGGCCCAGTCACCCCCAACTTCCCTCCTCTGCCAGCCTGGTCACCCCTAACTGCCCTCCCCTGCAGGCTTGATTGCCCCCAACTGCCCTCCCTTGCAGGCTTGTTCCCTCCCAACTGCCCTCCCCTGCTGGCCTGATCACCCACAACTGCCCTCACTTTCAGGCCTGGTCCCTCTCAACTGCCCTCCCCTGCTGGCCATCTTGTGGCAACCATCTTGTGTGTTGGAGTGATGGTCAATCTGCATATTACTCTTTTATTAGATAGGATAGAGGCCTGGTGCATGGGTGGGGGCCAGCTGGTTTGCCCTGAAGGGTGTCCCGGATCAGGGTGGGGGTTCCCTTGGGGTGTGGGACGGCCTGGGCGAGGGGCCTGTGGTGGTTTGCAAGGCCAGCCATGCCCCTTGGCGACCCAAGTGGAGGCCCTGGGATCTGAGATTTATTTATCTTCTACAATTGAAACTTTGTAGCCTTGAGCGGAGCCAAGCCTCCTGCTTGCTCTGTGGCGACAGCCATTTTTGTTGGGATTTATTTATCTTCTATAATTAAAACTTTGTAGCCTTGAGTGGAGGCCTGGGCCTGCCCGGGTGTGTGGAAAGCTTGGCTTCCTCCATCACCGGGGGCAATTCAAGCCTCCTGCTCTCTCCAGCTCTGTGGCTGCCACCATTTTTGTTGGAATTTATTTATCTTCTATAATTGAAACTTTGTAGCCTTAAGCAGAGGCCAAGGCAGGCCAGGGCGGCAGGGAAGCTTGGCTTCCTCCATTGCTGGGGAAACCCAAGCCTCCTGCTCACTCGTGGCCGCATCCATCTTGGTTGGGTTAATTTGCATACTCGCTCCTGATTGGCTGGTGGGCATGGCTTGTGGGTGTAGCGGAGTGATGGTTAATTTGCATATTACTCTTTTATTAGATAGGATATATATATATATATATTCTATCTAATAAATATATATATCCTATCTAATATATATATATATATATGTGTGTGTGTGTGTGTGTGTATATATATATATATATATATATATATATATATATATATATGGCATTTAATTTAAAAGATCATCAGATTAAAACTAGAGTGTCACTTAGACATCACCTTGAAGCTCTATTTTACCTGCTTTTTCATAGGCCTTTCACAAAAGTTTCACCACCGGTTTTTCAAGTTTTCAAACTTCTAACATCTGGACACCAAGTTGACTGCTTCCCAATGTCAGGACACATGGTAATTCCTGCTAACTGCTCTTCATAAGGCTTTTCTCCTGCTATTCAACATAGGATATGTGTGCAAATTCTTAAGGCAAAAGCCCTAGAAAAGACCAAGGAGAAAAACAGGCAGAGCTGGGACCCAAATCTAGGTCTGCAACCGAAGTCCGTGTTATTACACAGTTCAGTTCTCCACATTTTTCACGTCAAGCCTGCCCACCACAGTGGAAATCATCCTAGTATTTCATCGGAAGAACAGCCATTGACGGTCACTTTTCCTTGACACAACCGAGATCAGGGAGCTCTTTCTTGTAAGTGAGCCATCCTGTTTGCTGGAAGATCCCGGTTCATAGGGCCTGTGTTTGCATTCACTGGTTTGTAAAATTCGGCATAGGCAGAGGACTAACATGCTATAGATAATATTCTGTGTAATAGATAATATTCCCAAAGAGTGAGGAGAAACTCGATTGTTAAATATGCTAATAACAGCTAACATTTGCTGAGTGCTGCTCTGCACGGGTGCTGGGCTCATTCTGTCTCCTAGCTTTATCGCCTGGAACCATCTCTGCAGCTCCACGCAGCAGGCTCCCGGCACAAAGGCGGAAGTTTTGCACAAAGCGCTTAGCTCACCCCGGATCTGGATCCCAGTGGATGTACTAGTAAATGGCAAAGCCAGACTGGAGCTGGGGGGTTGAGGTGGGGGGGCTTGATAGCAGAGCCCCTGCATGCTCTTTCTTATCATAAAAGTACAGCGGAACCTGCTGGAAAAAGATTTTTGATAAGTACTTTCAGGGGGAAGAGAAAGACTGGGTACTGAAGATATATATCTGTACCACAATTCTCTCCATTCTGCATGCTCAGGCTTTTATTTATCCGATTTTCAGTGTAACACACTTTCATATCGTTCACCCAGGACACTTTGCGGCACGTGTAACAAACATTTCGCTGTCAAAGCAACCACCACAAGATGGTAATTCCTAGAACTCGGGAGAGGTGCGTATGGATCATGTGCTGTAGAAAATGAGAAATTTTCTGCTACGAAGGCTTTTGTTTAAAAGGAAAAAAGAGGCACTTAGCTCTCGGCGTTATAGAAGCTTCTGTCATTTTAGATAAGCCGCCAGCCTCCAACCAGAACCCACAGGCCGGGCCACAGGGTGTCCTTGTTCAGATAAGGGCTGCACAAGACCATGGCCAGAGTGAGGAATAAAATAAAACCAGAAAGCAGGTCGGAGGGCCATGATAAAGATGCTGATGCTAACGAGATTGTTTGGCGCTTTATCCCTTTCCACCGACAGCAGCCTTGTTTCCCAGGAACACTTGGTCCTGAGATGTTTGCGGTCAGGAACTTCTTGCCTATAAGCAGATGTGGGTTGTTTGGAGCAGGTGCTGCAGGTCCGTGGAATCCAAGGCTGGGCCCCCGAAACCTGGGGAGCAGCTCCCTGATTCGGGAGGGGCTGTGGCTGCTTTGTGAATGCCCTCAGTTCAGGGCTCGCCCTCCTCCTCGCCCTCCCACTCAGCACCTGGACGCCCTCACTCCTGAGATGTGCTCTCCCGGTAACCCAGACGGAAGTGAACACCTGCCAGGCAGCTGTCTACACGCTGCGTTGAACATAGGGAAAAAAATCCCCAAACTCTTAAGTTTGATACAGTGATGGGAGGAAACCACCCCCTGACACCTTCCCTTCCTTCTCTCTCCTGTTGAAACGGTTTTGAAAAGAATGTAGAGCTCACCCAAGACTTAGGAAGTAGAATTTGATTTAGGAAAATCCCGTTTTCAGACACATAGCAATTCATTGCCTGTAATTTGACGAGTTTGGTGCCACACGGACACCGCGCTCCGAGTCGCCTGGGCGTCCAGGGCGGGGCTGGGGACATAGCCAGGAGCCGCAGTGTTCAGAGGGCCAACTCAGGGGCTTCCAGACTTTCGCCTGTGGTTTTGAGATAGAGTGCCCCTGGGCAGGCAGGGGAGTTTCCTGCTTCATTATTCTGCAGCTCCTGACGTAGCTCAGCTGTCCGATGACACCTCCCCAAATAGCTGGGAACGGAACCGGTGCTGGAAGGTAGGAGCGGGCTCTAGGGGACGCCGGGGGCACTGCAGTGGCCAGAGCAGACACAGCCTCCGGTGCCCTGGCTGAAATCTCCAAAATTAGGACCACGTGTTGTCTTGCCCTTTCTTACACAGCTCAGGCTCTTATTCTGTGCACGAGTGCCAAGGGGCCGTTTTCTCCAAACACGGCTTTTCTTCCACGGGTTCAGTTCCCCACACTCCCCCAGCCTGGCACAGCCGGGCCTGGTGGACTTCTGGGGTAGTCACATTCCCCCCGTTCCCCCCCCCCCCCCAACTTCCTTGCTGTGAAGGGCCTGTGAGTTCCTGCTGCTGCTGCTCCACACTCGGGCCATTCCTGGTGTCTCCACATCTGTCCATCAGCAAAGCTGCCACCCGCCAGGCTTGCTGAAAGTTTCATTACGATGCTGGAAATGCCTACTTGGCGTTTCCCTTCTTTAGAATCTGCTTCAAAATGACTCTGTCTGGGACGTATGCCACCATCATTTTCCTAGTCACCTCTTTTCTCTGTAGAAAATCGTAATGATGGTGACACATTGAAAATCCCGCAGGATACTAGGTGTCTCCCATCAGAGCCACGAGTTTTGCTTATCAACACTTGTGACAGTGCATCAAGAAAATAGCTAGGGTCAGATATGCGCATGTGTGCATGTATGTATAGATATGTATGTATATATGGATATGTATATGATATATAAAACAATATCATCATTGAAAAGGAACAAAAATAAAAGAAATTTTGACAGGAAAAAAACACCCCTTATTCTTCCACTAATGCAAAAATTATTTTTGTAATTGTGTATTCCATTCCCACCTGTGCCAGACACACTTTATATGTGAGGTCATAGAGCACGTGCAGTTTTATTTGCTGACATAGAAATAGCTATTGGCAGTTAGCTGCATCTTTCTCTGCACCTCCCCATAGCATGGCCTGTAATCTGTATTCCTACTCTAGCAATTATTTCCCTGCATCACAATAAATATTTGTGTATCACTCACCCCTATCCCTCGAGGGGAGAGGTCATAGCACATTTATCATAGCACGTTCTTAGCATCCAGCATGGTGTGACTGTACTTGATAATACCTGTGGAGGTGCCAGAAGTCAATTCCAGCATGTCAGCATGGCTGAATCATCTGGAATGGCTGAGGGCATTTCCCCAAACCTGAAAAGGAGGCATAAATGATTGCTTGCTGCCAGACAGCTGAGGGCATTTCAATCTACATGTTATTGCCTCCTGCTGGCCAAACACCTAAACAGCCGTAGGCAGTCTCCCCCAATCTGACAATGGATTCTATATACTAAACTTTGCCTTTGATGTGTATATCTACCTTGCCTTAGGACAAATTGTGTTAATAAAGAGCAAGGGATCCTGAGACAAGGAGAACTTGGTTCATTTAGCTAAGTCTTCTCTGGCTTCCCAAAATGGCTTCCAAAATTATGTTTCATCTCTGGACTCTTTAATCATTTACACTCAGCACCTTCTCCAGATTCCTGAACCCTTCTAGATGCTGGATTAAGACCCCCAGCATGGAGTGACTGCAGGGGACAATGCAATCAGAGCCAGTTACTTCAGACCCAAGTTATTCCTGTTCGGGGACCTGTGAATTTATACAGCGTCCATGGTCCATGGGGTCCTAGACATTTGGCACTGGCTTAGAGGGGAGGTCCTGAAGTATTCAGAAAGCATGCTGGTGCTAAGTCCTCAGTAAGGGAGCATCTATCAGCAACACATGCAAAGGGCCTGGAAGGATGAACCGTGCTGGATCTGGTGTGGCTCAGCTCCTGGGCAGAGGCCTCAGGTGGACCTGCTGACTCACTGGCCTTGAGGACCGCTGATGCCAGATGTGATGTGAAAGAACCCAGAGCGCCCATAGCCTTCAGCTCCAATGAACCAGAGTGATGAAGAAGCCACATGATTTGAAGTAACGACTGAGCCCAATACAATGATCAACCTCAGCTTGAGTCTGGATATACACATGAATCAAGTTCAAAGCAAACTGCAAGATGAAAGGCAAAGTAAACGTCACTGTCAGCGAAATGGTCTGAGGCAAGCATGTCAAAGTCAAGGGCTAACACGGGCCAAATAAACAAGATTTACTAGTAAGTTTACGTGGGCCGCAAAAAAACAAAAGCTTCAATTTTCATAGAAACGTAGGTTTATTTATTTATTTATTTTTCATATTTTCCATTGATTTTTTACAGAGAGGAAGGAAGAGGGATAGAGAGTTAGAAACATCGATGGGAGAGAAACATCGATCAGCTGCCTCTTGCACACCTCCCACTGGGGATGTGCCCGCAACCAAGGTACATGCCCTTGACCGGAATCGAACCTGGGACCTTTCAGTCCGCAGGCTGACGCTCTATCCACTGAGCCAAACCGGTTTTGGCAAAACGTAGGTTTATTTTGATAGAGACATGCTGATTACAAAAGGCTGAAACAAACGAGTAATCATTAACATAAAATAATGGAACATTTTAATAAAATTTAATATTTTCTCTTGAACATGAACTTACCAGACACTGAATAACTGCACAAATTAATAAGCGTAATGCAAATAAACCTATTTTTCTTTTTCTCCAAAAGCAAAATATTTCCTGTTGCGCACACCAAGCAAGTCAGCACAAGACTAATGACGTGGCAATCGGCTGCTAGAATATTCACGTGGGCCGCATGTGTCCCATGGGCCGCGAGATTGACATGCTTGGTCTGAGGGGATTCTGGAAAGTTGGAAGTGGTGACCCACGGTTTTTAGATCACAACAGATTCCCTCGTGCAAACAGAAAGAACCACGAAGTAGCCAAAGCAAACACCCGCGGACAACCTTTACAAGCAACTGGAGTGAGCCATCCCCACAAACCCAAACTGCAAGGAAGAGCAAACCACCAGCAGCCACAGGCCTCACACACACTCACACACTCACAGAGGACTCGGTATCTGTGCCGAAGACAGAGAGGCACGTGGCATCGACAGATTGCTGAACAGGAGAACCCAAAGCGACATGGCTCACTGGAAAGCGCTGGAACAGTTGGAGAGGAGCAGCTGAAACTGGAAGGGTTTGCCCTGTCCAATCGTGGGCAAAGGTGCAAGGAGTCCATGGAAAGCTCAGTCTGACTCCCCTGAACTCCCAAAGCAGTCTAGCCAGGCCTCCTCCTGGCACACACCTCCACACCAAGGAGAAACTGCAATCATAACAGAGCAGGGCGTGCACAACACAGACAAGGGAAGAGAAGGTCCAGATAAAAGTGGTGGAGGAAGGAGAGCTGGGAATCTCAAGGCAAGTTACACACACACACACACACACACACTCACACACACACACTCACACACAGTCTCACACAAACACACACACTCACACACACACATGCACTCTCACACTCACACACACACTTACACACACACTCACACACTCACACACACACACTCACACACACACTCACACACACACTCACACACTCACATGCACTCTCACACTCATACACACACACACACTCACACACACTCACACACACAAACACACACACCACACACACTCACACGCACAAACTCACACTCACACACACACTCACTCACACACACATGCACAAACACACACTCACACACTCTCACACACACATTAACACACACACACACTCTCACACACACTCACACACTCACACACACATTCACATACACACTCTCACACCCCCACCTCACATTCACATACATTCTCACAAACACAAACTCACACACACACACTCACACACACACTCACATGCACTCACACACTCACATGCACTCTCACACTCATACACACACACACACTCACACACTCTCACACACACATACACACTCACACACACCCACTCACACATAAACTCTCTCGCTCTCTCTCTTACACACACACACTCTCACACACAAACTCATACACATACACACTCTCACACACACTCACTCACACACACACTCACACACAAACTCACATTCACACACATTCTCACAAACAGAAACTTAAACACTCTCACCTCCCCACCCACAAACTCACACACACATTCACACATACCCACTACGTACAAACTCTCTCTCTCTGTCTCACACACCAAAAAACAAGAGAGAGCTCTGGGAAGATAGAAAAGCTACCCTGCCACCTTCTAAAAGTTAAGGAAAACTAATTTTGCTTAAAAATGAACAACAGAAAAATAAAGTTGAATTCCATAGAAAGTTCTTAAAGAGGAAAAGGGGGAATGAATGCAGAATAACATTACTACAGACATTGTAAGCACACTAGGAAAATAACTCCTCAGAAAAAATTGCAACTACAACTTTTCTCTTTCAAAATGAGCTTAAAGATCCGGCTCTCTTTACTGAAAACAAATGTCCTACACGCCCTAGCTACTTACCTTGTTTATAATCTTTTTTGAAAAGGAGTTTTAAATAATATGCTTTGAAATAATTTGAATAGAGAAAGAAATCATTAGATTTTTTAAAATGAAATTTTGGCTATAAAATGAAACCATACCTCTTTAAAGAAACACTATTAAAATAATAAATCTTCTCATCTCTCCAAATCACTCTGAAAATTCCAAAGCAAGATGTTTTATCTTCAAAGATAAAAGTAGGCACTGAACATATTACAATTTCTTTTGTGTTCTTTATTGTGAAAATTCAAATATAGGGCCTGTTTGGGAACCAGACCAATGGTTCCTGAATTTGCAATTAGTGGATTGTCCAGAAGAGGGCACTCGTTCCCCAGGCTGCTCAAGGGAGCGGCCTGCTGCAGTGGAAGCTGAGTAGCAAAGAACAAGAGGCACATTCTACCCAAACTGAGAACAAAAGGGTGAAATCTAAAAAAGCAAGAGAAACTCAGCATTTAATGCTGCCTCCCATAATCTCCACAAACAGCTCTCACTTGGCCACAACTTGCCACAGACAGACTCAATATTGCACTATTTAAAAAAAGAATACTGGAACACACCTTTTAAAAAAATATATATATTGTTTGCTTAGTGTAGTAATTCCATCCTAGTGATGCCTATTTATTCAACACTCAATTATGCCTGAGCTGTGTTTTCCCAGGATGAGATGCACCCAGGCGTTGCTGAGTCCAAAGCCAACATACGTTAACACACATCCTGCATTTGGTGGGACAAAGTACAGCTGTAAGATGGTCCTCACATCGTGCCCTAGGTTCTCTCTCTCTCTTTTTTTAATCATTAACTCGAAAGAGAGAACTATCGGTTTGTTGTTCCACTCATTTATGCACTCATTTGTCGCTTCTTGTATGTGCCCTGACTGGACAATGTTCTAACCAACTAAGCTACCTGGCCAGGGCGTGCTCTATGTTCTTAATCCTCACTTTGTTCTCCTGTACGGCTAAAAACACATCTCATCCGTAGAAAGAGCTTTACTCAAATAATCATGCTTTTAAAAACTTAGAGCCACTTCGTGGCTTGTTTTTCAGAAAATAGCAAAGATTCCTCAGCAAACACAAAGGTAGGAGTACCTCAGAGCAAGCAACTCTGAGCAAACACACCCATGGAAACCCCGGCCCCCTTGTTTACTTACAGGTCTTTATGCTCCTAATATTGACATTAGCTCCTGAGGTCTCCTGTGCATTTTCTTTCCTACAGCAAACAACAGCACTTTCATCTCGGAAGAGGCCGTGTTTGGCTGCTCCAGAAAGATGAGTTAATGTCCCCCCCAGGACAAAAGAGTAAACAGTGCTGAAGAGCTGACAGGCTGGGTGACGCGGAGCAACAGGCCAGAAGTCTCTTGGTTGACAAAATAGGCTCCTTTGCCTAAGCTATAGCGATGCATCACAGAATCCAGGAGAAAGAACCAGAACAAGAGACAGACCATCGTAAGATTACAGTGTTTGAGGAGGATTCGGCTACAGCTTGTTCTTAGGGTCCGTGTGGAAGTATTACATGGAACGCCAGCATGCCTCTCCAAAAGGTATTTTTAGAAGCAATTATGTTAAAAGCTCGAGCTCCTTGGAGTTTTATCTATACGGATATCTCTTGGCCTAAAGGACCTGAAGGTATTGAATTGAGTCTCCTTTTAAAAAGCAACAGGTTCCTTTATCAAGAAAGCGGCCACACTCGTAGTGCATGCATACGCTGCAACGCATGTGGAAAAGGCCAGGTGCATCAGGTGGGGGCGCAGCTAAAGGAGGTGAGAGTTGCTGCTTTCAGCATGTTCCCTGGAGGGCTAGACTGGCCAGGAAAGGGGCCTGTGACAGCTTGAAAAAGGGCTCAGCTCCCAGGAGGGTCCCCGGATTAGGCCACAGGCACGCTGGAGAGCCAGCATTCCTCCCCAGGCCCGCTTGATTTCCTGTCTGGATGGACTAGGGAACTAGGATGAGGCCAGGTACCCCTGCTGCCAGCAGCACCCCAAGAACCAAAGCCCACGCTCCCCCGACCACCTCCTCCATCAGTGCTGTTCTCAGCTGTGGCTACTGCCTGCTCATTGTCTGGTTAGTGCAGGAGATGTTATGCTGGGGCCGTGTGGGTGGATAGCTCAGGGTCTGGAACCCTGAAGTCATGTGTGAGGTGTGGGCTTATGAAAATGTCATTTTTTTCTCCCCTGAGAGGATGAGCCTTAGCTTCATTGGACTCCCAGAGGGATTTCCAGTTCCCAAAGGGCATGTAAACCACCCCAGAGGGACTGTGAATGAGCTAAAGTCGGGAAACGGCTCTCAGTGATAAGCCAGGGCTATCAAGACTTGGTAGGCAGAGGAGCCAGAAAGAGCTGCCAGAGCCTCCCGCAGCGTGCAGACGACAAAGGGGCACCAGAGGCCATCTGGTCCAGTGCCTTTGTTGTGTAAACAAGGAAACAGGACTCTCCAAGCCGCCATCGCCATCGGGTGTCAGGCCAGCCCCTAGGTCTCCTAGCTCTCATGCCGGAGCTCTTTCCATAATACATCTCAGGACGGTCAAGTCCATCTGGTTCTAATGCTGGAAACTGTGTGAAGAGGTGGCAGGAGAGGGGTGATCTCTAACATCATCAGAGTCCTTTTAGACTTCATAGGGTTTATAGGAGCAGCACACTGTTGGAGTGTGGCCTCCTGAGCATGAGCTTGAATCTTGATTCTGCCTCTTCTCTTGCCTTTAGGAAACCTATCTCATTCGATGTGCCTCTATCACCTTGTCGTACAGTGGGGATAATAGTAGCACCCATACCATTTAAGATTTCGCTGTGAGAATTAAACAGGCAGATGCTTTCGTATATGTTATAATAACGCTTAGAACGGGGTCTGACACATATTGAGCACTCATCCTCATCTATTATTGATATTTTAACAAGCATCGATTAAACATCTATTATATTCAAAGCTTTGTGCCAAACACCAAAGATACAAAGGCAAAAGATCCCATTTCTTTCCTTCAGTCAGGAGTGGGGTGTGAGAGAACCACTGTTAATTAAAACATATTGTGACAAGAACCTCTGTGGTGGTTGGCTTAGTGCCCTTGGCAACTGGGAGAGGCACTAACACACACCCAGTGTCTTACGTTTCCCCTGAGACTCAAAATGCAAACCCACACGGGTAAAACCACGGTGCGCTCTTGGATCCACTGCCCAGGGACCCTGGCGGGACCGAGGGTCAGCAATATGCCAACGCCAATAGTGGCTGCTCTGGCTACCTGAGGGGCAGGGCTGACAGCGGTGCCAAGCGGCAGGTTGGGATGGGCGTGAAGTTGGGGTGAGGGCAATGGGCTGGGAAGGGGCTGCCCGAGGATGACAGCAACGGTACCAGGATGCCCTGGGCTCTGATCATGCCCCAGAGGCCAACAAGAGCAAGGACACAGAGAGGCAGAGCCGGGGTAAGATGCGCAGAGTCTGGGCTTACTCCCTCCATGGTGGCTGTGTGTTCTGTGTTCCTTTTGAAGGCAGAGAGCCAGGGCCCTGAGCCGACCAACCCTGTGGGTTAAATACAAAGCCCTCTGTATTAGTCAGGGTTCCCCAGACAAACAGAAACAATAGGACATACATATAAAAAAGGAGATATTTATTTTAAAAAATGGGCTCATGCCACTGTGGGAGCTGGCTGGTGACTTAGATGGGAGTTGATATTGCAGTTTTGAATCGGAAGGCTGGAAATGCAAACGGAATTTCTATGTTGCCATCTGGAGGTGGAATTTCGTCCTCTTTGGAGTACCTCAACTTTTCTCCTAAGGCCTTCAACTGATCAGACGAGGCCCACCCACATGATGGAAGATTTAAATGCTACTCCCATTAAAAAATACCTTCACATCAACAAACTAGATTGGTGTTTGACCCAACAACTGGGCACCAATGTCCCATGGCTAGCCAAGTTGACATAAAAATAATCATTACACCCCGACTCAAACACTCAGCAAAGACCATAAGACCATGTGAAATCAGGTGGGAAGGGGGAGCCGTTTAAGCTTAAAACCCTACAAGTCTGAACCTTTTCTTCCAACTCTCAGTTTACTTGTCCCCTCCTCTGGAAGGGTGCTCCCTGACCCTGAGTGATGTGCCCCTCCTCGGGGGAACCCATGCCCACTGCTGCCCTGTGACCCTGTCCACTTTGTGTTCTAAACCTGTGTCTCCTCTTCCAACAGTCTTTCATGTACCCCGAGGGCCCAGCTCTCATCAGACCTACTGCACACTCAATAATGTTTGTTTGGTGATGACATTTCTGCTCTTGGAATGCCATCGGAGCCTCCACCCCAGTGAAGAGAGGAATTCACGTGCCCTGACAATCCTTGAAGCCAAGAGATCTTCTCGTTCCCTGACAATCCTTGAAGCCCAGCATCTGACATGCCCAACCACCCATGTATTTGTGTTGAACATTAAACTTATCAAAACACACGCCGTGCCCCAGGATGGACACCACTCTTCTATGTAATGTGCTAATAGAAATACCTGTTTTTCTTATTCACCATCAGATAGCAGCTATGAGTCACTACCTCAGGAGTGGGGGGTTCAAATTAAGGATCTTGACAGGGAAGATTCCAGACTCAGTCCTCTGGGCTTCACCCTAAGAGCATGTTTTGGGTGCCAACAATGTGCTGGGTGCCCGGTCCCAGCCCTCAAAAAATTAATGACCTAAGGGCGCAAGATTCCACTTCCATCTTCATGAAGAAATGCCACCTTGACTTGATAGTTTGCCATAAGGAAATAGAGTGAACTTCAGGTCCAAGTGTCTTGCTCCCTTATGGCCTCATCTTTAAATGTGACACGGTCAAAGCGCTGGGCCTGGTGAGGCCCTGGGCCACTTCAGGTGGAAGCCCAGCTTCCCCAGGGGAATGTGCTGTGTAAGAGCGCCCCCTGTCCGGCTGTACGTTCTGACCCTTAACCACTGCAAACGTAGAAAAACCAAAGGCTAAGATCCCTCCCCACTCCCCACTCCCCACACGCACACACCCTTTCCCCTTTTTCTGGCCAACACTCAAACAGTGCACATAGAAGTTTGGTGGGAATGTGAATGGCACCACCACATGGGGGAGCAATTTGTTGTCATCAAAATAGCAAGAATGGGAAACGTCAATCGGTGGGGGTTGCTAAATGAATTGTGGCAACAGTCATACATTGGAATACCACCTATCAGATAAAGTGAACCAAGCAGATGTGCCTGTATTAACAGAGATATATTTGGTGAAACAAAAAACACGCACAAGGCTTTTTGTACCTAAAAAGGAACAGAAATGCCAGGTAATATGGCATATCAATATGTACGCTAGACAACAAGATATATTTTGAAATTATGAAACCGTGGGTGAAGGACACATACCAGCTTCAGAATTGTTACTTCTGGGGAGGAAAGGAAGGGGAGGAGGTAAGTGTGACAGCAGTGAGGACTCCAATGGTTATTTATAAAGATTTCCTTCTCTAAAAAGATGTATACAGGAAACACTGCCACATGTTAAAATGTGTTCAATATTAGTATTTGGCACGTGGGTATTTGTTAAATTACTTTTTGTGCCTTTTTTGTTTGTTTGAACTTTTTATTTTTATTTATTTATTTATTTTTAAATATATTTTATTGATATTTCACAGAGAGGAAGGGAGAGGGATAGAGAGCTAGAAACATCGATGAGAGAGAAACATCGACCAGCTGCCTCCTGCACACTTCCCACTGGGGATGTGCCCGCAACCAAGGTACATGCCCTTGACCAGAATCGAACCCGGGACCTTTCAGTCCGCAGGCCGACGCTCTATCCACTGAGCCAAACCGGTTTCGGCAGAACTTTTTATTTTTTGACGAGGGTCTATTTGGCTCCCTTATTTTAATTTTTTTAAAATTATTGATTTTTAGAGAGACCAAGGGAGAGGGTTAGAGTTAGAAACATCAATGAGAGAGAAATATCGATTGGCTGCCTCCTGCACACTGGGATCGAGCCCACAACCCGGGCACGTGCCCTGGCTGGGAATTGAACCAGTGACTTCTTGGTGCCTGGGTTGACACTCAACTGCTGAGCCACACCGGCCGGCCTGGGCTCCCTTATTTTAGTGACAGAATAAAACAGCGGGTCTAATGCAATTTTTAAACTGAGGAGTTTCTGAATATTGTCTGGCCCGGGTTTTGCACAGAATAGATGATTATCAAATATTTGCGAAATAGCTGGGGAAAGCTGTCACAGTGTCCACTTGCTGCATTTATCATCACTTCCCAGAAGGAGCATCGGCGGCGGCCTTTGACTGCAAACCCTGTCACTGTTCTGATTCCCGGGTCCGTGGTTTTCAAACGAGAGTGTACACCTATCACCTGGGAAGGGAAGGAAAATACAGTTTCCTTGGTTTTGCTGCCACAGACACTGATGGGGGTGGGGCTGGTGGGGAGCTGGTGACTTTTATTTTTAACGTGACCTTCCAGAGGCTGCTGGTGCCGGTGGCCAGCAGGCTGCCCTTTGAGGACAACAGCTTTAGCATTTTGGGCAACTTGGGTGGAGACCTGCCTTCGTTTGCTCTTCTTTGAAAACAAAAACAAAAACAAACAAACAAAAAAACACCCAGGGGTAAAAAGGAGGCCGAGGCCTGGCTGCCTGCGGTGAACATGAGACCTCAGAAACCAGGGCAAGGCTCTCACCCAGCCCCGTGGAAAAAAAATCCTGGACTAGTCGCCAACACGCACGTAGATTATATATCGAGTCAGAAATGGAAGCGGCAAGTTTCCACTGTGAGTGCCAGGGAGGCAGGAGGATGGTAAGGTAATGCTTGAAAGAAAGGGGAGTCCAGTCCCTCCCCCCATCCTTGATGGGTAGAGGGAGAAAACAAGGACGCATCCAGCCGAGCACGCTCCCCCTGCTTTACTCATAACCATGCCCTGACACATCTTACCACTCATTCACGCTGGCAACGTGCTCGCAGCCTCTCGGACGCAAAAAGGGACAAAGTATCAGCCACATGTTTGTTATTATGACATTGAAGCAGAGGCCCAGCATGGATATGAAGACATCACTGACACCCCACTACAGAACTTGCTGGCAGGAGGGACAGACTGGTGGCCAGAACTTCCGAATGACATAAACTACACCCCCTGCTCCACACTGCCCCGCCCCGCCCCCCTCCAAGCCACACGTCCTCTCCACAGTCCCAGCCAGCGTCTGTAACACAGCTGCCACGACGTCTCTTCTAAAAGGTGACCAGAGCCCTGCCAGTGTGGCTCAGAGGCTGAGCATCGAACCAGGGGGTCATGGTTTGATTCCCTGGGTGCAGGCTCGATCCCCAGGGTGGGGCGTGCAGGAGGCAGCCGATGGATGATTCTCTCTCATCGTTGATGTTTCTATCTCTCTCCCTTTCTCTCTGAAATCAGTAAAAATGTATTTAAAAATAAATAAATAAAAAGTGACCTGGGAAAGCCCCCAGCACCAAAGCCCTGGGCATCGGTCACCTTGGAGGCTGCCCGGAGGTGACACCGCATGGGTCTTCGGGGAGGCTGTTGCCATGGCCACACGCCCTTTCCCAGCTCCTGGGAAGCCAGGGCACAGGCATCAGAGATCTCTGAACATTTAAGAGGTGGCACAGACAGTTTACGCAGTATTTCTTATGCTAGGACTGTATCTCCAGGAACCTTTCCACAAGGATGATGCTAGCTGTTGCGCTTGAGTTACAAGCAAGATGGCGGTACCATCTGGGGGGGACCTGATGGAGAAAACAGATTGGGTGGAAGGGGCAGGAACAAAGGGTAACATTTAAGAAATGTTTACTTTGAGCTGCTTATGAACTATCTGAAGGAGGTACTAAGCCGGCATTTGGATGGGTCTAACAGTCTGGAGGTCAGGGACATTGGAAGAAAGGAAGAAATTGGAAAGTCATCAGTAACTGGATGGTATTTAAAGTCATGGATGAAGCCACCTAGGAGGAGGAAACTAATGACCTTGATGAGAGGAGTTTCTGGGGAGCGATGGGGCCAGGAGCTAGACTGGAGGGGACTGAAGAGTTAATGGCAGGTGACAAAGCAGAGGTGATAACTTAGTGCAGAAGCTTTGTTTTGAAGTGAAACAGAGAAAAAGGGGAGAAAAACTGAGGGCCCGTGGAGTCAAGGAAAGACTATTTTTTAATATGGTGATTCCAGCACATTTTGTATGTTCATGGGAATGGTCTATAGTAGAGAAGACTGAGGGGTGTGTGTGTGGGGGAGAGAGAGAGAGAGAGAGAGAGAGAGGCTGCTGGAGGAAGGAAGTCCTCCTTCATTTGACAAATATTCAGTGCTTACTACGTGTCAGGCACTGTCTGGATGCACGTCGTAGAGCACGGAATGGCCCAAACGATGTTACCACTCCCATGAGCTTCCATTCTGGGGTGAGTTCAGGCAAAGAAGTGGCTTTTGATAGACGGGTCTAGATGTGGTACATTTGTAGGTTTGTGGATGGAAAGAGAATTGAGCAGCATCTATTTTCTCATTGAAGGGTGAGGCAGGTCATCAGCTCACATTAATGGGAGTGGGGAGAGGTCATATGGGAGATGTGAGGAGAGAGGAAAAGTATGACATCACTGTGTGGGGAAAGCAAACTCCCCATGGAAATTGGTGGGGTAGATAAATAGTGCCCAATGGGAGGTTTATGGTCATGAATTTATAGTGAAACCAGCCAGCCTGACTGTGCGATTACTTTTCCTATTAGAGTCAGCTGTTCAAGGACAAGCATGTAGAAGGCCAATATCTGAACCAGTCAAGGTTGGGATTTGGCCACAGGGTATGACTTAGAGAAGAGAGGAGCATGGGAGTTGAGGAAGTCTGCCAGGGAGAGGTAATGATGGATCTTGTATTCAGGTGGGTAAGGAGGGCAAAGATGCGAGGTGGGTGATGGATAAGACAAAGGTAGGGAAGGTAGTGATATCATTGAATCTGCACTCTTGGAATGAGGTCCTGGGAGGACGGGCAAGAGCAGTTGGAGAGGAGGGTGTTCGAGAGCGGCCTTTTAGAAGTGGTGGAGATGCTCCTGTGACATGGGGTACAGTGTGACTGCGATGCTGGCTGGAGTGGTTGAGTGGGAAGCAGGATAAGGTTGAATGGTGGCCCCAAGAAAGGTATGTTCATGCCCTGGAACCTGGAAAAAAATCTTTGCAGGTGGAATCAACTTACAGATCCTGACTTCTCCGAGTGTGCCCTAAGTCTAGGAAGGGTCCTTATAACAGGGAGGAGAAGGCATAGACACAGGGGAGATCTGGGACTTCTGGCCTCCAGGGCTGTGAAAGAATAATTTCCCATTGTAAGCCACGGGTTTGTGGTCCCGGTTACAGCAGAAGCTAATACAGGAATTTAGCAGCTGTGGTGTTGGTGGGTCCTCCACACGGATGTCAAAGTCACTGCAAACGATGACAGAAGTCCAGGTTGAGAAGAAACTCATGAGCCGGAGCAGGAGTTATTAATGAACAGGGGGATGATCAGAGGTTGGTAAAGACGGCAATGAGGAATGGCAGGCGTGGCATAGCTGTATGCACAAGCTTCAAATAAGCTGTGTGTTTTGTTTTTTTTTCAAACAAGAGAAGACAATTGGCAAGGGGTGGGGGCTCCAAAGGAAGCAGTGTCCTGGGGGGACAAGCTGGGTTCAGTCAGCACAGAGATGAGGGGACACTCAGAGATGGAGTTGGAGGTGTAGAGTGCATGGATCATAGCAGAGTTGGGAGTGTGGTGAGAGGGGCATTTAGGGGATATGGAAAGCAGAGCAGGGACGAGAGTTGGGGGACAACGGCCCAAGGTTGGACTTCTCCTGGGACTGAGTTGACAGGCTTGTGAATCCTGCTGCACTGAGTCCCGCGGTCGCTGAGAGGGTGGCGGGCTGTGGGCTGAGGCGATGCGTCTGAGCAATGGGCTCCACTGTGGACTTGGGGGACTGTTCCCTCTGACAGCTGGAGGAGGTGGGGCACTGTCCCAGGCACACCTGCATGTGGCTGCCCACGGGAAGTGCTCCAGCTCGCAGCTGGCTTCATACCTTCTCAGTCATTCCCTAAGGGCAGAGCTGAAGCGCTTGAGCTTGTTTGTCTCGATGAATGTTCAGATTACATCTCAAGATTTATATGAATGTTTGCCTAGCAGCAAGGGGTCTGTTAAATAAATTACGATATGTTCATACAATGGAATGTTATGTGGCCATTACAAATTATGTGGTTGAAGAATATGGAAAAATGCTCACAATAAATCATTAAGGGCAAAAACCATGTTACCAAAAATGCAATTATGATCTTAATTTTGCAAAATGAAAAATAAAAGTTTATCTATGGGCATATGTAGTCCTGGAAATCAATCATACACTAAAACCATAACAACAGTCCTCTGTGGATAGATGTATGGGAAATTTTTATTTGCTTTGTATTTGACTATATTTTCCAAAAATGATAATGAATGTTTATCACTTTAGGGTTCTGGGGGGAAAAAAGAAAGAATATTGGTTTTGACTAATACGCTTCTCAAATATTTCTCTCTTTCTCTCTCTCTAAGAGGACTGTTTAAAGAAACTTTTGAATTTTTCAGGGACAGGTTGTTGCAAGTAAGAAAAAAATTGTATAAATAAAATAAAATAAAGAAACTTTTCATGGTTCCCTTTGGCTCACCATCAATGGGAGACTTCCCCTTACAGCTACACCCTTCCGGCCCCTGCACTCTATCCCCCTACACAAATCAGGTGCTCCTTGAACTTGATCCTTAGCTTTCCCTCCAACACTGAGTCAAAGGATCTGGAGCTGGGCTGCCACAGTGTTCTGGATCTGTGGATCTTTTCTACAATGTCCCTGATGAGTGGCCTCCTGGACAGGACCTGTTCCTGTTTGGACGTGACACCTAACACGTGCACAGTTGTTTTTCTTCTTCTAAACCTGCCTGTCCTCACCTGTACCTTTAAGGGAGTCCAGGGCCCTCAGCCTTCACTGCTCTGACAATAACCCTGGTTAGCAATACTCCCAGGTCCTCCCTTTACCCCAGCCCCATTCCCACTCCCCTCCAGCTCCCCCAATCCCCTCTGGCCCTTGGCCTCTGATGCCCTTTCTGGCACTGCTCCTGCCCTTGGAACTCAGTGTTAAATCAGACTTAGCTGCTGGCTCCTCTGCTCATCCACCCCCCACAGGAAGCCCAGGCCTCTCTTAGACCCCCAGTGGACTGTCCCTCTCACCTCCTCCCCGGTTGGGTCTTTGAAATCAAAGAGGGGAGGAGGGGGGAAGAGGTGGACAGATCTCTTTCTATGTGTCTCTAGTATTTGCATTTGGTTAAAATTGGCTCATCTGTTAAGAATATTTTTTATCCTAATTCCGTCTCCAGCCATTTACAAGTATGATTTGCATGTCATCTCTGCCCTTTTAGAAGACGTTGATGAGCTTGTTGAATGGGCTCAGGACAGTGCCCAGGTGCAGGGCTCAAGAAAATTCCCACAGGACAAACTCTTGAAGCACATGGTAACTGAGCCTAACTCACAGAGATGATTCAGCCCACTTTTCTCCACGTGTTGACAAGGCCAAGGTCAACGGTCTTGCTAATATTCCTGCACAAAAATCCCAGCACTCCCCTGGCCTGCCAGGCCAGATCCTTCTTCAGTCATATTCCCCTGAGCAATGTAAAGCTTCACTCCTCCAGCCGTACAATGAGGCTGGTAGCAGTATTGGTCTCAGGCTGCTGTGAGATGATGTATGTGAAAGCACTTTGTGGCTCGTAATTTATGTGTCACTCATTTATCAGTTGAAACCCTCCAAGACAAGGCTGAGAGTCCGGTGGGACTTGTTTTCCGTGATCTACGTCCCTCCCAGTGATCATGACTTCTCATTCTAAATATTCACAAATCATCTATTGACTAATCTGTTCTAGAATGCTGCTAGGAATTTATATCAAACTCTGTGGTCTGTAGCTCACGAAACGGATCCTCCTCCCTCTCTTGGAAACTGAAGGAAACCACCATACCCTGAAGTATCACTGACATGGGAGTAGTATCCAGATTACCCATAGAACTCCAGTAAATCAATAGAAAAAAGATAAACAGCGCAGTAGAAAAACTGGCCAGGGACGCAAGTGAGCAATTCACACGTGGGTGAAACCCGAGTAGCCCAAACAAACACAGAGAGATGCTCTACCTGTTTGTCACCAGGGAAATGCACCTGAATTGAAGTCACGATGAGAAAACACCTTTAGATCAGGAAACATAAAAGTCTGACCATTTCAAGTGCTGCGAGGACACGGAGGAAGGGAAGGTCAGAGGACACGGAGGAAGGGAAGGTCAGAAGACACGGGGGAAGGGAAGATCAGAGGACATGGGGGAAGGAAAGGTCAGAGGACACGGAGGAAGGAAAGGTCAGAGGACACGGGGGAAGGGAAGGTCAGAGGACACGGAGGAAGGAAAGGTCAGAGGACACAGAGGAAGGAAAGGTCAGAGGACACGGGGGAAGGGAAGGTCAGAGGACACGGGGGAAGGGAAGGTCAGAGGACACGGGGGAAGGGAAGGTCAGAGGACACGGGGGAAGGGAAGGTCAGAGGACACGGGGGAGGGGAAGGTCAGAGGACACGGGGGAAGGGAAGGTCAGAAGACACGGGGGAGGGGAAGGTCAGAGGACATGGGGGAAGGGAAGGTCAGAGGACACGGGGGAAGGGAAGGTCAGAGGACACGGGGGAAGGGAAGGTCAGAGGACACGGAGGAAGGAAAGGTCAGAGGACACGGAGGAAGGAAAGGTCAGAGGACACGGGGGAAGGGAAGGTCAGAGGACACGGGGGAAGGGAAGGTCAGAGGACACGGGGGAAGGGAAGGTCAGAGGACACGGGGGAAGGGAAGGTCAGAGGACACGGAGGAAGGGAAGGTCAGAGGACACGGGGGAAGGAAAGGTCAGAGGACACGGGGGAAGGGAAGGTCAGAGGACACGGGGGAAGGGAAGGTCAGAGGACACGGGGGAAGGGAAGGTCAGAGGACACGGGGGAAGGGAAGGTCAGAGGACACGGGGAAGGGAAGGTCAGAGGACACAGAGGAAGGGAAGGTCACACACTGCAGCCAGTGGGAGCTGGGCAGCTCTGGGGAGTGAGTGGGCAATGTCCTGTGAAGCTGGAGACATGCAGATCCCACACTCAGCAAGACAGCGCCCGGGTATAGACCGAAGTCAATTCCTGCCCCTGAGCCCCAGGAGACATGGACCCCGACGTCCACAGCAGCGCCGTTTATCCGGAGAAAACGTGCAAGCAACTTAAATGTTCCTCAATAAGAAAATAGACTTTTAAATTGCAGTATGCTTATACAATGAAGTTCTATCACGCAGTTAAAATAAATGAACATACGAGGGGGGGTATAAGGAAGGCTCTACATATCTTTTTCAAGCTAAGTGATGACTACACAGTGCAATCACTGTGTTAGATATTCCTTGACTGTGCCTTGAGTCTTTGGGAATTGTATTACATAAATGTCGTGCTTCAATAAAAAAGGTGTACAAAAACGAGTGAACATGAACTATGCCTATCACTGTAGATCGACCTCAAAAACACAGGGTTAGAAAAACAGATGTTGCTGAAGGCTACATAAAAGATGGTGCCATTTATGCAAAGCCTAAAAACTTGCCAGACCATTATGTAAGCTGTTTATGGATACACACAGATGTGGTAAAACTATGCAAACTTACACTGGGCTGTGGAGGCAAAGGAAATGGGTTTAGAAAGGCCACACACAACAACATACCTGTGAACTTTTATTTCTTAAACTGGGTGGTGAGTTCACAGCTATGTCACTGTATTATAATTTATATTTTTGTGTAAGTGAAAGATGTTATTTAAAATGTTTTATAAAAAGTAAGGACACTATGTCTCTCTCCAGTTTTCAGCCTTTTACCCGACCCTTTCTACAGGATTCTCACAGACGCTGGGAGTCCTGTCCATGTGCTTTTCTTGTGCCAAGGTGAGGTTATGGAGGGAACTCTGGAGCCAGACTGCCTGAGCTCAAATCCCAGCTCTGCTACTTGCTAGCTGTGTGACCTTGGGCAAGTGACTTAACCTCTCTGTGCCTTGGTTTACTCGCCTATAAAAGGGTGATTATAACAACACCCACCAAATAGGGTTGTAGACAGGATGAACGGAGTTACATGCCAAGAACTGTGCCTGACAGATGGTGAACACTGTGTGTTAGTTCTGGTGACGAGTTTGCCCAGCCAGCAGCCCAGACTGTTGAAGAAGATGAGTGCTGCTTCTGTGCTAAGCTTCATGTCGCTCAGCAATGTGGTTCCACCCTTTCCAACCCTCCTCTTAACAGAAGGCACGGAAACAAAATAGAAGCAGAGCACCCCCATGTTCTGTTTTCTTCACGGCCCATCCCAACCCGAAGGCCTAGCCCTCCCTTTGCCATCTTTATCTGCCCTTCACTTTAAAGCCCGCCTCCAGCACTCTCCTCCAGCCTGGCTCCCCGACCTCCTGCCTCAGAGGCCATTCATGGTTCTCTTTAAAAGCTTTGGAAACAGTTGCCTACATTTATAAATTAGGAGGGCTCACGTTGAAGTCTGGATCTTTCGCTTCTCTTGAAAAATTGGAAGATCTAGAAACATTTGGCCCATGTCCCCACGTGGCAACCACTGATTTGGGCAGAGTGACAGCCCCAGCAAGCTCCAGAGCCCTCCCTACTGCCTCACCTGGGTGCCACCCACAGAGGACAGGTGTTCCCCGGGCAGAGGCACCGGGCCAGGGCGCAGGGGGCACTGCAGTGTAGCGGGCCCTGCCTCAGAGATGCATCTCCCAGAAGGTCCCCGTTTCCTGGAGGCCACAGTGATGTCCTATGGCCTTGAGATGGCCCTGTCCTGTCACCTGGATAGCTCCGGGCATTTGTATTAGCAAGTGCCACTTAGGCTGGAGGTTCCGTGCCCTCCGTTCTGTTCTGGGCCCCTCTGTCAAGGGCATCCACCCTTTAAAGTCCTGTGAGGAAGCACCTGAAGGTGACTTTCCTTTGTGGAAGAAATGTTTCATTGAGGTTAAGTCAGTCATCTGAAATGCCCCGGCAATGTGAATTCTCTGTGATGCGTATAGATTGGCTCTTCTGTGTCACCACCACCATCACTGTCACCTCCCACCCTGGACAGTCACCACTAATCATTCCCAGATCAGTCCCCCATCCCCTCTCCCCTTCTGTGCCTAAAGCAGGGGGAGGCTGTGGGGAGGGGAGAGGAGGGACAGGCAGGGTGAGCAGGGGGCGGGGGGTTGGTGCCTCCACGTACCTTGTGAGGGTGGCTGAGCTGAAGGCCCTGAGATGTATGCAGCCTCTGGAATGTCTTCATAATTGCAACTGTCTGACCGTCATCTATTTTTCTCCGTGATTTGCCAATACAAAGCTTTAACCTGAAGGGATTAAATGCAGATGTGTGAGAACAACCAGAAAAAAAAATTCAGCTTCAAGACCATCCGACTCAGCAGGCAAATTGCCGGAGAGGAGAAGCCAAAAGAATGGCGGCTGCAGCTCGGACCAGGAACGGAGACAAAGCCCAACTCTAGGCCCCAGGGTGGCCGGAGGAAGCGGGCCTGGGTCTGAGAGAGGACCACAGCGGGACCAGCTGGAGGGAAGGCCTCTGAAGCCACTGCTCCTTTCTCCAGCAATAGGCTCCTTCATATTTGTCTGCTTGGAATTTTATCCTGGAGAAGCTCCCATTTTTCTTGACTATTTAAAAAATCTTTAGATCTTGAAATCTGCCCTTCTGTAGTCAGCAACATCTAACCAAAATGTCAAACATCTGTCAGAGTCCTGCGTGGAGTTATTTATTCCACCTAAGGTTATGCTATGGGTACATATGAAATCGGTGGAAGCAGGACCCCACCCCACACCCTGGAGGGCTGGGGGTCCTTTTATCAAGCCCCTGATGCCCAGATGAGAATTGCTTTACCTGGGACTTTGTAAATTGGAGGAAAAGGAGAATATTGGGACATGATTTGCAAGCAGCTTGAGGTGGCAGAATACTTTGTGGTCTCTTTTACTTTCAAGTCTCAGGTTTAGTGTTTGTTTTGTGTGTGTGTGTGGCGGGGGGCGGGGGGGGCGGGTTTGTATCTTTCTTTCAAACAAGAACTGCAAACCCAGTTATCAGATTTCTTCCCAGGACTAAATACACACTCACAGGTTGCCAGGGGGTGGAGGTGTGGAGGGTAGACTATTGCCCCTTCTGCACACACACACTTCTTCTCTGACAGTGGCAAAGAAGAGACACTTTCATGTGTGATATGCCCTGGCCGATGAAATACAGGTGGAAATGTTGTCTGAGACTTTGAAGATAAACCTTTAAGATGCACTCTTTTATCTCCATTAAAGAGTGGGTCATGCCCTTCTTCTCTCTCTTCTCTTCCAGACATAATGGTTGGAGACCCTGTAGCCACCCTGAGCAACGAGGCAGAAGCCCGTGTTGAGGGTGGTGGGGGAGCAAGAGAGAAGCCTGGGTCCCGGAAGCACCCTCCCAGGCATAATCTGCCTACCTTTGGTCCTTTACACGAGACCACTGCTATTTGAGATTTTAGCCTGAACCGATAGAACCCTCTTTCCACAATGGTAATCACTCTTGATTTGTACCTGAGTCATCACAGTGACCCTACCTGACAAGAGATTCTTTGCCTCCAAACCCACCTAAGCCAGCCAGGTTTGTTATTCCCACTTAGTGTTAGAGAAAGAAAAGAGAGGCTAGATGTAGAGGGAAATGTTCTCAAGTGAAAATAAAGCTGAGAAACAACAGCTATTTTTAAATAACTTTAAAGCCTGGCTGGTTACAGCTCTGTTGACCATTTGTTCAGTTGCTTAAACTGCCTTATTGTGCAGTTTCCGTTTCAAAAGTGGAGAAGGATGTGTTCAGATCAGACTCAATGGCTGCTCCGTGGTGTTAATTATATGTCTGCATTTGTGTGTATGCTTGTCTTGTGCTGAAGTGTCTTATATTCCCAACTACACGGTAAGTGTGCAGGGACCGCATCTACTCCATGCCCGGCCTCCTGGTACACACGTGCTGCCTGGGATTATGCATGTGAGGCTCTATTAGAATTGCTTGAGATACGTCAGCCGTCCGCACAGTCACTTATGTCTCACTTGTTTCCTTACTTTCTTCTCTGAATTTATTCTAGTAAGAAAACTTCTAGTAATCGTTAAAATGTCTCCTCTAAGTCACCTTTCATGGCTGTGTTCTCTTTTCTGAGAATCACATGCAAATAACGTTGACTTGCAGATTGCACTCAGCAGCTGAATGCTTCCAGAGGCTCCGACGTTCCTTTGCTTTCCTTTATCTCAACTCCTTCAGGAAAATAACTTCATTCTACAAAAATTGTTATTTCAGAAGCACCAGCACCGTAACTGCCTTGTATTGTGATTATCTTATACAACTCTGATTGGAATCGGAGTGAAATAACTGGCTTCGATAAACACAGTCTTATTGATGTGCTGTCTCACAGTTCCTCTCCAGTGATTTCACACTTTCCATACGTCCTGCAAAGAAATCTGTTATTGCCTTAAACTATTTCATTGTCACACGGGCCTTTTAAAAGCATGCCCCGTCAGAATCCTCAGCTATGTGCTTTCACCTTCCTACTTATAACCGGAGCAGAAATGAAAACAGCGCTTCCAAAACCAACATTTCGGCTTCACAGGCCGGTAGTCTACACGCAGCCTCCCAGTGTGCAGATGCGGAAAGCCCTCCGAGCGTGGCCTGCAGACAGCTCCTCCCGAACCGTCTCCCTGAGATTCCTCATCATATTTGGGAAGAAATCCCCAAAGGAAATGGCCAGCGGCAGCAGCAGCCCTCCTTCCATAAGAGTTCCTTTCTACACGTGAAGGCCACATCGAATCTCCGGGGCACAGGTGGGAGCTCAGAGGTTGACACGCAGCCAGGCGGGGATAAACCAGGTGAGCTTGTTGAGTCGGTTTGTGGAGCATGTTTTAACTTTAGCTGTTCCACACTGACTAACAGGGAGAATTTAAAAAGAAAGTCCTCTAATTAAATATGGAAGGTGGTAAAAAGGAGAACAAAGCCGGCGTCCCCTTCGTCTCACCCAAGGGCACGATCTGCCTCGGTGCCCACACTAAAAGGTGTCTGGGCAGAGACACACACAATACCCTAGGCCGCAATCTCAGTCTATGCCTTTTTTATTTTTATTTATTTTTTTTTGGTGGTACCAGTCCCCTAAGATGAGGTTATAAAGAACCTCTTCAAATGGAGAGAAGTTCAAGTAAATATGTAAATAGATAAAATGAAACAATCTATGCACATGTACAAGCCATTGGCTATACCTGTTGTTCTCTGTCACTCCCCCAGACCCATTTCTGCCTGGCTCCTTGCCCCGGGAGGCTGACATCTCCGGGCTGCATCCCCCAGGCTCCCTGCCCCTGGCTCCCACTTGGGTCAGACCCCTGGGAGGCACCGTTAGCAGATTAGCGGGGAGGAGGAGAAAGAGGTTGGGGTATTCATTTCCTTTCTCCCTTTCTATCTCCCAGCGTCTGGCGAGGTTCCCTTGTCCTCTTCTCCGCAGAATTGCCAGGCCAGTGACAGGCAGGACGGAGGTGTCCACACTTACTCAAAGAGCTTGGTATCTGTGCCTTTAAGTAAGTGGCCTTTGTCAAGGCCAGTGCTGTAAGAACAGAAGAAGCCTGAAAAAGTGTGACTGCTGTGGTTCCCAGCTGATCCTTGGGGCCACAGGGGACAGTGCCAAATGAGGCTTTCTCTGCGTCCCCCTTCATACCTCTCTCTTCTGACAGAGCCAGTCCGGCCCATGAGCCCTGTGCTCAGGCCCCCTCCCCTTCACTCATCGAACCCATATTGATGGGGTACCCAAGACCTTTCACCTGCGGTAATGGCTTTGAGCCATGATGGCACCCAAAAGTCACTTCCACTCTCCCTTTTCTCAATAGCCCAACCAAATGTTCTCTCTGAAAGTCAAATACCCATTGCTGCTTTCTTCCATGGTCTTTGAGATCCTTCATTCTTCTACTTTAAGGTCAGAATGAAAGGTTAGAGTGCTATCCACTGTAGAAGACATTATAAATACAGGTAAGCACTACAAGAGAGCATGTTCTAGAGAGGCGTCTCCTACTAAGGTCAGGCATGGTGCCAGGCACCATCACACACACGGCCCAACTTAATCCTCTTAAGAACTTTTGAGGTAGTGAACACTATTTCCTTCATTTCCTAGATAAGAAAACCGATTACTGAGAAGTTACAAAACTTGCCCAAGGTTACACTAGCACCTGACTGCCAAGGCCGGATTCAGACAGACAGACGCCAGAATGCTTGTTCTTAACCTCCACACTCTACCTCTGTGGGAACTCAGACAAGCCCGTCATCCCCCTTTTAGCCTGAATTTCCTCCACTGAAAATACGGGGCCAAGATTAAATCATTTTAAAAAGTCCCTCTTGCTTCAAAATTGTGCGGTTTTGCTCGGGAGGCTGTTTTATCTCCATCAACCACCAGGTGGCGCGCGGCCAACCGTGCAGTGGGGATGCCAGCAGGGCTTCAGGGCGAAGACCTGTCTGCCCCCTCAACCCTCTCTGATGTGGCGTGGGAATGGAGTGGAAACCTGTTCCCAGTCGTAATTGGTGCAAAGCTAGCTGCTTCCACATGGCAGAGCCAAGAGTTTAACCAGTTGGTTTGACTCCTTTGGGCATATTTCCATCAGCTGCACGGCTGCTTCTCTTAGTTGACTGGTGAGGCAGGGAACCTGGAGTCTCTAGACACCAGTTCCTGTTCACTCTTTTGATGCCCCTTTATGTTTCCTGCAAATGGTGTGTGTCTGCAACCTTCAAAAGAAATAAAGGTAAAGAGGTGGATGCATGCCACAGCAAGGTGGGTGTTCTTAACCAGTGAACGAGACACCTGCTGTCAATAGCACACCCAAACCCACTCTGAAATCCCCGGGAGGCCTCTGACCATGGGCCCCCATTTGAATGTATGAAAATGTATAAGCTGAACCTGGTTTGTGAAGATGGAGACATAGTTTGCGACAGAAGCAGAGCCAGGGGCTTGCTCCCACAGAAATGATTTCAAGTACACAAATGCCATCTTCAGGGAGAAGCATGGATGGTGTGAGCACGTGCTGCTCTGGCAACCTCAGGCGCTGAGAAGTTACAGGATTTCTCCTCAGGGTATTGCTTCTTTCTTGCTGGTGGAGCAAACGAGATCCTGGCTGGCCCAGCCTTGGCCTGCCTTGCTCCACGCTCTGATACAATCCCTGGAGAACGGGGATAGGCACTGAGGCCTGGGACTCACAAGTGGAAGGGAAAAGATGGAGACAAGGATTCTTCCTTCTCAGTGCTCTGCCTAAGGTTCATGTGTGTGCACGTGTGCTAACGAATGAAACTGGCAGTGCAGGTACGAGGGTCCCAAGTCCCAAGTCATTGTTGGGATCTCTACCCGGACTGCACTGGCTGCTCGCACCCAGCCTCCAGATTCTGGAAGCGTCTGTGGAGAGATCTGGCGACTCAGAGGAATCAGACCAGGCACCCTGGGTAAGTCTTTGGGAAAAGAGGCATTAAGTGTCTGCTGAAGAGGAGAAAATTAGGGAGGTCCCTATGCTCCTTTAAAACTGAGTTTTCCCATTGGGATTCCTGTTTTCTTAGTGTAAATTTTAAATATATATATTTCAGTCTCTAAAATATAATCTTTTAAACATTAAGCACATATTTAGAAAGTGTGGTTTGAAAAGATGGCTCCACAAGAATAAAGCTCCTCTTCCCCTTCAGCCAGGTCACCCAGACACCCCAAGAGCTAGCAGTGAGCTCTGGGTCCAGCATCAACATGCTTGTTGGGAGCAATTAGCACTGAGTCAGGTCCAAATACATGTTGGGAGCTGATAGGACTTTAATCATCGCATCCCACTGTGTGAAGAAATATGCACTTATATTAGCTCTCGGTCAGTGACTGTGGCTCCCACATTTATGAGCGTGGAGTCTTGTCAGGCTGAACAAATAACATCACACTTGTGGCTCCTCAGGTCCCACCATCTTCCCCGGCATTGACTGTTCTTCCCATGAAATGTCAGCTCTCATCAACGAAGAGAACAAAGCAAGCCAGAATATTAACTTGAGGAGAACGCAGACACCATCTGGTGGCCGTTTGCTATAAATCGTGGCCTCAGATCCAAATTCCTTGCCCAAAAGAGCCTGAGCTTCCCATTGGATTTGTAGGCTGCTGGGAGGCAGTCAGCATATCCCGAGAAAGCCTGAGATACCCAAACGACAGCCCGGCAGGCCTCTCTTTAATTTCCCCCAATTTAAAGTACTCGACTCCAAGTATTATAATAACATCCTAACCGCGCAGCGCAGGGAGGAAGCTCTGAGCTCCTCCAGAACATGAGAAAAAGAAAGAGCCCTTGAGTTGCAACGTTTTACATTTCTTATGAATGCTCTGCAGTAAAATAGAAATAAATAGCCTGTCTGTAGGGTCTCTTTCTCATTTAACACTTCCTTCCCTGAGTAAAGACCATTTTTACAAGACTAATGCACTACAAACTTAACCTCGCCTCGGGCTCCCTCTGTCCTCCTTTGTACACGACAGTGACGGAAGTGACTACCTCGACACTTGTTGATGGGTGACCACGGAGCAAGGCTATCCCTGAGCAAAAGCCACAAGCAGGGGCAGCGCCCTTCCAAGGCCCCTCACCCCCACTCCCCTGCCGTCCTTCTCCGTCCTCTGACCACTCCTCTCCCCAACTCCACAGCAGCCCATCCTGACCACGATGGGAAGTTCATGTCCCAGTGTTGAAGAATCGTGCTTGCTAAAGTAAAATACTCTCTGATATTTTCATTTTTAAAAGGGCCAAGGATAGAATTTGAATAGCATGATTGGGGGAGGGGTAGTTAAAGCTGTGTGGAAAGGGACCAGGAGTAACCCTGCTGGGAGCCCCTCCCCCGACAGCGGGTGCCTGCTTTGCCTGCTGATGAGGCTGGCCCTCCAGAGAGGATCTCTAAGACCCTGAACCTCACACCCTAAAAAGCAGACACCCTTTGCCCTCACACTGGAACCCCACTGCCCGTGGCTCTCATCTCCACGAGCCGAGTACTTTTACCACTTCTTTCTCCTGCTGTGGTTGGGAGAGCTGTGTTCAGACTTGCCTGTTCTGAAATAAATAGTCGGGCACTTCTCAGAAACGGGTACTTCACGTTAATTAACAGGAAGAAGATGAAACAGGAACCCAGCTCAGAAGGAGCCGTTCACCTGACAGATCAGGAGGAACAAGTTGCGGGAGGGGGCAGAGGCCAGGGTGTGGAGGAAGGAGGGGGTGCAGTTGGGCAGGTAGACATTTTCTCAGGCACAAATTGGTTTGTTTTTCCTGGTCTGGGATGAGAAAAGGTAGGAAGGAGGGCAACTCTCTTCCATCACTGGCTTGCCTGGACGCTTTAGTTAAAGCTAGAGGTGGTCACCTACGCAGCCCACTGGCAAAGGCAAGAGGCCAGGACAATCTGCAGGAGCCCAGGCCCTGAGATCTTGCGGGGAGAAACCCACATTTCTGACCTCATGAACCTCAGATCGTAAGAACTCCCTAGATGCCATGGACCTAAGAGTTTGTCAAAAGTTCTCAGTCACTGAAAAGGTTTGACAGAAAAACTATGAGGTGTTAATGCCAGGGCACCACCTTGAGAAGAGAAACACAGTTGAGCAAGAGGTCAAGTAAACCAGGTGTTATGGCTCCCTAACCTTCACCGGCCCTCGCCCAGGGCACCTCAGAGGGTGACCTAACGTGGAGAGAAGGTCTTCACAGAGCTAATCAAGTTACGATGAGGTCCATAGGGTAACCCTAACTCAGTATGATGTCCTGTACAGAAGGGAAACTCGAACACAGACACCACAGGGACAACCCCAGTGAACAGGAAGATGACCATCTACAAGCCAAGGAGAAAGGCCCGGGACCAACGGTCCCTCACAGCCCTCAGCAGGAACCAGCCCTGCCGACCTCTTAATTCTGAAGTCGAGCCTCCAGAATGGGAGTTAGCAAGTTTCTATTGGGTAAGCCACCCAGGCCGTGGTCCTGAGTTACTCGAGCCCCGGGAACTAATACGCAGCCTCCACCGCTGGGCATCCCCGGGGCGGCTCTCTGGGTAGGTCCCTCCACCGCTCTGGGTCATTACAAGTTTGGCCCAACACATCCCAGAACGCTTTCCAGCCCGACACTCCAACCCGCTGGCCTCTGAGCCTATAAGCACAAAGGGCACATCTGGCCCACTCAGACCTTACGAAGTTAATGGCCCGAGACTCTGCCTTAGTGCAGCGTGTTCCAAAGACATGGCTTTCTAGCGCCGCTGCTCCCAGAGATGGGGGCAGGGCAGAGTGCTGCCTGATGCAAAGCATTGTTTAAAATTCTGTCTATGTATGTTAGGTATTTGAAACACATTCAAAACCTGAATCAATAAGTAAGCTACAGGGTATTTCTGCCTTCCCCACAAGCCTCGGTCTTGCCTTGAAGTTCAGGGCACGTTCTCCGTGTTCTTATTGGCTGGTGGCAAGGAGGAGCCCACGCCTTTGAACCCACCTTGCTAACCACACTCTCCTCCCGCCGCTTTCCCACAGCTCCCACCGCCGGTGGTTGGGTTCTGCACGGCACACGTGTGCACTGGGCGAGCGCCGAGTGTGCTTGGATGGCAGGTGCAGGCTTGTTGGCTGAGGAGGTGCAGCCGGGGCGGGTGTGGCGAAGGTGGAGACCAAGGTTGGCACATGCGAGCAACCGGGAACGTTTCAGTGGGTCTGTGGGTTCTTGAAGTTGCCTCCTCCTCCTCGGAATACTTGCATCTGTTCCTTTTCAAGACGTGGATTACGTGGGCAGTAACTGTGGGAACCAGACTTAACATTTGACAGGTCAATTAAATGGCCTGTTCTGACATTTTGATACTAAAGTCAGTGGTGCGATCATTCCGGGAATGGGTTCAACTGGGACGAGTCCCAGGCCTCCCCCTGCAGAGGCTCCTGGTGTGTAACCCGCTCACGGCTGCCCATGTGAATCTAATAAACTGGGAGCAGAGGTCCTGGGCAGCGGGAGAGACCAGGCCTGCGGCTGACCTAATGCCACTTCTCACTGCAGAAGTGGGTGGGGGAGGGGGAGCCTCGAAGGTGTCAGGAAAAGGGAGGGAGAGGGAGGAGGAGGGGGGAAGGGAGGAGGGCAGGCCCCTGGGAGGGTCCACCTGTGCTGAGTGACTAAAGTAAGGGTGATGTCATGAATAATCCGCAGACTTCCAGCTGCTGTAATTCTGTGTGAATAATTCTGATAATGACCCTTTACTCAGCAAGGGTGGCAGCCAGATAAGCAGATTGCTAGAGCTTTCCTGTCGGCTTATGCTCGAGCCCACTCCGCGCCATCTGACCTGAGGTTGCGCACAGCTGCACAGCCCTGCCTGGCATTTCCCCATGGGCCTGCCGGGACGCAGGAGAGATGATGGCAGGAGACCTGTCCCGAGGGAGAGAGCCACCCGAGAGGTGCTCAGGCTGTTCCTTTCCCCTGGGGCGCCCCTGGGGCGGCCCCTCCTCTCCTGCCTGTTGGTGGGCACCAGGCAGCCACCAGCACTCCCCAGGCCGGAAGCAGGGTCAGATGGACAGAGGTTGCCCCTTGAGGGGGGGAGTTAAAGGTTTTCTTTAAGTCTGGTTCCCGCAGTTACTGCCTACCCCATCCACGTCTGGAAGGAGCTTTGTGTGAACGGGAGACAAGCTGTCACACAAGGAGGTGGGCCTGTGGGTTATTTGTGCCTCTAAGTCAAAAGTCTGATGCCAAGCGCCCTGTGCTCCGCCTGCTCAGGAGCCCTTCCCTCCTCTGCTGAGAGTACTTCCACGGTCTCTGTGGGGAACATCCTTCCCTCCACTCTCAATCCATGTGGTTGGGGGACTTCACCCCACTCCTGGCCCTGGAGGGGAGCACACAGCCCAGTACTGGCCAGTGAGAGTACTGCCTCTCCTGGACAGCGATTGGTGCAGGTGCCTGCCAGTCAGGGACACTCTGGGATTTTTGTCACAGTCACTGGGAAATAGGTTCTCTCGTTCTGCTGGAGTTGATAAACTAGTTGGATTTATCTAGCATGGCCAGGGGATTCCTCTGCCAACTTGGGAGAAGAGGCTGACCAGGAATAAAGCCACCATAGAATAAAGCCAAGCAGAACTGAGAGATGGAGAGAGATGGAGAAAGACGGAGAGAGGGAGAGAGAGAGAGAGGGAGGGAGAGAGGAAGGGAGCAGGAGAGGGAAGGAAGAGGAAAGGTAGTGGGGGAGGAGAGAGAGCGAGAGAACACAAATAATAAAATGGATGGAAAGGTAAGTCTGATTACAGGCTGTGTGGGTTGTACTATGTGCTAGACCTATTTTTCAACTCTGTAGATGTGAAGTTATATCCAAATTGGGGTTGTTGGCTTTAAGAGGCTGGCACCTGCCTCGGGACAGCGCCCCTCACCCGCTGTGCTGGCTGGCCCTTCCTGTCCTGCGGGCCCTGCTGTAGCTGTGGGAGCAGCACATGAGATGTCTTTCCACATGGATTGGTGGTGTTGTCAAGTGGAATTTAATCCTTCCAATTCAGAGGGATTATTTTAGATAAGTCATTAAAATCATTAATGAAAATATTAGTGTCTGATTGCCTTTATTCTCATTTGTGAGAATTCTCTGAGAGTCCAAGCACGTTGCCCGCCCCCTCTCCTGCCTGCCCCATGTAATCCACTTAAATCCAGGGCCTGGACGTCTCTCCTGATTTCTGCCTGTGCCCGAGGACCCTCTATGGGTGGGACATTCGACGACATTCTCCAAGCTAAGAGGAGGCTGAACATTTTGGACTGAATACTTTTGGAGCCTCTAGTATGTGTAAGGCCACTTTCGTAAAGTCTGGTCATTGTCCTCAAGCAGCTTATAATCTAAAATGAGAAAGCAAGGAAACACACAAAGCGAGATAATCATAGAAAGTGTATTTCCATAGGTCCCCACGTGAGAACTATCAGCAGGCAATGAAAAT
The DNA here is from genome assembly GCF_963455305.1 of Plecotus auritus. NCBI lineage: Eukaryota > Metazoa > Chordata > Mammalia > Chiroptera > Vespertilionidae > Plecotus > Plecotus auritus. The sequence continues at coordinate 61,190,681 of NC_137773.1, read as the reverse complement.
GAATGGACTCATTAGTGGAAAACGGTAAGGACTCCAAATATTCAGAAGAGAAAAGGATTCCTGTGGGTGAACACATTTAAGGAGGCTTTGTGGAAGGAAGGGGTGAGACGGAGATGGAGGATGAATAGGACCTGTGTACAGAAGAGAGGTTTTCCAAAGGGGTGGACCCCATGCACTGAACCACGGAGATGAGAATGCTCAGGCCTATTTGAAGTACAGGGGATGGACCAGTTTGTCAGAAGTTGAGAGTGTGGGAAGGAGAATGAGAGATAACTTTCTTTGAGTAAATGGGTAATGAATATCCGTAGCTTTGAATCCCAGCAGCTTGGGTTTTGTGGATGATGGAGAATCAAGGAAAAGGTCTGGGGAACAGGGCCTGAGGGAGGAAGAACCCTTCAGAAGCTATTGACTCCTAGAGCCCATTTATTTGTGCCCATTGTGATCCAGGTACTTCAGATACTTACCTCTGATCCTCACAAAAACCCTGCAAGGCAGATATAAGCACCTCCACATTGGCATGAAGAACTATAATTCCTGGGGAGGTCAAGTACTTTGCCTCGGAGCATGCAGGTAGGAAGGGACAGAGCCATGGGCCAAACTGAGGCCTGTCCAGACTTCAGGGTGGAGCGCCCTCCTTGACACCCTCTCCCCTCCCTCCCTGCTGTTTACTAGGGACAGAGAGCCGTAGTGCCCGAATCAGGGCAGTGGCAATGGACATGGGAGAAAAAAGAAAGATGTGGGGTAAACCAGAAGGAAAAATTGATAAGACTGGTGAACAATTAAATTTAGGTGGTGACTGAAAGGAAGTTAAATAGAGCTTCATTTTGCTCTTCAAGCAAGAACTTACTGCTACCAATAGGCTAGTTATTTGGAGAAAGGAAAAAAACACACAAAACGATCACATTATGGACCCTGCACTTGAAAACATTATAGTCTAGCCCTAGCCGGTTTGGGTCAGTGGATAGAGTGTTGGCCTGTGGACTGAAGGGCCCCAGGTCCAATTCCAGTCAAAGGCACATGCTAGGGTTGTGGGCTTGATCCCCAGTAGGGGGCATGCAGGAGGCAGTCGATCAATGATTCCCTCTCATCATCGAGGTTTCTATCTCTCTCTCCCTTCTTCTCTGAAATCAATAAAAGACTATATAAAAGGAAACATTATAGTCTAGCATAAGATGTTAAAATGTACATAAATATGTATAATGCGGGAAAGAATTAGATACATGCTATAAGAGTGAAATACTCAAAGTGCTGTAAATAGAAGGGAGAAAATTAAGCATTCACGTAAGAGAAAATACTTGCTCTGAACTTTCAGTAATGGAAACAGCTTTGAATGGCAGAGGGAAGAAGTGAGGGGAGGATAGCCTAGATCAGTGATTTTCCACCTTTCTCATCTTATGGCGCATAAACTAATTACTAAAATTCTGCAGCACACCAAAAAAATATATATTTTTTGCTGATCTGACAAAAAAATAGGTATAATTTTGATTCATTCACACTGGATGGCTATTGTTGTGTTGGCTGTTGTCCTGTTTTTACTTGACAATCTAAGGGAAAAGAGGTCAGTGCCCCTGACTAAATAGTCAGGTGTTGCATGCTTTACAAATTCTTGCAGCACACCAGTTGAAAATCGCTGATCTAGATCAAGGTTTCTCAACCATGGCAGTATTGATTGACATTTAAACTGGGATAATTCTTTGCTGTGGGGGCCTGTCCTGTGTACTGTGGGATGTTTAGCAGCATCTCTGGCTTCTACCTACTAGATATCCCTTCCAGTTCTGACAGCCAAAATGTCTCCAGACATTGCTAAATTTCCCCTGGAGGGCAAAATCGACCTTGGAAAGAACTACTGTTCTAATCTAAGAGAATGATGTTAGAAAGGGAGTATGTTTGGGGAATAACAAAACATCTGTATCAGCCTATTTCAAAATGTGTTCCTGGGAACATTAGCATCCAGTGAGATAAGTGATGGTTCCTTAAATAAGATTCATGGTTAACCAGCATTGGGAAATACCACATACTTTCTCCCTCAATTGGAAATTCATAATGTACATTAGAATAGTAAAAGCTTTGAGAGATTATGCAGAAATGCTAGTTGGCATTGGTTAATTTCATTATCAAAGAACTTTTTAAAAAAATCAAAAAGCAAGTATTAGTCCCTCAAGGACACTGTTGTATTGCAGGACACAACTTGAAAAAAGGATGGCATATTTGACTGAAACATGGAGTATATGGAAGATTCAAAGCTGTAAAAATATAGATAGATCCTAGCACTAGATTCAGGGAGGGCTGACCTTTATTTAGTCTAAATTTCATTTAGAAATCAGAGTTTCATTTAGTCAACAATAGGGAGGTAGCCAGCAGGTAACATAATTAAAACTTTGGTTATTCATTCAGCATGTTAAGCAATCTTAATCTAGTAGCAGCAAGCCAGTTAGATTAGAAGATGTAGAAACAGGAAAGAAAGTACATTGCAAAAGTAACGAGCAGAAATGATGGAAGGAAGAGGCGCGTGTAAAAAGCATTTTAGAGATTAACAGAACATCGTGTCTGATTCGTTGGAGGGTGGGGCAAGAAATAAAAGAGTCAATGATGGTTACACATTTTTTAGGCTTGAGTTACTGGGAGCTTCTTGAACAGAGAGAGGATAGTCAGGAAAAGAATTTGGGGGAGAAACTGTCTTATTTTGGACATGTTGAATCTGAGGGGTTAGTAGGACATCCAGAGTCAGATGTCCAGTAGGTACCTGAAATTGAGAGTCAAGAGTGAAAATGAAACTAGAAATACATTTTTGGAAGTCATTTTCTTTTAGGCAATAAAAGAAGTTGTGAGGGTGGATGTGGCGGTTAAAGGGGGAAAGGATGGGAGAGGAGAAAAGAGAGCTCAGAACAGTGACTTGCAGAACATCTGCTCTGAGAGTGTGGAAGAAGGAGATGATGTCATGAAGGGAATGGAGGGTCTGTTAGAAAAGCAGAAGATCCGAGAAAAAATGGTGAGGAAGCCAAAGGGGAAGAAAGTATCAAGAAGCAACTGACCATTACAAAGAGGTCAAAGAAGACACACACTGGAAGGAGCCACTGGATTTCCGATGAGGGTCAAAGGAAAAAGAATCTCTGTAAACTGGTGGGGCTAGAAACTAAATTTCAAGGAATGAGTGGGTAGTAAGGAAGTTAAGACAATGCATACAAATTCTTCTTTTGAAATGTTTGCTTAGAAGTAGTAGCCACTGTTGTTTGTTTGGGGATGGGGAGATTTGACCATGTTTACTGACAACAACTAAGGAACCAGAGGAGATTAAGAGATTCAAGAAAGAGGAGTGATAATTAATAGGGCAAGGCTTAGGATGAGTCAACTGAGATGAGATCAAGGTCAGAGATTCTTTTACAAAAGAGGAGAAGCACGCCTTCCTCGAGTTAGGAGTAAAGAGAAGATAGATAAGAAAATAGAGAAATCTTGAGGTGGAGGCCTCCATAAATTCAAACCTTTATAAATTCAGAGATCTAGGTCATCAGCTGACAACATGGGAGGCAGGAATCAAAATTTTGAGAGTGTAGGAAATAGTTGGCTGTTACAAAAAATATGAAGAGTTTTTTGTTTAAAAGATGGCAAACAGGTTGTCTAATCTAGAATGAAACCTAGAATTTGCTCCATGGACTTTAAGCTGACCCAACAGGTAAAATTTGGTGACTTTCCTTAGGGATGCTCGGAAACAAAGAAAGTAAAAAATGGGCAATTAAAAACAGATCCACAATGGGTGATCTCAACATTGGTGTTATTAGGGACTTCAAAATAACTGATCAATATGATCAAGAAAATAAATGAAAAAATTTACCAAAGAATTAGAATCTATAAAAGTAACCACGCTGCCCTGGCTGGTGTGGCTCAGTTGGTTGGATATCATCTCATGCTCCAAAAAGTTGCAGGTTTGATTCCTGGGCACATCCCTAGGTCGCGGCTTTGATCCCCATTCAGGGTTGAAGATTTTAACACACCTTTCTCAGAAACTAGATTTAACACACAAGTAAACTAAAGCAAACAGCAACAAACCAGGAAAGACATAGAAAATTTGAAACATATAATTCACAAACTTGAACTAATTTAAATGTTCTAAATACTATACCCAACAAATGCAAAATAGATATATTTTTATGTTCACATAGATCTTTTATTAAATTGCTCTAATGCTGAGCCACACAACAAATTCAACTTCAAAGAATTGAAAGCATACAGATTATGTCTTTGATTAAAATGGAATTAAGCAAGAAATCAATAACAAAAAATAAGTTGAGCCTGGCCAGTGTAGCTCAGTGGTTGAGTGTTGACCCCATGCATTAAGATAAGCATGCCAAACTCAAAGGCTAACACAGGCCAAATAAACCAAAAAACAAAAGCTTCAATTTTCATAGAAACATAGGTTTATTTTGATGGAGACATGTTGAATACAAAGGGCTGAAATAAATGAGTAATCGTTAATATAAAGCAATAGAACATTTTTTTAAAAATATATTTTATTGATATTTTACAGAGAGAGGAAGGGAGAGGGATAGAGAGCTAGAAACATCGATGAGAGAGAAACATCGATCAGCTGCCTCCTGCACACCTCCCACTGGGGATGTGCCTGCAACCAAGGTACATGCCCTTGACCGGAATTGAACCCGGGACCCTTCAGTCCGCAGGCCGACGCCCTATCCACTGAGCCAAACCGGTTTTGGCAAGCAATAGAACATTTTAATAAAACTATTTTTTCTTGAACATGAACTTACCAGACACTGAATAACTGCACAAATTAATAAGCGTAATGCAAATAAACCTATTTTTCTTACGCTCCGAAAGTTAAATATTTCCTGTTGTGCACACCAAACAAGTCAGTACAAGACTAATGACGTGGCAATCGGCTACTAAAATATTCGTTGCTAGTATTAGTGGAGAGAAATGGTGTGCCTGCACGTAAGGCGCATAAGGGAAATGAATGCAACACGATTATAGTAATCAGTCATTATCGAACACTGTAGTTTGTTATTAATAACTAGAGGCCCGATGCACGAAATTCATGCAAGAGTAGACCTTCCTTTCTCTGGCTGCAGGCACTGGCTTCCCTCTGGCACCCGGGACCCGGGCTTCCCTCACAGCCCCAGCTTTGTCCAGAAGGATGTCTGGTTTAATTAGCATATTATGCTATTATTATTAGAGATTATGTATAACAGGCTATTGTAAAAATTTAGTTATGAAATTTTTATTAAAATGTTTCTTACATACCATTATATTGGCTGGGCCGCAAAAATATTCATTGTGGTCCACATGTGGCCCACGGATCACAAGTTTGACATGCTTGCCTTAAGAGGTCCTGGTCCCAGTCAAGACACATGCCCGGGTTGTGGGCTCCATCCCTGGCAGGGGGCATGCAGAAGGCAGCTGACAGATGTTGAAGTTTCTCTCTTATTGATGTTTCTATCTCTCTCTCTCCTTTCTTCTCCCTCTAAAAATCAATAAAAACATAGGTGGGTTTTTTTTTTTAATTTGATATTTCCCCAATATTATAATATTAGGCAATGCACCACTAAATAACCTTATGGGTCAGAGACAATCTCAGTGGAATTGGAAAATATTTCAACTTGGTGATAATGAAAATATTACATAAAAAACATGTGATATGCAGCTAAGGTTACTCTTAGAGGAAAAAAGGTAGTCTTAAAATGAATAGTTTAGGAGAAAATATTTGAATAGTAAAGAATACTGAAAATTAATGATTCATTCAGCTCAATCTATAGATAAACTATTAGAATTAATAAGTAAAATAAGCAAATCTGCTGGAAACAAGATCAATACACAAAAATCAATTGTATTTCTAATACCCACAAAAATAATTAGAAAATTAAATTCTAAACTTGAAACCATATACAATAGCATTTAAAAAAAACAAATGCTTAGAAATAATTCTAACAAAAGATGTGTAAGATCTCTATATAGAAACTATAAACATAATCTTAAATGTTAAAGAAAATCTAAATAAATGGAGCATATAATATTTTAAAGATATCAATTTCCCCCAAATCCATCCAGAGATTCAATGTAAACCTCCAAAATATCCTGGCAAGTTTGTTTGCTTGTTTTTAATATGGAACTTGACAAATGAATTTAAATTACATATGGAAACACAAAGAGCCAAGAGTAACCAGGACGATCATGAAGAACAAAGCTGAAAGACACCCGCTATCACAAGTTACTAAGATGCTAGGCAATGAAGAGAGTGTGGTATTGGCATGAGAGACAAACAGATCAACAGAATAGAATAGAGAAACCAGAAACAAACTGACTCTTGAATTATAACAAAGATGATATTGTAGCACAGTGGGGGAAAGGACAGTCTTCTTAAGCAGTGACTCTGGGTCAGTGGATATCGATATGGAGAAAACCTCTTAATCTCTAACTCACATGATTAAAAGGAAAACCCAGCTGGATTGTAGATCTAAACGTGAAAAGTAAAACAATGACACTTTGAGAAGATCACACAGGAGAATATTTTCATGCTGTTAAGATATGCAGAGATTTCTTAAACAGGACATGAAAGTCACTTAATCATAAGAGAAAACATTGATAAATTAGACTACATGAAAATAAAGAACTTCTGTTCATCAAAAGATACCATTTTAAGAGAATGAAAAGGCAAACCACAGACTGGGGGAAAAAAGAGATATGCAATATATATTTCTAACAAAGAACTCATTCAGAATGAATAAAGAAGTCCTTTAGGTTACTAACAGAAAAAAAAAAGGGGGGGGGGGAGGGGGAAACAGGCAAGGAGTTTAGCATGCAGATCACCAGAGAATATCCAAATGGCCAGTATGCACCAAGGAAATGCAAATTTAAACCACAATTAGATGCCACTCTTTATCCACCAGAATGGTTAATAGTAAAACAACTGAGTGTTGGTGAAGGTGTGGAACAACAAGAAATCTCATATACTGGTGGTGGGTGCACAAATTGGTGCAACAAATTTGGAAAACTGTTTGATAGTATCTACTAAAGCTAAATATATGCATACATTATGACCCAGCAATTCTACTCATAGGTAGATATTCAACAGAAGGGCACACATGTGATCACAAAAAGACATCTAAAATGTTCCCTGTAGTAGCCATAATAATAAAAAACTAGGAACAACCCAAAGTCCCTCAACATTAAAGTGGATAAATAAGTTATGACAAATTTACCTAATGTCATAAAGCATTGAAAATTACTTAAGTATTGCTCTATGAAACAACAGGAATGATTCTTATAAAAATAATATTAAACAAAGGAGGTCAGAAACAGAATAGTATATATTGAATGGTTCAATTTATATAAGGTTCAAAAACACTGGCAACTGCCTCACACCCACAAGGATGGCTATTATAAAACAAACAAAATCACATAAAATAACAAGTGTTGGCAAGGATGTGGAGAAATTAGAACTCTTTTGCACAGTTAGTGGGAATGAAAAATGATGCAGCCACTATGGAAAATGATATGGTGGTTCCTCAAAAAATTAAGAATATAAATACTACATGATGCAGCAATCCTACTTTTGGGTATTTTATGTGTATTTTACCACAATTAAAAAATTTTAAAAATTAATGGAAAAATGAATGTGGTGATTGACATCTATCCAGTGGTTATCACAAGTAATCAAAGAAATGCAAATTTATTTATTTATTTTAATATATATTTTTATTGATTTCAGAGAGAAAGGAAGAGGGAGAGAGAAATAGAAACATCAATGATCAGAGAGAATCATTGATCAGCTGCCTCCTGCATGTCCGACATTGGGGATTGAGCCTGCAACCCGGGCATGTGTCCTGACTTGAATCGAACAGTGATCTCCTGGTTCATAGGTTGATGCTCAACCAATGAGCCACACCGTCCAGGCAAAGAAATGCAAGTTTAAACTGTTACATATATGGGTTCTTCATATTGGCAAAGTTTAAAAAGCATCTTAGAGCCTGGCAAGCGTATGGGGAAATTGCTATTATTGTACTCTGAGGTTGAGATTATAAATTGCAGGGCAAAAGACTAATCTTTATCAAAATTTAAAATAAACTTTCCCTTTGATGCAGCAATTTAATTTCTAGAAATTTACTTTTAAGTAAATAATCAGCCAAAATCCAAAATATGTCCATTGTAGTATAGTTTATAATAAAATATTAGAAAAATTTCACATACATCAAATCAGATATAATAAATTACAATACTCATATACAATAAAATACATACACACACACAGACATACACATCTGGAAAAATGCTCACCAAATTTAAACAGTTGTTATCTCACAGTGGTAGATGTGAGCTTTCTTTATTTAAAAATTATTTTTCTATTGCCCATCCAGTGTTGTTCAGTGGTTGAGCATTAACCCATGAATCAGGAGGTCAGGGTTCAATTCCTGGTCAGGGCACATGCCTAGGTTGCGAGCTTGATCCCCAGTGGGGGGCATACAGGAGTCAGCAGATCCATGATTCTCTCTCATCATTGATATTTCTATCTCTCTCTCCCTCTCCCTTCCTCTCTCTGAAATCAATACAAAAATATTTTTTAAAATAAAAGGTTTTTAATTGATTTCTTTCTTTCTTTTTTTTAGAGAAGGGGGGAGGGAGAGAGAGAAAGAGAGAGAGAGAAACATGGATGTGAGAGCAGAATGTTGATCAGCTGTCTCCTGCATGCCCCCTACCAGGGACTGAGCCCGCAACCAGGCCATGTGCCCTGACCTGGAATTGAACCAGCAACCTTTTGGTGCACAGGCTGAAGCCCAACCAACTGAGCCACACTGGCCAGGGCTCAGTTTTCTTTTTAATGTTTGAATTTTTGCATGAGTACTGTGTTAAGAAAAAACAGGACAATAATCTGAATAATCTGGTCTGTTTTAGTCATAGGCAACACTTTCACATTCCTGTGTTCGTTGTCATGTTTCCCACTTATTCTACCAACTTCCCATTAAAATGGCAAATCAGACTGAGAAGTAAAGGATGGGTGGGCTCTTTGGGGTTTAAAGTCTCTGCTGCATTTACACTGAGTGGTAGACTCCAATGGACCACCATAGCGATGGGAAGGCCTTCTCTCTGCCCCAGGCACATTGCAAAAGATTAAGTTGCTTTCCCTGAGCTGAAATGTTTGCTTTCCCCCAGGAGCTGAGGCTGGGCCTCCTCCTCTGACCCCCTCTGGATCAGGAAGTCAAGGCCTTGTTTTCCCGTTCAGAGTTGTCTAGCTGGGAGCTTTGCATTTGTATAGGAATCTAAGAGCTTGGAGCCATTAATCCTCACTACAATGATAGGTAGCGTGTTCTACCAAAAGGAGTTTGGACCTTTCAATCCTAATGGTAATCTCTCTTCCACTTTCTTTCATTCTAATCAGCAGCTAGGAGATTGGTAACTAGGCGGAAGGAGGCAAGCAAGAGGAGAGAGGAAACATTTAGGACCTGGGCTCCGCAAGACACTGCTTTTGAGAATCACACTGTTTTCATACACCACTGACATAAGAACTTGAAGAGCTGGAAACTTTGACTTTCCCTCAAGTGGCTGCTGCCAGTATAGACATTTCAGTGCGCTTGGCATTCTCTTCAAAGGGTCAACTGTGATAACATTCCTACCTTTAATAGTTACAGTTTTGAGAACTGGAGATGCTCAAAGTATTGGCCCCAAAGCTTCAAAAATGGGCTCTAGGACCCAACTGCAAGCAGCTCTCTGCCCTGACCTGCAAGGAGGGACTTTCCTCAAAGAACTCGACCAGGAAGCCCCGAGTCACGTGGATCCCCCATGCCACCTCCCCACTCTGGAAGTCTGGTTATAAGCCAAGGGGACCTGTTATATAACTCCGAAAGTTTAAACTTGGGGAAACACACACATAGCTAAACAAGGGCCTGGTGAAAAGGAGCAAACATGTTTCTATTTTTAGAGATCCCATTTCTCTATTTTATTGCCCTGAAAAGCAATTTATTGCATTAATTAGTACATCTCCCTATCTTCCTGGCTGCCCAAGTGGCTGTGTCATCCAGCAGATTTATAAAAGTCCTTGCTGCCTTTTAGGGCCCTTTGAAGGTCATCCCATGTGTGCAAATAGAAGTGAAACTTGTTATAAGTGCCCGTTGTACTCATCTTTGCATGTCTTTCTTATGACCCTCACCGAGGGCCACATCTCCCAGCCCCAGGCAGTGAAGGCGGCTCCTTCCTGGAGCCTGTGTGCCTGGGAGGGTCAAAGGCACTGAATAAGCTCCCCTTTCCCTCCAACCCACAGGAGCCTGGAAGCAGAGGCTGCACCAGAAAGTTCAATGATGGCCTGAAACAAGGGGGTGAGGGGCAAACTGAGAGAGAAGTACCAAGGTCCCAGTGATGGGGCCCAGCCCCCCGGCCCCCAGCCCCCAGCTTTGGGCTCTGCGCTTCTGTTCCCCATCAGCTCTGTGCTGCCAGGAGGCTCCACAGAGAGCTGCAGGGCCAGAGGCCCAGGAAGCAGTCAGGCAGCTGCAAGGCGGGCAGCCTTTCCAGGTGGTGCAGAGAGAAGGAGAGAAGGGACGGAAATGCACCCTGTCGCTGAGAGGAAGGCAGACTGTGCCTCAGGCTAATCCCTGTGAGAACTGTTTGCTCAGGGAGACCGGGCAGAAGTCCAGGAGCTAGGGCCCTGGGTGCTGTCCCATGAGGGAGATAATTCCACCACCCACTCTGCCAGCTGGGAACCAGGAGGGGCACTGTCCCTGGGAGCACTGACCGCCCCCCCCCCCCCCGCCCCAATAAACGGGGGCATTTGTACAGCTGACACCAGGCCCTATGGGAGGGTTCTGTCTATGAGACTTCTGGAGGGGAAGGCAGGTGGTTTATCTCAATGCCAATTGGTATATTTAGCTTTGACAAAAAGAGAAAAAAATAAGGACAATGCAGTGAGCTTTTCAACAAGCTAAGTGTATTTAACTTAAAGATTGTTCTTAGTCTAATTCTGTGTCCAGCCTAACGTTTCGATTTACTTTACTGATGGAGTTATTAGGTGATCATTGCTGTTGTTTTTAAAGCCCTTACTGGCCAACTTGTCCAGTTTTTTTCTTTTGATTTTATTGGCCCATGAAAACCCAGCCTTCAGAGGTAAAAAGCATCCAAAGGCATGTTTTTTGACCCCTTTCTTTTGTGATTATTCTGCCTGTGTCTTATTTCATAGTATGTACACCTAACATTCATTTCCTTTAGTCATTCAACAGACATTAAGTAAGCATCTACTATGTGTTGGATACTTTATTGAGATATAATGTTTATTTCAGGGGATAAAAGATTTTGATTAAAAAAAGATTTTGATTATATCACAAAGGAACAACATAAAACAAAAGTATTAAATGGGTATCCTATTTATCCTCAACACGTTTAATCCACGAGAAACTTAACTATGGTTTAGCCAATAGCATTTCATCAGGCCATTACCATCAAGAAACTTTCGCTTTGATCATAAAGCCTAGTTGTTGTTGTTTTTTAGCAAAATTATTATTTAAAAAGTCATGAATCTAAATTCTCCCCAAATTAAAGTGACCACTGCTGCTCTGATTGTCCTTCCTTTTAGTTTCTATCTAGATTCACCATTGCATGAATTCTACCCAGGAAATGAACGTGGTTGAGACTTCTAGGGACTGGGTTTCAGGCTCACTTGTTACTGTAGCATAACCTAGCCTATCCTGACTCTTTCAGCCTTCCTAGTTTAAACTTATTTCCCCTTGATTGCTGAGTAGGGATGATCTAACACCTGTATGAAGTAAGTAATGCTTCTAACATGTGATTTGAAGGTTTCTCACCCCGAATCACTTCTCTCTTTGTTGTCTAAGTTTCTACCTAAAGTGATTTGACCTCAGGCCTCTTTAAGCTTCCCTCTCCTCAACTGTGATGTGGAATAAAAACAGTTCCTTTCTCACAGGGCTGTGCTGAAAAATATGTAATATAATTTGATTAAATCACTTAACATGGTGCCTGCCACATAGTAATAATTCAATGGTGATTATTATTATTACTATTATTATTGGTATTAATTTCCTAGGGCTGCTGTAACCAAGGACCACAAACTGGGTGACTTAAAACAACAGAAATGTATTGTCTCACAGCTCTAGAGCCAGAAGTCTGAAATGAAGGTGTTGGCAGGGCTGGTATCTCTGAGGGCCCTGAGGAAGGATCTGCTCCTGGCCCCTCTCCCAGCTCCGCTGGTTTGCTGACAGTCTCTGGTGTGGCTTGGCTTCTGCTGTGTCACTCCAATCTCCACCTTCACCATCACATGGCATTCCCCTGTGTGTCTCTGTTGTCACATGTCCGTTGTCTTAGAACACCAGTCACATTGGGTTAGGGGCCCACCCCACTCCAGTACCTCTTAACTTAATTACACTTGCAAGGACCCTATTTCCAAATAAAGTTACATTCTGAGCTATTGGGGGTTAGGACTTCAACCTATCTATTTGGGGGGAACCCAATTCAACCCATGACACAAAGAATAGGATTTTGTTTATTATTATTATTATTACTTTAAAATTTTATATTACTTAAAAATAATTTTATTATTGTTAGAATAATAATAATAGTTATTATTATCATTTTTTCTATTGTCAAGTTTTCATACTTTGGCTCAGGGCAGATCATCACCAAATACAGGCCTCATGGCAGTTTCTTAAAGCAGTCCAACACAATTCCCTGTCGGGGCTCCCCCCATCCAACCCACATACCCCCCGACCCCCACCCCCAAGTGGAGCAAGTTACTCCTCTTCTCTCCATCAACGCAGTGATTCTCCCCTCACCCCTCTCTGCCTGTCTTCACCAGCTCTCCAACTTCTGCTGGCCACATCCAAGGTGAGGAGGGACCTCACCGATGGGAGCCAACAGCAGCCTGACCTCACGCATGTGCACTGTGCTCTGAGATGAGGAGGCTGCCTCTGCGACCCTCCCAGCGGGTGTCTCGCTGCTGTGGAGCCACTCTTCACGCAGCACTGAACCTGCCTCATGCACCGGGGCGTCCTGGACACCTGCAGATGTCTGCCAGGAGCCGTCCCATAGCGTCAATTTTCAACTGGTGTGCTGCAAGAATGTTTTATTTATTTATTTATTATTTTAAAATATATTTTTATTGATTTCAGAGAGGAAGGGAGAGGAAGAGAGAGAGAGAAACATCAATGATGAGAGAGAATCATTGACCAGCTGCCTCCTGCTGACTCCTGCACAGCCCCTACTGTGGACCGAGCCTGCAACTCGAGCATGTGCCCTTGACCAGAATCAAACCTGGGACCTTTCAGTCCGCAGGCTGATGCTCTATCCACTGAGCCAAACCGGCAAGGGCTGCAAGAATGTTTTAAACATGCAACACCTGACTACTTAGTGAGGGGCACTGACCTCTTTTCCCTTAGATTGTCAAATTAAAAAAAAAAAAATGACAGTAGCCAACACAACAATAGCTGTCCAGTGTGAATGAATAAAAATTATGCTTATTTTTTGTCAGATAGGCAAAAAATACATTTTTTTGGTGTGCTGCAAAATTTTAGTAATTGGTTTATGTATGCCTTGAGGTGAAAAAGGTTAAAAATTGCTGCTCTATGGGAATAACTTGCTTTTACAATCTCTGGCCTTCATTAGGGTGGTGTGCCAATCTTCCTCTTTTTTTTTTGGTTATTATTTTCTTTTGCAAATGGTATCCCATTTTAAATGCATGAGGGCTGTTTTACTAATTAAAGAAAGCCTGTGGCTGATCCTGTTATCAACAGGATAAAATAATCACCCGCTACTGTGTTTTGGGCAAATTCAGGTGTTCAGAGGTGGTATTGGGTTTGCTTAGTGCAGCTAAGGCAAGGCTTTGCCGCTTAAAGACTTGGGTGTGACCGTCAGTTCGAGATGGAGCAATGGCAGGCATATTTGGGCAATTGACTTCTGACTTCTGTCAGGGCCTGTCCTCCAGAATCTTTAGTCCCCTGATTGAGTGGCCACAGTGGGCCCGTGATACCAAGATTACTGTGTGGCATCGGATCTGGCCCTCACAGCGTTTGCAGACTCCCAGGAAGGAGTGCAGCTCTGATCTGGAACCCCATTCTTTATCCCAGGCTGTCTGCCTCATCCTACATCCACCTCAGGAGTTGAATTACCGAGCCCAAAAGAATCTTTATGACTACATTTACTACCTACCCTGGCTTAGAGCAAAGGGGAAAGGGAAGGAGTGTTCTTTACCTCTGTTTTAAGTTGCAAGACTTAGCAAATAAAAAATATGACACCCAGTTAAATTGGACTCTCAAATAGCAACAAATAATTTTTATCATCCTATTTTTAATTCAGCATAACTATAGTTCAGTAGTGTAAAGTATATTCACATAACAAGTGATTTTTTAAATATAAGTATGTCCCAGGCAATATTTGGGACATACTTATACTAAAAATAATTCACTGTCTATCTGGAATTCAAACTTAACTTGGTATGCTACATTTTATCTAGCAACTCTGCCACCATTGGTCCTGGCTCAGCTCACTCATTCAATTGTTTGTTTCTGTTACTGGTTCCTACTGGTTCTAGGCTCTGCAAAGACAAAGGACCCTTAGGGAACCGAGGTTGTCCTGCTCTAACCTTGTAGGTGAGAGGCTGCCACGCCTAGGACACACACTACAAGCTTAAAAGGTGATTTCCAGCAGTTGGGTCCCTAAACAAAATCATCATCAGGAACAAGGTGTCTCTGGCACTTCCCATCTCCCTGTAGTGTTCACTTATCACCCTGCCCCTCCCTGGGCAGCCCCCTTCTGGGTCAAACATCCTAGCCAAGCCCTAACCGATAAACATCAGGTGCCAACATGTTTAAAATGTGACCTTCTTTCAGCCATACTTGTTTTCTTTCCCCAGTGGACTCAAGTGATCAAAAAAGAAGGATGGCATCTGTTGCTTGTGTAAGGTGAGTCTGCCCAGCCCTTGGGGCCACGGAGCCTAAGACTGCTCACCTCAGTTACTGATAAGACTCCTCACCTTGCAGCTCTTCGGAGAGGAGTGAGTTATTTACAAGAAACTCTTCAAAGACTCCATGTTTTTCAGCAAACTCAAATTCCCCTTGGTGTTCTATTTTATAGAAACTAGATTCCCAGAGTGGAGCTAGAAAAAGAAAGCCCATAATGAGAAATCTTTAGCGAATAGGCAGTTCTAGTCTAACTTAGTGCAAACCACTCATGCCAGGGGCATGGGGACCGGGACAGAAAAGCTTTCTCTTCATTGCTGCAGCAGGAGTCCTGGGGAGCTTTACAAATAGCTGCCCGGCTTGATGGTTCCAATGGACTCAGATACATGTCCAGTTGGTGACAGACAGTGAGTTAGGCAACATTAAAATACACGTAGTGAACCTTTTAACTATGTTATTACATACTGGGCATACAAAACGCCATATTTTTATTGCACAGTCATGTGGATTTTAAATTTTAGTTAGCAAAAATTAATTAAACAAGAGTGTGTGGCTTCTTTAAAAAAAAAAGTTTAAAAAGCCCTGGCCGGTTTTTTCTCAGTAGTGAGAATGTTGGCCCATGGACCAAAGGGTCTCAGGTTCGATTCCTCGATTGCAGGTTCAATCCCCAGCTTCGGTTGGAGTGCGAGTGGGAGGCAACTAATCAATGTGACTCTCTCACATTGATGTTTCTCTCTCTCTCCCCTTTCCCCCACCCTTCCAATCTCTCTAAAATTCGGAAAAAATAGCCTCATTCCTTGGGTGAGGATTAAAAAAAAATTTTTTTTTTTTTAAGTTTAAGAAAAGACACACAGGTGACCCACATGCTCAACCAATTTATACTTTTAGAGATTTTTCTTGCAACTGATTACAGTTATATCAAATAAACCATGAAAACATCACAATAGATTTCTAATAGTAATTCAGTCTCCAACACATTGAGCACAATCACATGCCAGGCCAAATAGAAGTTGGGGTATAAGGACAACTAAGACACATCCCCTCATGGAGATGGTTATGATCAAGTGGCAAAGATTGACAGCAGGACTATCAATCATGGCACAGAGTGGAGTGATAGAGGTGGGCACAGGACGCATAAGCACAGAGGATGGCTATCTCCCAGCCCAGGCATGGAGTAATTGGGAAAGGTGGGCAAAAAAGGCTTCCTGAAGGAGGAGGTTCCTGGCAAGGTGTGGAAAAGCAAGTGGCAAGTTGAACAAAGGCGTCGCTTCTTTGGCAGCGGGGGCTGTACAATGGAAGCCAACCCAAATGAGGCCACCGCCTCTGGCTCAGCTCTACTGACCCCACTATTCTGGTCCCAGAATTTCCTTTGAGTCTCTCTCGAGTGGACCTTAACAATCATGGTAGACAGAAAATTGAAATCCTCTTTCATAAGCTTTCTCTTTATTCATTTAATCAAGCAGTTAATTAATTTTGGGAGATTCCCAGAGTGATTCTAGCACTTCCATCCAAGCTTCAATTAATGAAAAGCTTCACTGAGTTTGGTCTCCAGAGTGTTCAGATGGATTCTTTCTTGTCTTACCATTGAATAGGCTGCCTCTGAGGCCAGCGGCTTAGGGGGGCTGCTCAGCTGTAACTAGGGATTTTGACCACCAGCTGGGCTTTCAACACCACTTCTGCTCAAGGGCCTGGTCAGAAAGGCTGTTCTTGGCTCAAATAGGCCTTGTCCCACCCCTGCTTCTATAGCCACTTCCTCCAGCAGCCATGTCAACATTCATTCTGTTCGCCCACTCAATTCACACGTGGAATGCATTGCCACCCAACTGAAATACTGAAATGGAATCGATAATTAAGATTCTTGGGGGAGGTCTGTGTAATAAAATCTCACGAGTGAACCGCAAAGGATCAATGTCAGGGAGGGGATGTGAACCTGGGGGCGTCTCAGTCCAGGGAAGAGCAGGTAGGGGGCCCTGAAGATTCCTTTTAGATGAGGAGACTCTCCAGGCATCATACTTCCCAAACCACACCAGACATATTTAGTTTGAGAAGAGTTGCAGGAGGAATATAACAGCTAGATACATCAAAACTTAAGAAGACTGACTAAGAATAGCTTGGAATGGGCAGATGGTATCTTTACACTGAGCAGATCTGCTGAGGCATGTGGCATTACAGTGTTAGTAGTCTCATACAAGTTCAAGTGTAGACTCCTGGTGTCCTTATGGTAAAGTATTTTTTTACTTAAGCTAGCTTGCAAATAAACACCTAGTCTGAAACACTACGGTAGGTAAGTAACAAAATAAAATCACTTCTGAGGATGAGACCATGACACAGAGAAGGAAGAGTTGGAGTGAAGAGATGCGGGGAGGACTGAATGAGTCTATGGAAACTCAGGACATAATAGATATTAAGGAGGTTTGAGGTATCTAGACAAAAGCTATAGTGGAGCCTCTAGGTTGCTTTGAAGGCAATTAACAATAGACTGGAAATAGAATTTGATTTTCAATAATTTTAACATTGCTAGTCCTTCCCCCTAATAAAAGGGGAAAGAATTACGACAAGTAAAAAGATATATTTTATTTTTAAAAATTTGTATACATTGAAAATGATAAAACATTGCTGAGAGAAACTAAAGACCTAAACATTGGAGGCATTTGTCAAGTCTCAATATTGTCAGCACATCAATTCTATTTGGCCTATGGGTTTAATGGAATCTCAATCAAATGCCAGTAGAGAGTGTGTGTGTGTGTGTGTGTGTGTGTTGTGTGTGTGTGTGTGTGTGTGTGAGAGAGAGAGAGAGAGAGAGAGAGAGAGAGAGAGAGAGAGAGAGAAAATTGGCAACCTGAGGCTAAAATTTATGTGGCAATGAAAAATATCTAGAATAGTCAGGATAATTTTGAAGGATAACATTGGAAGATTTATATAGCAGATATCAAGATTTATTACAAAGCTACAGTAGTCAAGACAGTATGGTATTGGCACAAAGAGACTCAAATAGATCCCTGGAACGGAATTGAGAACCCAAAACAGACCTATACATACAATTACTTTATAACAAAGGAATTCTTGCAATTCAGTGAAAGAAAGAGTGATCCTGGATGAATTGTATATGTCTATATGGGAAAAAATAAACTTTGACCCCTACTTAACACTACACACAAAAATTTATTCAAAATAAATTATAGAGCTTAATGTGAAAGGTAAAACAATGAAGTTTCCTAGAAGAAAACATTGAAGGACATTTTCATGATTTCAGGGGTAATCAAAGATTTCTTAAGAAGGCCACAGAGGCACTGAGCATTAAAAATCAGGTTGATCAGCCCTAACCAGTTTGGTTTGGTGGATAGAGCATCAGGCCTGTGGACTCAAGGGTGCCAGGTTCGATTCCGGTCAAGGGCATGTACCTTGGTTGCGGGCACATCCCCAGTAGGGTGTGTGCAGGAGGCAGCTGATCAGTGTTTCTAACTCTCTATCCCTCTCCCTTTCTCTCTGTAAAAAATCAATAAAAATATATTTTTAAAAAATCAGGTTGATCAAAGGACTTGTATGCATGCATATAAGCCTAACCAATGGACACAGACAACAGGGGGGTGAGGGCATGAGTGGGGGGGGGGGGGGAGGGGGCAATGGAGCAATAAGGACATATATGTAATACCTTAATCAATAAAAAGTGAAAAAAAAATCAGGTTGATCAATTGGATCACATTAAAATTAAGAACCTTTTCTTCAAAATATATAATTAAGAGAGTGAAGAGACAAACCACAGAATGATAGGTGTTCACAATACATGTATCTATAATGGCATTAGTGTCTAGAATATGTAGAGAGCCTCTACAAATAGAAAAGTATAATCCATTTTTTTTAAATGAGCAAAAGACTTAAACAGGCACTTTGCCAAAGAGGATATCCAAATGGCCAATAAGCATCTAAAAGTTACTTAACATCAGCACTGCATCAGGAGATGCCAATTAAAATCACAATGAAATATTATTATACACCCACCAGAATGACTAAAATTAAAAGGCCAGCGTGACAAATGTTGACCAGCATATTGAGCAACTCGCACACTCATACTTTACTGGTGAGAATGTAAATCCCTACAACCATTTTGGAAAACTTCAGCAATCTCTATTGTTGCTAATCTATGCTTTCCTTAAAACCCAACAACCCTACTGCTAGGTATAGAGAAATCACTGGTGAGTACAAATCAGTTCAACAGTTTAACATCAGCTCAGTGTGAGTCAACTTAGTTTCAAAGGAAAATGAACTTCTGCAGGGAGAAATTTGTAGGCAAATAAAGGAAATAGCAACAGAGTTTTGGGATTGGGCGTGGGGCTAAATGGTGGGGGAGGAGGAAGTCTTCCAGGCATCCCCCAGCCTTTCTAGAATCTCAGCACCACTGCTGGAGCCAAGGCTGTGGCTGGAGGTGTTGATGGACAAGCACTCCAAGAGAGTCATGGGGGAGAGTCCTTCAGCCTGGAGTGACAGATACATTTGAAGCTGTAAAAATAAGGAAAATAAATGATAAGAAAAGAAAAGTCAAGGTCAACATGATGGACCTAGAGGGTATTATTCTAATATGGAGAACACAATGATGGTTGCCAGAGGGGAGAGGGGTTGTCAGGATGGGAAAAAAAGGTGAAGGGATTAAAAAGTACAGATTGTGCTGTTATAAAATAGTCATGAGGATATAAAGTAGGGCATAGGGAATATAGTCAATAATATTGTAATAACTATGTGTGGTGCCAGGTGGGTACTAGATTTATCAGGGTGACCACTTGGTAAGTTATATAAATGTCTAAGCACTATGTTGTACACCTGAAATATATAATATGTGTCAACTGTAATTGAAGAAAATTTTAAATGCAAAAAACAAACAAAGAAAAGTCAAGGTGTTGTATTCTGTGAGCCAGCAGGAGAAATGGTTTCTTGCTCTCTGCAATAAAGCATGTCAGCCAGTGTAATCATGGAGCATATAATCATGGGTATGTACTGGTGTGGATCAAGTTCCCAAGAGAAGAAAGAGGAAAAGGATTCAGTCTAGAGCCAAGACAGCGCTCTCCCCTGGTAACCACTGGCTGAAATCCTCAAAATACCCTGTTGGGGTGGGATTAGAAGTCATCATCATCATCACCATCATCATCACCATCATCATCATCATCATCATCATCATTATCATCATCATCAAGAGCTAATTGTTCTAAGTGTTTTACACATATTTCTCATTTAATTTGCAATAGTCCTACACATATAAAGTAGGACTATTATTATCCCTATTTTACATACGAGGAAACCGAGGCTTAGAGGAGTGAAGTAACTTGCTCAAGGCCAACACAGAGAGTTAACACCAGAACAATCTCCTAGTTATACCTGTCTGATCTATCACCACACCCCACTTGCAGGAGTCGATCCAGCCCAGTGGAAGTGTAGACATTGAGGCTGTGGCCAGGCCAGGATCCTGGTGTGAATGAAAAAGGGGCTATACACTAAACCTGATAAGCTCACAGGTGTCCCATGGCAGGCCTTACAAACTCGGTGATGGAAAATAGCCACACAGGATGGTCTAAACATAAAAATTCCTAAGTAGATCATGGTGGGTAGTCACGTCCTGGCCTGTAGCTGCCTTGATAAAAGGTCAATCTTTATCTTAAGCGAGTCCTGTCTATTATCTTTGTGCATCTCGGTCAACAAACCTTTGAAATGTCAGAGTCATTTTATTTTCCAGACCCCTTGGAGGCACAGCGGCAGCAGGCACCAGAAACAAGACCACAGGACTCCGCACTGTTATCTTGTTGCCCGTATACATCTCTGTGTGCTGTAAATGTGGACTGGCAACTATCCTGTACCCACCAATGTAAAGGAAGTATGTGTTTTTCCATTCTGCCTTTGACCCAATCCTAGAGATTTCCAGCTCTGCTTTCTCCCACCTCCTTAATCTACCATCTGTAGATTTCATGTAATCTTCCTTACTTACATTTTCTCCTTTGATTCTTAATGCTTGAAAAGAACC
Source organism: Plecotus auritus (assembly GCF_963455305.1). Taxonomy (NCBI): domain Eukaryota; kingdom Metazoa; phylum Chordata; class Mammalia; order Chiroptera; family Vespertilionidae; genus Plecotus; species Plecotus auritus. The sequence continues at coordinate 61,169,777 of NC_137773.1, read as the reverse complement.
GTAAAAATACCATTCGGCAGAGCATTTTCTCAATCTGCTGAGATCTTGCTTACAGGCATACCGTCAAAATTTGGACTCAAGCAACCTATTAGAAAACTTTCCTACAGGTTTCATTGTTCTATTCTCAACAAAGGGAGCAGGGTCTGAGGGTGAGGGCAAGATCATGACTAGGACTTCAGGTCTACATCCTGGCCAGGCAAAGTCACCAGCTAGTGAGTGGCAGAGCCGCACGAGAACTTTTCCAATGCTGTGTCCTGGGCTTTTTATTTATTTAAAACTCTTTTTATTTTAAATATACTTTCATTAATTTCTGAGAGGAAGGAAGAGGGAGAGAGAGATGGGAACATCAATGATAAGAGAGAATCTTTGATCGGCTGCCTCCTGCACACCCCACACTGGGGAGCGAGCCCGCTGAGCATGTGCCCTGACTGGGAATCGAACCGTGACTTCCTGGTTCATAGGTTGCTGCTCAACCACTGAGCCATGCTGGCCGGGCTGTGTTCTGGGCTTTGGTAACAGAATGAAATTAATGGAGGCTTGGCATTGCCAGGATGGATTTCACATTGGTGCAGTGAGTACACAGAGGGAGGACGGGCAAAGGGCACTTGAGGGTGTCAGGGCTGGGAAAACTGTCCCTTTACCCCTTTAGTTCCTCTGGCTGGTCTAATAATTCAAATGATATACAGCAGATTAACAGGAGAAAATAAAATTTGTGGCCATGGGGAATTCACATGAGCATGAAAACTCCAAAGACAGTGAGGCAAAATGAGGCATATCCCCAGAAGTAGATATGTCATTTTGGACCAAGGAAGGGGAGGTAGGCAGTTCACAAGTAGACGAGGAAAAGGCAACATTTGGATAACAAATTATACCAGGACCACTCAGAAACAAGGGAACCCAGGGGGAATCTGGTGAACAGATTTGTTTGGATCCTCCATGCCGGCCACATTTAATTCTTCAGTGCTAAGGTGAATAGCTAAGGTTACTTTCTGAAGGAGGTTTTTCTAACTGAATTCCTTTAGGGAGGAAAAGGGGACGGTCAGAGGTTCTTTCCGAGTCTCTTGTTTCTCGATAGCCTGCTTAAAGTCAATATTCCCAAAAGCAGATTTCAGGGTGGCAAAACTTTAGTGACTCCTCTAGGAGGGGAAACTTTCTTTTTCTTTTTAAGATATTTTTATTGATATAAGAGAGGAAGAGAGAGATAGAAAAATCAAATGAAAGAGAATCATTGATGGGCTGCCTGCCCCCATCTGGGGATCGAGCCCACAACCTGGGCATGTGCCCTTGACCGGAATCAAACCTGGGACCCTTCAGCCGGCAGACTGATGCTCTATCCACTGAGCCAAACCAGTTAGGGCTAGGATGGGAAACTTTCCAACTGATGCTACTTCAAGTTCGCTGATTTCATTTAAAACCTCAAAGGAACCTGATGGGAGGTGTTTGCACTTATAATAAAAGGAAGAGATGGCTCAGAATCAAATATTGCAGTTCCAGAAGAAAATGCCTTGTTATGTGAAAGAAAGGCTTGGGGAAGAAGAGAGAGGAGAAGACCGCTTCCTCAAATGAATGAACCAATCACACATTCTCAGAAACCCCAACTCACTGCCTTTTGCCTAGGGCAATGGTCGGCAAACTCATTAGTCAACAGAGCCAAATATCAACAGTACAACGATTGAAATTTCTTTTGAGAGCCAAATTTTCTAAACTTAAACTTCTTCTAACGCCACTTCTTCAAAATAGACTTGCCCAGGCCATGGTATTTTGTGGAAGAGCCACACTCAAGGGGCCAAAGAGCCGCAGTTTGCCGACCACGGGCCTAGGGGATCTGGAGTAGTCCCCAAAACCCCTCTCGAAACTTTGGATGTGTCAGTCAGAATTCAGCTTATGGGAGTGAGACAGACAAAATCAAAATATGGATTTATGATGGTTACCAAGCCAACCTAAATGGCTTTCATGAATATTTGCCAGTTGCCTGCTACCAATCCCTCAACTACTAAGTGAGCCAAAGCAGAATGACTTCTGTTTTTCATGTTGAGAATGGAAAGCCAGATTCCCAAGCAAAAATAGTTTAATTTTTTAACATGTATATCTTGCAGCAAATTTCAAGATGTACATGTTAAAAAATTAACCTGTGCTAAGGTGAAGGCAAGTAGAAATCATGACTGTTACTAACATTTTTTTTAAAACTACGTACAGTCCATTAACTCCGGCTTCCTTCCCTGAGGGCTCTGCCCGTGGGATTAGAGACAGCCTGGACTAGAAGTGCGTAGACCTGAAAGGGGTCACATTCTTGCCTTCACCCCTCCCCTCCACCCTCCCTATCTAAGTCCCAACCTCTCCCACAGCCCAGTTCCAGCCCTATCACCTCAGTGGGGGCTTCCCCAGAACAGAAACTCAACATGATTGCTTCTGTGTGAGACCACAGACCCAGAAATGTAAGATGGGTGAGAAGGTTGAACAGTGGGTACCTAATGGATTGGGAAAAGGTCTACTTTTCTGTATAAATGTTATTTTTTAAAATATATTTTTATTGACATTAGAGAGAGCTAGAAACATCAATGAGAGAGAAACATCTTTGACAGCTGCCTCCTGCACACCCCCCACTGGGGATCGAGCCCGCAATCTGGACATATGACCTGGAATCAAACCGTGACCTCCTTGTTCATGGGCCGACATTCAACCATGAAACCATGCCAGCCGGATTGTAAATGTTATTTTGATTTTTTGAAAAGATCACTTTAACTGATACCTTGGTGATATTTTGATGGTAAACATAAGCAGATAGAGGCTCTACAATCCCATAACATTTTGTTCTAAATGGCCATCAAATGATCCAGAACTTTCAAAGTCCTAAAATGCACGAATCCCTAAAAATATATTTGCAGACTTCTAGGGATTTATGGACTATAATTTGGATCACATTTTAAAATCCCACTGGCATCAGGGATTTCAGGAAAACTCATTAGTGGTTTAGAGACCGTTAGGTTCACATAGACAATGTGACTGCTGCCCCAGGAGCTGAGCAGCGTGGGGGTCTCTGGCTCTCCCTGTAACCCTACTCCACTGAGCTGCTTGGCAGGTCAAATGTCTTCCTGTGGTGACACCTCCATCACACAGGCACTGTCTTTACGCCTCTCCTTTCTACAATTTCCTCCGCACTCAGACTGGAACAAAAACTCCCACCTAATTCCACACAAGGAAGTAAAAACAAGCCAGATTCACAATGTTACATGAGCCTAAGTAGAGCTAAGTTTGTCTACCTTCAAGCTGCAGAGTCTTATTTGTGGTAATAAAAGCAATTATCTCCTCCAAGGTATTGCATTTCTCGGTGTCATGCCTCTCTAGGGAAAAACCAACCAACGGAAAAGGCCTTTCTTCCTATGTTTATGGGGGTTTTCTATGCTCAGGGTTAGAATAGTTGGCATCTAGCTTTAACTGCCCTCCCAGCAGAAGGATCATGGAATTGGAGGCTTGGTAAGAGGTAAGAGAACCAGCCCTTCACCTAACACGGCCAAGATTGAACACTTCCAGGAATTCATCGTCCCGCCCGTCTATATGCTCCATTATTGGAAAGGGGAGAAACGTTCCATCTTGAGAAATGTGTTTGCCTCAACCAGACCCCTTATATGGCTGCCTATTCCATTAGTGTCAATACAACCGTCTTCACTCTTCTGTGGGACTGTGTGTGTCTGTGTGCATAGGTGCGCGCGCGCACACACACACACACACACACACACACACACACTCACATGCAGACTTTCTAAAACAGACTTCATAAGAGGAGGTCTTTTCAAGATTTTTGCAAGATCTTTTTTCAATGACCTAGATCAGTGGTCGGCAAACTCATTAGTCAACAGAGCCAAATATCAACAGTACAATGACTGAAATTTCTTTTGAGAGCCAAATTTTTTAAAGTTAAACTTCTAACACCACCTCTTCAAAATAGACTCGCCCAGGCCGTGGTATTTTGTGGAAGAGCCACACTCAAGGGGCCAAAGAGCCGCATATGGCTCGTGAGCCGCAGTTTGCTGACCACTGACCTAGATGATTGAGGTATTCAAAAGAATCGTTACAAGGAACTAAATAGTGTTTTGGGTGCTATTAACTTTGACCTTCTGTGACGTAGTCAGAAAGACTTTGGTAGGCTTTCCATAAAAGGTTCTGGGCATTCAATATATTTAATGAGAAACAGCAAGTCAGCTCCTTGGGACATCCTGGTTCTCCAACACAAATATACAAAGGCACCATGAAGGTGAGTGTGACAAGTTGTGTCTGACCTTGATGTTTGGGGTAACAACCTCAGAGCCAGGGAGATGGCAACAAGACAGGAAGAGAGATGTCCAGGCAGGTGTCTTCTTATACTGTTCCAGGCCCAGGTGCATCTCTGCCTCCCAAAGTCAGGAAGTGGGACTCTTTGGCTCAGGTTAAAAAGGTGGCAAGATGGAGCCATCATGGAAAGGAAATGGTTGTGTGGGAGAACAGCTTGGCCACTCTGCAACCTAAACGAGATTAGGTTCCTCTCATCATTTAAAATTCTGGTGATGGGAAGTGGAGAGGAATGCCACAATTCAGGAAGCAGTTTATAGGAGTAGAGAGTCTGAGCTCAAAAAGAAGAAAATATTTTTGCCCAAATGAAGTGACCAAATGGTTTACATGCTAATAAATAGCTTTAGGCTCTATAGTCTTTATTTTTTTATTTTTTAATATTTTTATTGATTATAGAGAGGAAGGGAGAGGGAGAAAGAGATAGAAATATCCATAATGAGAAAGAATCATGGATCGGCTGCCTCCTGCACGTCTCCTAAGGGGGATTAAGCCCACAACCCAGGCATGTGCCCTGACCGGGAATCAAACTTGTGACCGCCTGGTTCATAGGTCGACGCTCAACCACTGAGCCACGCCAGCAGGACTAGTCTTTATTTTTAAAATAGATTCTCAGTCTATAGCAAGTGTCTTTTGGCAAGATTGTAAATTCAAGAACAACCAACTATGGAATGAGTGCTCACATATAGTTAATATTTTAGTATTTTTTTCAGCATAAAACTAATCCAGAAAAAATGGATAATGAGAAAAATTAAAATCCTATTGCCAGTTCCTTAGCTTTCTCGTCTCTCCTTTCTGGTCAGGGAGCTGCCTTGGAGTCTCCAGCCATCAGAGTGTGCTAGGCTGATCCCAGGGGCCCCGAATCAAGGTGTCTGGTGGGTGTTGCGGGCATGAGATCTCCTCTGGCCCTGCCATAGAAGCTGAGTCAGAGCCCTGCCCGGGCCTGCCTCTCCCACCCGCGCTGGGCCCCACACAGCAGCAGGTGACTGTGGCTCCTCTGAACCACGTAAAGAAAGACTTCATTGTAGACTGGATTTTGATCCCAAATTCAAATTGGGCAACTCCCTCCTCTTTCCTCACTCCCTTGCATTCTTTGGTCTCTGCCTCATTCATGTTTCAAATCACACCAACTTGCTACATGGAATGAAAGAGTTCTCCTATTCTCCAAACCCTCCTTGAGAGTCTTCCAAGGGAGGGGCAGTGTGATGAAGTGGTTAGAGCACAGACGGTGAAGTTGGAAAAATCAGAATTTAAATCCAAATTTTGCTGTGCAAACCTGGGCCTTTGTTGCCTTATCAGTAACCCAGGCCTAATCATTGTGAGCGAATGTGAACAGAACCTAGCTCCTTGTCCGGGACATAGTGGGCTTCCACAAAAGATAGCTATTAAAGCAGGTACTAGAGAATGAAGGCTGGTCCCTTGATTTCCCTGAGCGGTTCAGCTTGGAGTTTAGGCAGTATTTCCTTCTGCACATTAAACTCATCTGGAGAGCTTTGAGAACTGATGGCCCGGCCTCACTCCAGCCCTGTGGTCGGCAAACTGCGGCTCGCGAGCCACATGCAGCTCTTTGGCCCCTTGAGTGTGGCTCTTCCACAAAATACCATGGCCTGGGCGAGTCTATGTTGAAGAAGTGGCATTAGAAGAAGTTTAAGTTTAAAAAATTTGGCTCTCAAAAGAAATTTCAATCGTTGTACTGTTGATATTTGGCTCTGTTGACTAATGAGTCTGCCGACCACTGCTCCAGCCCATTACGTCAGATTCCCTGCGGGTGGGACCCAAGTACCAGTTGTTTGTAAAGCTGCCCCAGTGATCCCGTGTGAGGAAAAGTGAAGAAGCATTGGAAAGGGAGCTGAGTGATAACCCAACCCGGGCAGGTCTGCTGCAGGACAAATACTCAGAGAGAAGCCCCCTCGCCTCCAGGAATGCCCCCGAGGGTAATGACACAGGACAGCACACAGTCCAGAGACAAGATGCCCAAACGCCAGGCGGCTGGGAGCCAATCAAAGTATTTCCAGCCGAAAAGGGGCCCAGCCCTTCCAGGGGGCTGTGGCCTCTGCATCCCTCCCTGACAGTGTGGACAAGAGGAGGGGGCTCAGTTTCCCTCTGCCCCGGCAGGGACCGGGCTCTGCTCTGCTCTTTCTTGGAGGCCATGGCTGCCAGTTTCTAGCGGAGAGCCACGGGCCCTGCCTCCCTCACCTCGGGACACCTCCCTGTGCCGCTGTTTCTATTTTCAGACCTCAGGCTGCATTCATAAATAACTCCGGGAATACTGAGCAGGTCCCAGTGCTGTGTACCTTTCCACTCAGGAAACAGACAGGGAGTTCAACAGGCCCAATATCCGCTAGTCCCCACAGGCTAAGTATGCCGATGACACATATTACAAAGCAAAAAACAAAACAGGCTGCTCTGGGTTGGACGGGGAGTCCCAGGGGAGGGGGTTTCCAGAGGCCACCAGCACCCTGCCTTCCCCTGCTTTTCTGACCGTGGGAATTTTGCTCCGGCCCCTGAATCCATGGGGAATTTTGGATTATGGAATATGGGTGGCTCTTCCTCAAGGACCTGTGGCAGAGAAGAGGGCGGGAAAATGGGTAGCAAAGCAGAAAAAGAGAACAGGAACTAAAGGGTGTAAAGAAGGGCACTCTGGCTCGTAGAGTGAACCTGTGAAAGGAAAATGGAGAACGAACCACTTAAAAAAAGAAGGTAAGGTGGAATGGGTTAAATACAAGTGAGGAAAGAATGCTGAACAGAATTTTTTTTTTTTTTTTTTTGGTCATGGAGTACCACACTGATGGTAATTTTTTTCTATATAAAAATATTTAATGAATATAGTTTTTTAAACAACAAAATAAGTCTTTTTTAATTTGGAAAAGGAGAAGATTCCAGGTGGGATTATAAATCGGCACAAGGACTTTGGAAAAGAGTCTGGCTGCGCATACAGCACAGTCAGCAGTCCCCATTTCAGGTATATCCCTGGGCGCAGGGGTTTGCCAAACGCACAGACAGGGTGATCGTGAAGACACTGTCCTTAAGCCACAGCCCTGGTCCGCTGAGGGAGAAGGGATGGATTGTGGAAGGGAACTACAGCTACATGCATTTGCAAAGATGAACCTCCCAAGCATAATATTGGAAAACAGCATCAAGGACAAGTGTCACTAAAATGACAGTTTTATACCATTTATACAAACACCCTCTAAAGAGCAAAATATTGTTTAGTGATAATTATATATGACTAGAGGCCCAGTGCACGAAATTCATGCACGGGGGTGTGTGTGTCCCTCAGCCCAGCCTGCACCCTCTCCAATCTGGGACCCCTCGAGGGATGTCCGACTGCCCGTTTAGGCTCAGTCCCACTGGGCCTCACAATCCAGGACTGCTGGCTCCCAACTGCTCTCCTGCCTGCCTTCCTGATTGCCCCTAACCGCTTCTGCCTGCCAGCCTGATCACCCCCTAACCACTCCCCTGCCAGCCTGATTGATGCCTAACTGCTCCCCTGCCAGCCTGGTCACCCTTAACTGCCCTCCCCTGCAGGCCTGGTCACCCCTAACTGCTCTCCCCTGCAGGCTTGGGTCCCTCCTAACTGCCCTCCCCTGCAGGCTTGATCGCCCCCAACTGCCCTCCCTTTAAGGCCTGGTCCCTCCCAACTGCCCTCTCCTGCTGGCCATCTTGTGGTGGCCATCTTGTGTCCACATGGGGGCAGGATCTTTGACCACATGGGGCAGCCATCTTGTGTGTTGGAGTGATGGTCAATTTGCATGTTACTCTTTTATTAGATAGGATAGAGGCCTGGTGCACGGGTGGGGGCCAGCTGGTTTGCCCTGAAGGATGTCCCGGATCAGGGTGGGGGTTCCCTTGGGGCGTGGGGCAGCCTGGATGAGGGGCCTGTAGTGGTTTGCAGGCTGGCTATGCCCCCTGGCGACCCAAGCGGAGGCCCTGGTATCTGGGGTTTATTTATCTTCTACAATTGAAACTTTGTAGCCTGGAGCGGAGCCAAGCCTTCTGCTTGCTCCGGGGCAGCAGCCATTTCTATTGGGATTTATGTATCTTCTATAACTGAAACTTTGTAGCATTAAGCGGAGGACTAGGCCAGCCAGGGTGTGTGGAAAGCTTGGCTTCCTCCATCACTGGGGGCAACCCTAGCCTCCTGCTCTTTCCAGCTCCGTGGCTGCCGCCATTTCTGTTTGGGTTTATGTATCTTCTATCATTGAAACTTTGTAGCCTTGAGTGGAGGCCTAGGCCGGCAAGGGCAGGCAGAAAGCTTGGCTTCCTCCATTGCCGGGGAAACCCAAGCCTCCCTCCTGCTCTCTGTGGCCGTAGCCATCTTGGTTGGGTTTATTTGCATATTCTCTCTGATTGGCTGGTGGGCGTGGCTTGTGGGTGTAGCAGAGTGAGGGTTAATTTGCATATTACTCTTTTATTAGATAGGATAAAGCTACGTAAAAAACCCACAAAAAAAAAAGGTAGTAGTTTTTACCTCTGGGAGGAGGGACAAGGGGAGGGGAAGACAGGGAGGGTTACAATCTGGAATATTCTGTTTCATCAGCTGGTACTATGTCTATTTTATTACTCTTCTTTAAAACAGACAAATGCATTAAAAAGCCCTCATCTTGTATGTGATATATTTTATAATAAATAAATAAAAACATGAAGGGGGAAGATGGTGAAGTAGTAAGGAAAACCCGGGAGAAACAGGAGAAGAGAGAAATGAGAAAGGAAATGGTGAAGAGAAGAAAGCCATTCTGGGGGAAAGACAGCAGTCAAACTTTGGTCTGAGCTGCAAAAGTACACCCAGTAGTTGTTAGAGGCTGCGTGCTGTTGCAGCAGAAGATGGTGTTCCCCAGGCCTCACCCTCCATTCACTGTCCTCCCCTCTCTGTACTCCAGCTGGTGATGTCATTCTCTCCCCCCCCCTTTTTTATAATGGAGCTAGCATTTTTATTCTTTTTCAATACGATAATTAATGTCAATTAGCGATTACTAAAGATGTAGATTTATTTATTTATTTATTTATTTATTTATTTATTTATTTATTTATTTATTGTTTAAATTATTACACATGTCTCCTTTTTTCCCGATTGACCTCCCCCCCGCCACTCCTGCCCCCCAGGACAAGCCCCCACTGCACCAGTGTCCATGTCCATTGGTTATGCTAATATGTATGCATATAAGTCCTTTGGTTGATCTCTTACTCGCAACCCCCCACCGCCCCCCGCCACCTCCCCTGCCTTCTCTCTGAGGTTGGATGGTCTGTTCAGTGCATTCTCTCCCTTTTGACAGTCACTGATGGTGCTGATGATGACCAAAATTCTACCTCTAAATAAGTCACCTTCATTGAGCCTTAGACTCTTGCTACGGACTGAAGGTTTGTGTCCCCCCTCCTCCCCCAACTTCATATGTTCAAACCTAATAAATGTGATGATATTTGGAGATAGACTTTTGGGAGATGATTAAGTCATGAGAGGAGAGCCCTCATCAATGGGACTAGTGCCCTTATAATAGAGGTTCCAGAGAGTTCCCTCACCCCTTCTGCATGTGAGGACACAGAAAAAAGACAGCAGTCTATGAACTGGAAGGTGGGCTCTCATCAAACACAGAATCTCCTGGTGCCTTGATCTTGGACTTCTTAGACTCCAGAACTATGAGAAATAAATTTCTGTCGTGTATAAGCCACCCAGTCTATGGTGTTTTTATGATAGCAGCCTGAACAAACTAAGATAGCTACTATATCTAACTGCCTATTGGATATCTCTACTTGGCCATCCACACAGACACTCCAACTCAAGAGCATTATATTCCCGTTCACAATGCTCTTTCTTCCGTGATCTCCTCCCGCCCTAAATGGCACTACCACCCACCCAGTGGCTAGAATCATAGAAGTTACCTGGTTTCCCCATCCTCTTATTCTATTAGTATAAACTTTTGAACTTTAAAAAAATATGTTTTATTGATTTTCAGAGAGGAAGGAGAGGGAGAGAGAGATAGAAACATCAGTGATGAAAGATAATCATTAATTGGCTGCCTCCTACACACCCCCTATTGGGAATCAAACCATGACTTCTTGGTTCATAGGTCGACACTCAACCACTGAGCCACATTAGCTGGCTCATACAGACTGAACCAACAGATTGCTCAAAACAGTAGAAGCAAGATTTAGTCCACATGTTTAGAATAAAATAGATATATTTTAAAGCCTAATACTTCAATATTTAGAAATATACTGAACACAGTGGTATATATATATATATATATATATATATACATATATATATATATATATATATATATATATCAGATTATCTGTTATAAAATATTAAAGGATGTTTTCAAACCATGAAAGTTTAAGTAATTGTACATGAAAGAAAGAATAATGACTTAGTTCAATATTCCTCACATCCCCCTCAACTCTGGTGTTAAGGGGAAATGGAGTCCATGTTTCTCTCCTGTGTCCCCATAATTTCCTTGGAATACCTCCACCACTACATCCACTATATTTACCTACTTAAGTATTTGTCTCCCTCAAAAGACTATGAACTCTTGGCAGGGACAAGTAAAATGCCTGCAGTATAAGGTTGTCAGGAGATTCAATGATATAATATGGTAAAGTATCTAGAATAGTGCCTGGCATATCGTAAGGAATGTATAAATACTTGTATTTGTACAAATACAAATTATTTTTGGTGGCCTAGCAAAGTGTGTATTTTATAGAGGTTGCAACTATCACGTGGATTTAAAAAATGAATGAAGGAAACTTGAGTTAAAATTCTAGTTACTATGATATACATGGCTCCTAGTAACAGCTACAAACCATAGTGAAATCCTCTATTTGTATATTGCTCAGGGATTCCCAAACACAAATCAAATCTCATTATAATAAACCCGAAGACCCTGTAATTGCTGTTGTAAGTAGGCCACCAGCTGGCACTTGGAAATGTTTTGCTATATAGAGTTTTTATTGTTGTTGTTATTATAATTACATGTGTTGTGATTGAATTTAACTAAGAACTCTTCTAAAGCATGCATATGCTCACAAAATCCATGAGAATTTAAAGAAAGTATATAGGACAATGACCTCATGTCCATATTTTTCTATCAAAAGAACTACCTTGCATGCAGCAATTTCCAAGATGCCTCAAGGGACTGGAACCTTTCGTTTCTGACCTGGCATGACTCCAAGAAGATAATTTCTGGTTTTAAACATTGTCCTGCTTTCTGACTCTATGGCATACCTGCCTACTCCTTGTGCCTGAAGTCTGGTTCTGAGGGAAGAGAGAGAAGAGGCATTTTAAAATATGATTTTGATCCCAGAAGTCCTATTGCTTAGCAAAATAAGTTAAATTAACTAAAAATAATTTAGGAAATTTAGAAAAAAGCAACATCACACAAAACTAAATTCCCACCAAATGGAATTCCAGGATGTTGAATGACACAACATCTAACTGGTTCAATGGGACTTGTTAGTTCAACAAATAACCAATCCGTGTGACTTACTGTGTTTGCAGTAGGGGTGGCACAGTGACCAGGCACAGCCCCTGCCCACCAGGAGTTCTCAGAGGGAGAAAGCCACAGGGAAGCAGACCATTACGATGCCCTTCACCAGGCTCCCTCAGGGACAAGCAGGAGAGTACAAAGGGGTACCTGTCATCTACAGTTATAAGTAAAAACCCATCGGGGCCTCCCTAAGAGCTTTGCAGCTAATCCCTTCTCAGATTTGCCCAGAATGTTTCAGAATAAAATGCAAACCTTTCCCTAAAAACCACACAGAACAAAACAAAACCCATACCTAATCATCTTACTGAGATGTCTTCCCAGATTTGAGTTAGTGGCCATTTGCTGCTTCAAAGCAAATGGACTTAAAAGCTTGCCTCGGTTTTCCCTATTCACACAAGTGTCTGATCTTGTTTCTATCCTTGCTTAGTTATTTGCTGTAATAATAACTTGTGGCAGTGAGTTCTCCTGGGTTACTATTCACTGTGAACGGGAAGGATTCTTTGTTTCATTGGTTTAGATTCGTGTGGGAACCATTATGCTCCTGTTAAGAGAAAAGCTAAGTGTTAAGCTGGTTAATAGCAGCTAAAAGGGGCATTCATCGCTCTGCTGGGGATACAGATGGGAAAGAGGGTCAGAAGTTCTGGCACCTGGTCCCCAGTCTGTTCCCTTACACAAGTCATTTCAATCATGTAACATCTTCACCTATAAAAATAAAAGAAATGTATTTTAAAAGGTCACCTATTAGGCTGGTGTACTGCAGAGGAGCCCCTTCCTCTTTGAGGATACAACGTAGCGTCATGGTGCACAGATCAACATGGGGACACCTTGGGGAGACACCAAAGAGCAACGGCCTTAAATTCTATCAAATATATTTGCTACCTTACTTCTCATTTCATTTGCCAGGTCTCTGGGCAGTCTTTTAATCTAAGGGTTTTAATATTCCATCACCAAGTTAATGCATTTATTGGGCACTTATATCAGATCTGAGACTAAAACATTAGGGCAATGGTTCTCAAAGTGTGGCCCAGGAACCCCTGGGGGTGCCAGACTCCTGCAGGGGCTCCACAAGGCCAAAATTCAAACATGGATGCCTTCAAAGTGCTAGGTAGATAAATAGATTCTAATGTCCTAGAGCAGTGGTCGGCAAACTCATTAGTCAACAGAGCCAAATATCAACAGTACAACAATTGAAATTTCTTTTGAGAGCCAAATTTTTTAAACTTAAACTTCTTCTAACGCCACTTCTTCAAAATAGACTCGCCCAGGCCGTGGTATTTTGATGAAGAGCCACACTCAAGGGGCCAAAGAGCCGCATGTGGCTCGCGAGCCACAGTTTGCCTACCACTGTCCTAGAGGATGAAAAGTTCATTACAGTTTCAGGTTCAATATTGCAACTACTCTTCAAAAAAACTGTCATTTGTGAATTTTTGTGTAGTATCAAAAAAATCTACAATTATTTGAAAAGGCTATTAAAATACTCTTTTCCAACTATATATCAAAGTGGGGCTAGATTGTCTTCATATACTTTAATTAAAACAACATTTTGCAAGAGACAGAATGCAGAATCATATGTGAGAATCCAGCTCTCTTCTTTCTATTAAGCCAGACATTACAGAGATCTGGAAAATTCCAAATAATGGCACCTTTTTCACTAATTTTCTGCTGTTTTAAAATGTAGTTATTTTTCATGAATGTATGTTATTTGTGTTCATGTGTATTAGGTATGTTATTGTTATTTTCAAATGAATTAAGTAAATATGTTTAATACCTCTGTTTTTCATTTTTAATACTGTAGATATATCCACAGATATAGCCAACATAAGCAACTATTTGATGTCTTCAATAATTTTTAAAGTTTAACTTTTTATATTGAGACTAGAGGCCCAGTGCACGAAATTTGTGCATGGGGGGGGGGTCCCTCAGCCCAGCCTACACCCTCTTCAATCCAGGACCCCTCGGGGATGTCCGACTGCCGGTTTAGGCCTGATTCCACAGGGACTGGGCCTAAACCAGCAGTTGGACATCCCTCTCGCAATCTGGGACCACTGTCTCCTAACCGCTCACCTGCCTGCCTGCCTGATCACCCCTAACCACTCTGCATGCCTGCCTGATCACCCCTAACCCCTCTGCCTGCCTGCCTGATCACCCCTAACTGCCTCTGCCTGCCTGCCTGATCACCCCTAACTGCCTCTGCCTGCCTGATCACCCCTAACCACTCTGCCTGCCTGCCTGATCACCCCTAACCACTCTGCCAGCCTGCCTGATCACCCCTAACCACTCTGCCTGCCTGCCTGATCACCCCTAACTGCCTCTGCCTGCCTGATTGTCCCTAACCACTCTGCCTGCCTGCCTGATGCCCCTAAATGCTCCCCTGCCTGCCTGATCACCCCTAATCACCTCTGCCTGCCTGCCTGATGCCCCTAACCACCTCTGCCTGCCTGATCACTCCTAACTGCTCTCCCCAGCTGGCCTGATCTCCCCTCAGTGCTCTCCCCTGCTGGCCTGATCACCCCTAACCACCTCTGCCTCAGCCCCTGCCACTGTGGCTGTATCTGGAAGGATGTCCAGAAGACATCCAGTCTATCCGGTCTAATTAGCTTATTATCCTTTTATTAGTATAGATTATTAGTATAGATAACTGTAGATTCATAGGCAGTTGTAAGAAATAATGCAGACAGATATCAGGTACCCTGTATTCAGTTTCCTGAGTAAGAATGGTAACATCTTGCAAAACTATAGTACAACATCATAACCAAGATGCTAACATTGATATGGTCAACGATATAGAACATTTTCATCACAAGGATTCCTCTTGTTTCTCTTTAATAGCCACACTCACTTTCCACCCACCTCCATGCCTTTCTTAACTGCTGGCACCCACTAGTCTGTTCTCCATTTCTACAATTTTATGATTTCAAGGGTGTTACATAAATGAAATTGTAAAATATGTAACCTTTGGGATTGGCTTTTTAATTCAACATAATTCTCTGGAGATTGACCCAGGTTTTTTTTAATGTATCAATAGTTGATTGATTCTTTTTATTGCTCAGTAGTATTCCATTGTATGAACGTACAATAGTTTGTTTAGCCATTCACTCACTGAAGGACACCTGGTCACTTTCCGTTTTTGGCTCTTACAAATAAAGCTGCCATACTCAGATTTTTGTGTAAACATAAGTCTTTGTTTCTCTGGGATAAATGCCCAAGAGTATAATTGCTGGGTCATATGTTAGTTTCATGTTTTGTTTTTAAAAAAACTTCCAAACTGTTTTTCAGAGTGGCCGTTTCAAATATTGAACTTGTCTTGTATTTCTAGATAAACCCCACTTAGAGTGCATAATTTTTTAATATATTGCTATATTCTATTTGATAATATTTTTTAAGGATTTCTTTGCATGTATATTCAAGAGAAATATTGGACCCAAAATTTTTATATACTCTCTTTTTCTGGTTTGGGATCAGGGTAATACTAGTTCCATAAAATGAATTGGGATGTATTCCTGTCTTCTGTTTTCTGGAAGAGATTGAATCGAATTGGTATTCTTTTTGAAATGAATGGTGGAATTCTCCAGTGAAACCATCAGGGATTTTTTCTTTTAATATTTTTTTACTGATTTCAGAAAGGAAGGGAGAGGGAGAGAGAGTTAGAAACATCAATGATGAGAGACATCAACTGCCTCCTGTACAACCCACACTGGGGATGGAGCCCGAAACCCGGGCATGTGCTCCATCTGGGCATGTGCCTTGACCAGGAATCTACATAGGTTGATGCTCAAACACTGAACCATGCCAGCTGGGGTCATCTGGCATTTTTAAAAACAAGTTATTCAGTTACAAATTCAATTTCCTTAATAGTTATAGGGCTACTCAAATGATCGATTTGATACTGAGTTATGGTTGTTTTTGGAGGAAGTGGTCCATTTCATCAAAGTTGTCACATTTATGTGCATGCAGTTATTCATAATATTCATGTATTTTGATATCTGCAGGTCTGTAGTGATAGCCTCTGTTTCTTTCCAAATATTGGTAATTTGTATCTTCTTTCTTTTTGTTTTGCTAAAAACTTAAACAATTTTATGATCTTTTAAAGAAACAGCTCTTTTTTCATTGATTTTCTTTATTTGAAAACAGATGTTTCTCTGTTTCAATTTCATTAATTTTTATTGTTATTTTATTACTAGAGGCCCGTTGCACAAAGATTCATGCACTCGGCCTTCCTTCCCCTGGCTGCTGGCACCGGTTTTCCTCCAGCACCCGGGACCCAGGCCTTCGCTTTGGCCGCCACCTTCCGTCTTTGCTCCAGCCAGAGCCTTCAGTCTTTGCTCCAGCTGGAGCACTGCTCCTGTAGCTCCCTCCACCCCCCGCCCTCCCCCACATAGCAGGCGTCCCACCCCGGCCACCCTGTGCCTCATACATGCTGCCCAGAGGCCCGGAGTGGCTGGGGGGCAGGGCCGCCACCATCTTTGTCAGGGTAATTTGCATACTCACTCCTGATTGGCTGGTGGACATCATGAAGTGATGGTTAATTTGCATATTTCTCTTTTATTAGTGTAGATTTTTTTCTTCTGCTTTCTTTGAGTTTAAGTTCTGAAGGTGGGAGCTTAGCTTAGATTACTACTTTGTGGCTTTTCTTTTTTTTCTAATGTAAGCATTTAGTTCAATAAATTTCCTTTTCAGCACTGCTTTATCTGTATCCTACATATTTTTTTAATCTAGGGGTGGGGAACGTCCCACCCACTGGCTGTATAAGGCCCAGGAAATCATTTGGTCTGGTCCTGCCAAGGCATTAGGATTGAGTTAATTAAATGTTTGACCAAATATAGCAGCTAATTTTTAAGTTGACAATTTTGTATGGCCTGTAAGTGATGTTATAAATATCCAAATGGCCCTGGGCATAAAAAGGTTCCCCACCTCTGTAAACCACTCTAACAATTTCTGTGTTCTAATTGTCATGTGGCCCCATTGCCACCATGGAGAAGGTGGCCTCGTTACCTCTGGGCAATGGTGCGAGTCCTGACTCTCCACTAAGCTGCCTCTGGCCCCACTCATGAGGCAGGAGGGGATACTGTCTCCTTACTGCCAGGTGGCCCACCTGGTCTCTGCTGACATTGTGGGGGCTATGTGTGTGGTGGGGGAGGCTCATAGGTGACAGGGATGAGAATTCTGGCTCCCTGCTTGGTCTGCTCTGATACCCCCTGTGGGAATGTTGGGGTGCTCATTACAGCCTAGTGGGGGCAGAAGTTGAAGTCCCCACTTGGCCTTTTCTAGGTGGGTTTCTGTGGGGCCGTGGCTTTTGCCTGGAGTAGAGTAGTCATTGTCTAAAACAGGGGTGGGCAAACTTTTTGACTCGAGGGCCACAATGGGTTCTTAAACTGGACCGGAGGGCCGGAACAAAAGCATGGATGGAGTGTTTGTGTGAACTAATATAAATTCAAAGTAAAGGAGCGGAGGGGAGAGCAAGAGAACCCTCTGCTCTTTCGGCTCCGCGGGCCGGATAGAACAGCTGAACGGGCCGGATCCGGCCCGCGGGTCGTAGTTTGCCCATGGCTGGTCTAAAACCTTTCTGTCTTGCTCAGCTGCTGCTTTCTTGGTCCTTCAGCTAGACAGGGGATACTTTTTGGGGGGCTTTTCTTGTCTGGGCCATTGATATTTTGGGGTTGGTGCTTCTTCAACTCCAAGTCTGGGATAATATGAGATAAGATGTAAACCCAAGGACTTGCCTCTGTGTCATTCCTGGGGTCCCGAAGTCCTAAGCCATTCTGCCACCTTCTCTCCACAGTTCAGAGCTTTCTTATGTTTGTTTTACATACGACGTCCAGGATTTCTGGTTGTATTTTGCACAAGGAACGCACAAGGGAAAGTTGTATATAATCTTCCAGGGCAGAATTCTCCACAGTAATTCGTTAAGAATGTGAAGGGTCCTGGGTTTGAGACCCTCTGGTCTGGAGGAGAGAAAATGTGTAAATCATCGATCCTTACTCTCGGGCTTGCCATCTTGCTGTGAATGTGACACACTAGAAGTTTTCATATTTAGCTCTTCTTGCTAAGCTATATATTTTAAATAAAATAAGCTACCACCAATTACAAATGGTAAAAAAGAATCCTTTTCTGTTTGTGTTACCATTGTAGAGGCTTGCTTTTCGACTCTCCACCCCAGCGAACCGCACTGCTCCGCACCACACAGCAATAACAGGGATGGTGACAATTAGTGTTTGTCGCTCGTGACAGTTTACAAAGTGTTCTCATGTATAGTGTGACATTTGATCCTTACAATAGCCCCATAAGGTCGGCAGAACTAGTATTATCATCACCAGGGCTGATACTAGGCTGCCACACACCAGCACAGTTGTGCTGGCTGCTAAGGTAACAAAACGCTCTCTAAAAGCTGCTGCCTTCAACCCCCAAGCACTCCCCCCTCTCCGGCCGCCACCTGTCCCTCCATGTCCTAATGATCCTGCAGCTGAAAGGTTAACACGAGGCCAAGACGGGGCCTGGCTGGTGTTAGATCTAGTGCCTGAGCCCCTCCTGTCTGTCAAATGCCTTGACTGCCACCTCTTAATCTTCCTCATGAGACGCTGAGGCTCCAAGAGCAAGTGACCTGCTCACGGTCTCCAACCCAGGATTTCAGGGTCCAAACACACAGATCTTTCCTGAGCCAATAAGTAGACACAGAAGTATGGGCAGTGGGGCTGACAGAGGGCCCCTCTGAGTCCTCCCCACATACCCTGCTGGTCTCTCCTGCCCTTGTCTGTGCCTGGGCACCTGCTATTCCTCCAAATGACTCAGACACCCACCTGCAGAGCTTCTCCAGGAACCTTGGCCCCAGCTGATCTTCCCTGTCTAAACTTCCCGGCGACACACCTCCCCAGCCTCTCACTCACACGAGCTTTTTCTTTGAGGGGGGCTCTATAATAAAGCATGCCTGTCTGGTTTATGTTGCTCCTCTAAGAGCACATGCTCCTTGAGATAAAGGGCCTTCATAAAATCCCAAATCACGTGCAATGCTGTGCACACAGTGGGTCCTCTAAAGCCCACAACAGTCTTGGCGGGATTGGCAGGTCACCAGAGACCTGCACGAATGGCCTATGCAGGAAGACGGTCGCTCCGCGGTCTCTGCTCCTCTCTCCTTCCTGCTGGCTCCCCGCCCACTTCAGACTTCTTCCATGTACACACCCAGGAGACAAGAGATGTCTGACTCCACATCTGCTTCTCAGGTGCCCGCAAACATGGAAGGAAAGGTTTCTACGGGACAGGTGTGTGATTGGTGCATGCTCACTTCCCGGACCATTAGGACATGTATACTTAACAACAATTTTAAAAATGACATAACCTTTGATAAACTAGTTGGAAAGTGGAACTAAGTGCTGCTCTTCGACTCTGAACCGCTGAGATCACCTGGGTTGGCGAGTTGTTGGGAGAGTAACCAGGCCGGCTGCACAGTGTCGAAGGCTCTGGCTGTGCGGCCTCACGGCCCACGATGGCCTGTCTCAGCCGCCACAGCTGCTTTCAGAAAGCACTTCATGACATGCTCTGAGAATACGGCAGCTAACCCGGACAGTGTGGCGTGAAGAATTCCCTGGACCTGACTTGGGGTGTTCAGTCTCCCTGCTCCCTGCCCCTCCCAGGCCTCCTCCTGCTCTGTCCCACGGGCTGCTCTTTCAAGGGGCTTTGAGGTAAAACGTGTTTCCCCCATGCTCAGAATTTACCAGGCATCCTCAAACTACGGCCCGTGGGCCACATGCGGCCCACCAAGGACATTTATCCGGCCCGCCGGGTGCCGCTGCCTGTCCTGCTTAGCAGCCGACTCATCCCGGGCCCGCAGTGCGCATAGGAATTTGTTCATAGTTCTTTTTTTAAACTATAGTCCGGCCCTCCAACGGTCTGAGGGACAGTGAACTGGCCCCCTGTTTAAAAAGTTTGAGGACCCCTGATTTAGACATTTCCTATGAGTGGCCAGCTACGCACATCGACCTACAGTGTGCTTCCTTCTCGAGAGAGACACCGTGAGAAGGTAGAGAGGAAGGGGGAGGATTAAACACCAGGAAGGAGAAAGGGGGAAGAGACGGTGAGAAAAGGACAGGCCACGAGGAGCCCGGGCCGCCTGCCAGCGCGAGCTGTGCCCCACCAGCTGTCAGTCAGCACAGGAGGGCCCTGGGCCTGAGGAGACGCCGACGTGGGGACAGCAGACACCCTCTGTGAGGACAGGACACTTCGTGGGCTCTGAACCTCCTTGTTTGCTTTCCTACGACTTCCACAAGAAAACAACCCAAAGCATAAAACTCACCGTCCCTTTGCTGCCGTCAGAGTGGAGACATTGAGGGGCCCAAGGAACACGCGTTCTGTGGCAGGGCTGAGGCACGAGGGGCTGAGGCACGAGGGGCTGAGGCCAGCATGCCACCTGCGTGCCCCAGAGCCCAGGGCCCACTGACAAAGCCCCCGCCCGCACCCCCCCTCCAGGCCTTTCTCAGACAAGGCCACACCCCCAGGCGACACAGGGCCCTGGTGCAGTGGGTGGTGTCAGCTGGCTGGGTTTTGTGCCCCTCAGTCCCTCGGGCCGGGGCCTGACCCTGCCCCACTCTGGACTCCCCTTTGCTCTTTTCGCAGGGACGACAGTTAGGAGAATTTTACGTAACTGTGATGGCGGCTGGCTACCGTGTGGAGAATGAAAAACCAAACCAAACCAAATCTCTTTACCTTTTTTCCTTTTGTAAACATTTCATCCCCCAAGGGCTGGGGAGCTCTAAGGAGAGCAGTCTTCCCAACGGTAATTACACCTTCAAGAAAACGGCAGCACGGTGTCTGAGTCTGCAAGGCCCAGGGAGTTGTTGATTCTGTGCGAGCCACACCCACTGTGCAGTTCCCCAGCCAGGAGGACCGGTGTCCAGGACACCCCCTCCCCCACGCACCCCCCACGCTCCTCCCTACCCCCACGCCAGGCCCGCGCCTCCCTGCCCTGAGCAGGAGGCATGACAGGGCGCCGCCTGGGAGGGCTCCTGGACGGGGCACCCGCTCTGCTACCCACCCAACCGTGGGCGGCCCAGGTGGGAAACAATACCTTCTTTCACGGGAGGCAGGTGGTTCCATTGCAACACAGAGTGAGAGGAGGCAGGCCTCGCCGTGAGAGGCTGTTCTGGAAAGGGGAGGAAACGTGTTTCCAGAGGGACAGGCCACCAGGTGCTGTCAATGTGCCCAGCCCTCACACTACTCCAGGGCTGGCAGCAGCTGGGATACTGCGGCATGGCTAACCGGTCGTTAAAATGCCAATGTGTCTTGGTTCTGGGTGATAAATAGCGGCTGTCCCAGCCTCGCCGTGTCCCAGACTCCTGGGCCTCCCATTGCGAGGTCCCCGTTCGTTCCCATGGCCCGACTACTAAGGATTCCTATCAGGGCCTGCAGGAATGTGCTCGCCCCCACCTGTCAGTGCTGTCAGTCTGATTGTCAAACCTCACCCACCCCACGCCAATCAGAATTAATTGCCTTCCCAAAGAGGCACATAGCTCATGCGTACTCACCGGGCATTCTCCACATTCTTTAGCATTATTTCTATGTTGTGCGCTTATGTGCATTCAGGTCTGTTTCCCCTTCCCAGGGTTTCTCGGTGCCTAGGATGGACTGGCTGCCACCACCTACATAGTTGTGATGTCCATCTCCATTAGGGTTGGCTTGGAAGTGGGGAGACAGGGTGAGATGAGGCCCATGTCTGTGTGGGCACGTGCGGGTAGGGCCTGAGGGGGCACTTCTGCCACCTCTGCTGATCTGAATGTAGAGAATGAAGACGGGTTTGGGTGGAGGGAGGGAAGCCACACAGCAGGACAGCCTGGCATCACAGTAGCCAGACTGGAACGGCAACAGGCCTCTCCCAGGGCTCGGCTCTCCCATCAGGCTATTTGGCTCTGCTCACAACTGAGGGTGCCTGTCGGCTGAATTAGCTTCTGTTCACGGATGAGACCTGAGGGAAAGCGGTTCTAAGCACATGGCCAGAAGATACCCCAAGGAGTCCTCTAATGCAGCCTCTCTCCCCACAAACAAACAAGGCAATCTAGTGTTGGCCTCTCTTTCCAGAGCCTCCAGCCTGGCGATGCTGCCCGTGGAAACAGGATGGTGAAGAAACCAAGAGGATGGCAGTCCTGCCCGGGCGGGCCACGCCTGGGTGGAGCACAACCAGGGGGGTGGCTGTGGGCCAGCAGCAGAATTCGGGCTCGTGGAGTCGGAATATTACACAATCTGGGGGACACTCTGTTAGAGAAATAACCCTAAATTACAAGCACAAAATGAGGTACAGGGCCCTGGAAGAAGGCTACGCAAGGAAGGGGCCTGAAAGCTACGCTCCATCAGCTTGGCAATAAATTCACCTCCGGCACAGCATCGTAATAAGCAGGAGGCGGCGTGTATTCGTTTCCTGGGGCTGCTGTGACAAAGTACCATGAACTGGGTGAGTTCAAGCAACAGAAATTTATTGTCTCAGTTCCGGAGGCTAGACGTGTGAATCAAGGTGTTGGCAGGGTATGCTCCCTCCAAGACCTGTCGAGGAATCCTTCCCTGCCTCCTCCTAGCTCTGCATGGATTGCCAGCTCTTCGGTGTTCCTTGGCTTGCACTGCATCACTCCTGTCTGTGCCTTGGTCTTCACACGGCACTTCCCCGTGTGTCTCTGTCTTCACATGACCTTCTTCTAAGGACACCAGTTATGTTAGATTAGGGCCCACCTACTCCAGTATGACCTCATCATACCTGATTACATCTGTAATGACTCTTATTTCCTAACAAGGTCACATTCTGAGGTCTGGAGGAGTGGGACTTTGACATGTTTTTCTGGATGGACACAGTTCAATCCATACCAAGTCGGGGAGGCGGGGGCAGTAGCAGTGGTGGTAGAAGCACTGGAGCTATTCTGGAGGCTGAAGCCTGGGAGATCTGAAGTTGCTGCTCCACTGGGCTCTCTGAATGGGAAGACGTTCTGTCCCCTTCCCCAAGCCACCTGGAGAGGATAGCATCTCCCCATACACCATGCTGGCCCAAGGCCCTGCTGCTTCACCTCCGCTCTTGATATCTTCACTCCATGGACTCACAGCATCATTTTGCTTGTCCCAAAGGAACTTGGCGGGTGTGGGTGGAGCATGTGCCAGAAGCTCTGACACTCTGGTCCCTGATCCCTGAGAGTTCACAGCTTGGTGAATCACTGGGGATGAAAATTGGCTCACAGAACATCATGCTAATATGTCCACAGCCACAGGGCTACAAAGGTAATTCCCAATGCTTGCCAGGCTCAGTGAAAGGGGTGGATGTGCAGGTGGTTAAAGCAGCAGGTAATTCAGGCTGGAATGCATCATTGTTTATGCTTTTCTTTCCTCTAAGAGATTTTCCCTCTTAATTCGGTTTTGCTTAATCTCCAAAATGAATGTATGTTTGCTGAGCACACAGCAAGGGGTAGGGGGAACCTGAAAAGTTTGGGGTGGGAGGCAGGAAGAAGCCAGGCAGATCATCACAAAATCGGTTTTCCACATATACTCAGTAACCCCAGGCTTGCTCAGCAAGGTCAACCGTGGGCTGGCTCCAGTCACTTTAACATCGTAATTAACCAAATGCCAAAGAGGCCAGGCATTTTTGAAGCTATGTTCCAATGAAATACACCCAGCATTAAAAAGCTACTCAGCATGGCTCATCCATGCTGATTCAATCGGCCTTGGAATCCTGCCAGCCTTTGGGGGCATCGTTTTGAATGTGAATTGTCCATGTTAAAGCTGTGCTTGTGAGCGATGTGGGCAGTGGCTGGCCCTGTGATTAATATAGAAGCTGCTTCTGGTCACACAAATCAAGGGTAGAGAAAGAGTCTGGTCATAAGAGCTTGTGGTTGTTTGGATTCCAGATTAAGAAACAATATCTTAATGGCCCTTTGTCTGCATTTGAATTTGAGGCCATGGAACAGTTTCATTGATTGACCCATTGTGGTTATAGAATGTTTGATCTTGCTGAGCAAGGAAAGGCAGGATCTGTGCTGACCCAGCCCCATCCACCCACATGAGGAGGGCAGCCCCTCTGCCCCTCAGATGCTGCCACTGAGACCCTTCTGTGTTTCTTTTTTTTTTTCTTAAAATATATTTTTATTGCTTTCAGAGAGGAAGGGAGAGGGAGAGAGAGATAGAAACATCAATGATGAGAGAGAATCGTTGATCAGCTGCCTCCTGCATGCCCCACACTGGGGATCGAACCTGCAATCGGGAATGTGCCCTAACAAGGAATCCAACAGTGACCTCCTGGTTCATAGGTCGACTCTCAACCACTGAGAAACACCAGCTGTGCCCTTCTGTAATTCTTTGACTGGCCTTTGAACCACGTTGCTCATGGGCTTTCACCAAAGGAATCAAAACGTCCACCCCTCTGCCTCTTAGTTGTCCAGACCTTAAGTCTTGCCTTGCTTTGGGGTAAAAGAGTTTATGCTTTCCTGCAGCTGAGCTCAGCTGCTCCTTATCAGAAAGCAGCTCCAGCCCCAGGGGGGACCCACAAGGCAGCAGGCCACAGCTGCCTACACACCATTCTGGAAAGGAGATGAGCGCTTGGCTTGCAGTGGTGGCTGAAAGCTGCTTTGCATCTGCTTTGTGTATGTCACTTCACTGTGGGGCTTTGTAAAATCTTATTTATTGATCACCAAGGCACTGAAAGCTGGAAACCTTTGTTCAATAATCAATATGTGATTAATAGGGACTGTGTCTATTTTTGCTTTCATTGTAACGCAGGGACTAGCATGATGCTCAGCTCAGAGGAGGCTCTAAGAATATTTAGGTAATGAACAAGTGAATACATAAATGAGCGCCATATCAAAATGCGAGTGTTGGTACTATGAACAGGAAGGACTCAGGGGAACCAAAGCGATCCAGGAAGTTTCCATGAAGGACTGGGACCTGGGCCAGGCGGCTGACACTGAGTGGGATTTAACCAAGTCATGAGAAACCACAACTATTTCTGTCAAAGATCTTCTAGGGAGGAAAGGACCTGTGATGGTGGGGATGTTGGGGGCTCAGTCAGTCAACAACCACCATCTTGGAGGCTCAAGGGTATTTCCCCATGGGACCAACTTGGATCCTGCCTTGGGAGTTTTAAGAATTTGCGATCGCACAGTGCAGGACAGCAGTAGAGGCCATGCAACCGTGGGTACAGCAATGAATGTGAACCCAGGGCCTGCTCAGGCAGTGGGGCCTGAGAAGGTGTATTTTATGCGCTCAAGGAGAAGGATTAGGGAAAGTCAACATATTCCTCCCACTCAGTGTCCTGACTCTTACCCATTTGCACTGACAGGTTTTCTACTTGAGCTTCTTGGATTTTCCCTAAGGAAGGTTTTCAACAGTACCACCTACTCCCAGTGTATCATCTTGGTTCCCACATAGACTCATCTATTTCACACATACTTATTGAGCACCTGCCATGTGCCAAGAATTCTCCTAGCGACAGCAGACAGCTAGACAGTCATGGTCCCTGCTATCATGCAGCTTACATTCTCCAGCAAGGAAGACAGAGAACAAAACAAGTAAAGAAAAAAAAAAATAGCATAATTGCTGATGTGAAAGGCACAATCGGGAACATCAACCAGCCCAATATGATAGAGAGTGACAGGTGGGGATGGCAACTTCAGGTATGGTGGTCCGTCAGAGAAGGTAGATCTGAAGAAGTGGCATGTGGGCTGAAAGCTATAGGTAAAGTAAACTCATGCCAAAAGTCAATAAAGAATAGGGAATAAAGTTTTGAAATAGTATCTGTTAGAATCTGAGATGAATTGCTAATAACAAGAACCAACTAAATTAGAGGTTTATTTCTCTTACATACAGTAAGTACAGAGGTAGGCAGCCCCGGATAGGACCTAGCTCTTTCTATCCTTCTGTTCCACCATTTCTAGTGCCTAACTTCTAGCCTTATAATCACATCATGGCTCAAGACCGCTGCTTGAGCTTCAGCCATCACATCTGTATTCCCAGCAGAAAGAATAAGAAGGGAAAGGAGCAGTGGGGCACTGCCCAGCTATCTGTCTCCCTTTGAAAGAACTTTCCTGGAAATTGCATCCGGTGAATATTTATTGGCAGATCGTTGACCAGAACTTTGTCTCATGGCCACACCAAGATGTAAGGGAGGCAGAGCCTTTTGGCTGGGGACTCTGCCACTTAGACACTGGCTAGTGAAATAGTCATCTCTGCCTCCGGAGGCCAAAAGATACTTCTACTCCAGACCCCGAGAGCATGAGCTTCTGTTGACAATACCGATGGGATAGAATTTAAAAAGGAGCAACTTCCCCACTGGTGATCTACATCAGAATGCAGGGGCTGGCTGCTCCCCACCCCCTGTCAGAGCCCACGCTCAGGTTTCCCTTGACTTTACCTCCTCCTATCAAAGTCATTTGGATACATTCTGTTCTCTTTCCTGAAGAATAAGGAGTGAGTCCTCCCTCCCTGCCTCCCCCGCGACAAGTACTTGTAGTATGTCTCTTGGTGGACACCCAAAGCTATCAAGTCCTTATTCCCAGAACTGGCAAATGTTACCTTATTTGGAGAAAGGGTTCTTGCAAATGAGATTAAATTAGGGATTTTGAGCTGGCATTGCCCTGGATTGTCTAAATCGGCCCAGAATGCCATCACAAGTATAGTTCTGAGAGACAGAGAGAAAAGAAGAGGAAGCAGTGTGTCCAGGAGGTGGAGATTGGAGTGATACGGCCACAAGCCAAGGAACACCTGGAGCCACCAGAAGCTGGAAGAGGCCAGAATCAGATATTCCCCTGGAGCCTTCGGAGGGAGATGGCCCTGCCAACACTTTGATTTTGGACTTCTGGCTTCCAGAACTGTGAGAGAATGAATGTCTCTTGTTTCAAGCCACCCAATCTATGGTACTTTGTTACAACAACCCTAGCAAATGAATCTAGCAGTGTACCAGCCTGGGGGGGGGGCGGGTAGGGGATAGAGTTAAAGGCACATTTTATAGTATATATACATTAATGGATTAAAAAGTTACATTTTAAAAACTATTAAATTGAAAAATAGTAGAAAATGGAAAATACATCACAATCCCGAGACTATAATAATGTTTTTAGTTAAAGAATTTTAAGAAATCTCAGTGAAAAAAAAATCTACCAATTAAGACATATAACATTGTTAAACCTCTAAAATGAAAATGACAGAGTAAAAAATATTTAGAACTTATATGACAAAAGACTAAAGCTAAAATATATAAAGAGTTCATTTAATTTTTTTTAAAAGAACAGCTAGACCCTAACATAAATGGAGGAAACTATGAACAACTCTCACAATGGAAAATTCATTGAATAAGCATGTGCCATCATAATAAAAATAGTTGTTTTTTATTGCATCAGGCTCTATGTTAGATTCTTCAGAAACATTATCTCAAATCCCTACATTAATCTACTACAAGGTAGGTGTTATTATCCCCATTTTATAGATAAATAAACTGAGGTCTGGGGAGTATGGACAAAGCTTAGGGAGATGAAATTTGAACCTAAGTCTGAGAAAATAATTATCATTGCAGGTAATTCATTAATTTACTGTATTAAAACAGTATTTGTTTTGCTTCTACCCTGTAGGACTAGGCATTGTGCTAGGATAGAAGATATAAAGAAGGACAAGCTGCCTCACTTTTCTTTAGGGACCTGGAGACAGGGGAGCAGGTAGGCAGTGAAACACCAACCAAAGGCTGTGATAAGTTCTGTGATCAGAGCATCTAGGGAGAACCAAAGAAAAACCTGTCAAAACATGGGTGGATCTTCAGAGTGCCATGCTAAGTGACATAAGTCAGACAGAAAAGGACCAGACTGTGTTATTTCATTCAAATACGGGATATAAAACCAAAAGCAACAAATGAACAAACCAACAAAAAACAAAACAGGCTCATAGATACAGACAACAGAATAGTGGTTACCAGAGGGGAAGGGGGTGGGGAAGGATGAGGAAGGTCATGTATGGTGATGGAAGGAGACTAGACTTTGGGTGCTGTGGACAAGAGTACACAGATGTTGTATTATGAAGATGTATACTTGAAATCTATATAATATTTCTAACCAATGTTACCCTAACAAATTAAAAAAAAGAAAGAAAAAATCCTGTCATAGATTCCGATTCGCATTTGGGCTGATTTTCAGCACTAACACCCAACAGCGGTGTAGTACCAACTTTGGAAAAAGCAATTTTGCAATTCATGTCCTTTGACCCAATAATTCACTCCTGGAAATTTATCTTAATAAAATCATTCAACAGAAGAAGAGAACTATGGTACTATAGGTTTAGCATAGCATTTAAAAAATAACAACAGGAAGCAGAGAGGAAGCAAGAGGCATTTTGAGGCATCCTGGGACAAAAGCTTGGGTGTGCATGACTGATGGATAAATAAGAGCTGAGATGCAAGTTCAGCAGGGCTGATCAAACAGATCGTGACTGAACCTCTTGGGGCCCTGGTGCCCCGGACATGCCCATTGCCTCTGCCTCTGAGTCACAGATTTAGTCCCCACATGTATCTCTGTGGCCAGCTTGGTCCTGACCCTGTCTGTACTCACAGCCAAGATGGGGAGTGTGTGTTCATAGGATGTGGTGGATAAACACCATGAAATATCATTTAGCTGCTTAAAAAATGGAGGAAGTCTATGTCAAAATATGGAAAAATGTTTCATAGCAGAAACAGCCTAGCTGGCCATAAGGGAAAAGATTTAATGGGCTGTGACAGATTAACACAATGGAACATTATAGTAGCTATTTTTTAAAAAGGATAATTATGAAGACCATGTAGGAACATGGAAAAAATGTTGGATATGATGATAAGTAAAAATAGCTAATACAGAATTAAATATGTGAACAGACTATATAAAATGTTTCTCTATTTCTCATTCCTATAATGTTATATAATTTTTTTTATCATGAGAAAAGGGGATTGCATACAAATAGAAAGTAATATGCAAAATTTTTTTAGTTACGGTAGGGTGAATGATTAAAACTTCATTTTTCATTAACATTACCTTGGTGTTTTTTCAGCAAGATGAACAAAGCTTTTAAATAATAAATTTCAAAATTAAGAGAACTCTTCCAACCAGCAGAGGCATAAATATTTCTTGAGCATCTTCAAAAACATTGTTCTGGGTTCTGGTAGTGAAGGATGAAGGAGCCACACTGGGCACCTGCCTCGAGCTGTCCACACGATCTGTCTCCATCCTCGTGGTAGATTGCCTGCAAAGATGACCCTCCCCAGTTCCTCCACTCCTGTGCACGCTCCCCGCCATCAAGACACAGAGACTGCTTTACCTCCCCTTAAATCTGGGCTGGCCCTGTGACTTGCTTTGGCAATAGAATGTGGTCACACAATATGATTTCTGAGCCTGGGCCTGAAGAGCCTTCCTGCTCCTGTATTTTTTTGCCTTAATGGAAGCGTGCTGCCATGTAAACAAAGCCAACTGTCCTGCTAGAGAGAGGCCATGTAAGGAGAGAGGAGCTGGAGGAGAGAGGGTCAGCTCAGCCCGCCCCTGGCTGTTCCAGCTGCCCCAGCTGAGGTGCCAGACATGTGAGCGAAGCTATCCTGTAGCCTCCAGCTCTGACAGAGCCATCCAGCCAAGACTATGGGGAGCAGAGACGAGCCGTCTACACCGAACCTGCTCAAATGGCAGAACTCTACGCAAATGGATGCTTCTTATTGTTTTCAGTTACTAAGTTTTGGGGTGTGTTGCTATGTAGTAGTAGCTAACGGAAACAACTCTAATCTTGACTAGACTGAAGGACTCTAGGACCAGGACTGAGTCACTTTACATCCCCCTCCCAGCACAGAGCCTGGCACTTCAGAAACATTGGATGGGTGGATTCAGGTGAGAGAGAGGAGAGAAGCAGAACATAGAGTGAGCACATTGTAAATTCCTTCTACACACTGACTCAGTTATCCCGCATCAGTACCGTTAAGGAAATGTGGCACAGAGAGGATAACTCTCAGCCAAGGTCATGCCCAGGGATACAGTTGGGTTTCACACCCAGACAGTCCAGAGCCCATGCACTCAACTGTTTTTATTTGAACTCTTAGAATGCCGCGACGATGAAATTAAGGGGTCTAAATGCTGGCCCTCGACAAGCCCTTCCTGCGTAAGTATAGAGAGAACCAGGACAGGATCTGTACCAGGCGAGGGCCCGTGGCTGAGGGATTCCTGGGCCGGGGGAGCTGTGACCTGCTTTCAATGAGCCCCGATTCCAAGGCAATTCTGCAGGCTGACTCCACCTACACCTGCAGCCGCCCGAACACAGATTTCCAGCATTCAGGGGTTCTCACAGGCTCACTCATGTAGATAGATATAGAGAAAGTTACATAGAGAAACCAACTTTGCCTTGGTTTCAATTAGCCACTATGCTGGGAGATGGTGAATCTTGAGAAGCCGGAACCACGTAGCTCAGGGCTTGGCCAAGCATAGTTGGTGAGCCATATGCAGCTTGCTATAACTTTGTATGACTTGTGAGCTAAGGATGTTTTTCAATGTATGCATGGTTTTCTCAATGACTGTTTCCCAATATTTAACAGCTAAAACAAAAACCAAAATAATAATTCTACTTTGTGCCACACAGAGCTCCAAGGCTGAGTGGAAAGATCTGATCAACCTGGTTGTCTGGTGAACTGAACTGATTATAACAAAGCCGGTTCCCCAGAATCCTCTCAGCATCTCCGGACAGCTCCAAGTTAATGCATCTTCCAGAATGTGCTTGCCTTCGCCACAAGGATTCCCATAGGAACAAGAGCAAAAGAGGAAAGTGGTCTCACGAACATGGGGCATGGCCAGCTGCAGCCTGCCAGACCTGGGCACATCCCTGCTCCGACCCTGATCACCACATTCAACCAAGGAGAACTGGATACAACCAGTGGATTCTCTCCTGCAATTCAAAGCTGCTCAGAAAGGCGTCTTCATATTTGCCTCTCCTGGGGACTCAATTCCCATTTGTTTGCATGCAAATAAGCCCCTTTCCTAGACAGGTGTCCTAGCAACTCAATGTTTTCAGGAAGTGAGATGAACCACTTCCACTGCTGTTGTAACTCTCCTGGGTGGAAGGGGCCACAAGCAGCCAGGATACCTGGGTTCAAAACCAGGTTCTGACACTTCAGCGGGGTAATGTGCCCATCTGTAGAAGAGGGTTAATGTTTATCTAGCAGCCACAAGGGTCTGCTTTGAGGCTTAAATGAAATAAAGTGGGTGAAAGGTCCTGCAAACATACCGCGTTTGTCTTTCAGATCCTCTCTCTTAGGTTGTTCATTTGGCTCCTTTGGAAGTGAGAGATGGTGAGGAAAAGTAGGAAGGGAGGACATGGCTACCCATCTCCCAGTCCCTTCTAAATGACACAAATTCAGAGCTCTGGTTAAGGTCCAAAAGCCCCTGACACCTCTCAGGGGCTTTTGCGAGGGAGGGGGTGCGGGGGTGGGGGGGTGCGGGGAATTGATTGTTAACCTGAGTTCTACACTTATCTCATTGCTATAGTAGCTGCCAAATGCTGCCACCCACCCTCTCCTCCTCTGCTGGGTGTGCACTGTTATAAATCGGTTTCACGACTGTGAGGTGAACTCAGGGGCCCCGAGTAGAGTTGGGTGCTTTTGGAGGCGGGGTATCTGCAGCACAACAATTAGAGTCCCTCACCCCTCTGCCCTCCCATGTCCTGCTCCTCCCATTTATCTGCCAGACCCATCCTGAGGTAGGAATCAGGAAGTGACACTCCCTGGCTGTGTGTGTGTGTTATTTTCAGCCACCATTTTCCATGGCGCCTGCCCCGGCCCCTTCCTCTAGCTCCCACTGGCCAAGGTCTCTGTCTGGAAGCTGTGGACAGTGTAGATAATGGGGACCCCTGGATGAAAAGGGAGCAGTTCAGGAGGCTGGGATGCGGTGGGGGGTGAGGGGGGCAGTGATGGAGGCTGACCTCCCTCAGGACCCTGGGACTCCAGCTCTGGAAGCTCCTGTCTCAGGCTGTCCTCGCGGCCTCCCTGAAAGGGGTCTGGCTCACGCTGCTGTTATTGGAGTTAAGCCAGACTACAAGGGCTGCTTCTCCTGGCCTCCCCTCCGCCTCACCCCACCCCGTGCCTGTGTTCCAGGACCCCAGCTCCACCATTCCCTACACCCCAGCATCACTTACAGTGCCTGAAAACAGCACGGGAGGGGCCCCCTGACCCCTGAGGAGCACCTGGAGCATGTCAGGCCCCGGGCCAGCCTCCATGCAGACCGCCTCATCTGGCTGCACACGGATGGAAATGGAGCCACAGAGAAGTTCAGGGATTTGGGTGCCAAGACCCAGGACCTAAATCTCAGGAGGTGGTTTTGAAACAATACCTTCTTTTCCTAATGTAGTAGGTTTGATGAATCTAGACCAGACTCATAACAAGGACTGCTTCCCAAAGTGTGTTTCTATAAACACTGTCCCCAGGTGCCCATGGAAGAACACAAAATGTGTCCTAAGGCCAAATTCAGAAATTTAATTTAATACATTTAATTTGTAAATTTAATTTACATTCAAGGCTCCGAGAAGATCTGAAGTCAAGAAAATGGTCTAACCCAGGTGCATTCTTTTGCTTCCAAGTACCACAAACTGGGTGGCTTAACCAGCAAAAATGGATTGTCCTACTGTTCTGGAGGCCAGGAGCCGGAGAGCAGTGTCAGGGGTTGGCTCCTTCTGAGGGCCTGAGGAAGGATCTGGTCCAGGCCTCTCCCCTAGCAACCTGTGTTTGCTGGCAATCTTCGGAGCTCCTTGGTTTGTAGAAGCATCACTCCCCTCTCTGCCTTTCTCTTCTCATGGCCTCTCCCTGTGGTGCCTGGGTCCAAACTTCCCCTTCTTATAAGGACACCAGTAATACTGGATTAGGGGTCCACTTTACTCTAGTTGACTTCACCTCAATTACCTCTGCAACAACCCTGTTTCCAAATAAGGTCACATTCCGAGGTGCGGAGGGTTAGGACTTTCATGTATGCATTGGGGAGGGATGTGTGCACGGTTTACCCCACACCACCAGGTTTCCCCACATTAAATCTGGCCTTGTTCATGCTGGAAAGGACAAGGATGGCATAGCTCAGGGAACCGGAACAGACACTCCCAGGAAAAATCAGTCCCTACCTTTGACCTTCCCCAAACTCAGTGTCACTAGAGAATCTGCCCCCCTCCCACTTCGCACCCCTGCCTGGGAACAGATTGAGGCTTCTGGGGCTCAATGAGGGCAGCCCAAGGCCCAGCCCAGGGGAGAAACAGAATCATTCTTCTCGGGCTTGTCTCTTATCCCATCACTGGATGTTGGCAGGAAGACCTGCCCTCCATGTTGAGGGAAGAAAGATCAATTCTCTCTTGGTAATCAGCAGCCTCAGGGCAATCATAGTTCCCAGTATTCAAAGGGAACTGAAGCTCTGAGGCATATACAAATGTGCCATTTGTCTGGGGGGTGAATTTTACATGACTGATGGGACTGACATATGGAAGTCACTGAGCAGTGACCCAGGGTGAGCATCTCAGAACAGCCTCCCTTCCTCTGCCCACGCACTCTGGGGAAGGGTTCAAGGCTTTCTTGGGGAAGAATGGCCCATCGGAGATCTCCATGCTGATTATCCCAAGGAACAGAGGGGGAATGGAAAGCTTTTCATTCAAATGTATGCCCAGCTGGCCCTCAACAAATCACCAAAGTTGACATGAGCATCTTATTAAATGTCACAGACACAAAAAGTCACATTGAAGGACAGTAGACGGGTGGCATCTAGATGAGCCCAGAGAATCAGCTAGGCCAGACAAAGAGGGAACCTCTGGTTTGGAAGATGAAAGTCTAAAAGCTTGAAATTTAAAGGATCATGGACATCTCAGAGGAGAACAGTTTAGAATACTTGAATGAACAAACATGTCCTTGAAACCTTAAAAGCAGTTATAGGACAAATAAAAGAGATGACTGCTTTTAGAGTAGGTGCTAGACACAGAATTTATTAGCCCAAGATATAATAGAGGCCGAGGATATTATAAATAGGTGTGAAGAGTTTGCATCAATACACTCAATCATGGACTATAAGTTTAGCTATGTGAGGGATCACTGGGATTCAAAATGTCCAGAGGGAACAACTCCTAAACTGCACACGCCAGCGATGAGCCCAGGGCCCGTACAAATCCATAATGCTTATAAAACTGGTTCTAATTTTAAAATATCCTTCTACTCTCTTTTATCTTCTTTATACTAGCAACCACTGTAGGCTGATATTATGGAAAGAAGGTCACAGGCTTAAGGATCAGAGGGTCGGTTAGTCCCTACTTCTCATGGGGTAAGTTTAGGTGAGTTATTGAACTTCATTCTGTCCAAAAAGGATAATATCAAACCAGATTTTTATGAGTCAGTGAGATAATTTATGTAAAGTGCTTGGCACACAGTAGATGCTCAATAAAATTAGTTCCTTTCCCTTTTCCCCCTCAGGATTCTATAGTAGAAAGTGGCTTTTCCTGAGGCTGGACAGACAAAGCACAGATATTGGCTAGATGGAGTGATAGAGAAAGTTCATCTAAATTTACGCCTCTGTCCCACTTTCTTGCTCCTCGTTTCTCTGATCCCATTCCCTGTATTAATGGGACTTTCTTAGGAGCAGGAGGCCAGACAGGCCCTCCTTGCAACTCCCATCTCTCCAGGAGACCGGGACAGTGACCTAAGGCTACGTTCCACATGACCAAAGGGTCTGAGCAAATTCACCACTCTTAAGAAGAGACTTAGAAATAAATGAAAAGTTTGATCATCTCCTCTCCTTCCCTCTCCCCCTCACCTGTCATCACACCCACCCTGTGAAAGCAGTCTTCTCTTTTATTTGTATACTCTTTGAACACATACTAACATGCCTGGTTCCGGGAGACAGAGGGGCACAAGGAAGACTCACAGCCCCGTGAGAAGGAATAAAAGTTAACACATAAAAAGCTGCCTTTCCCTTAAACATTTAAGAATCTCTCCTCGGGAACAGAGTCAATAATATCATGACTATGGACAGTGTCAGTTGGTTACTAGATGTATTGTGGTGAGTACTTGGTAAGGCACATAAATGTCTAATCACTACGTTGTACACCTGATACTAATATAATATTGTATGTCAATTGTAATAGAAA
Source organism: Plecotus auritus (assembly GCF_963455305.1). NCBI lineage: Eukaryota > Metazoa > Chordata > Mammalia > Chiroptera > Vespertilionidae > Plecotus > Plecotus auritus. Next base: position 61,134,873 of record NC_137773.1, on the reverse strand, counting down.
AAACCCACACTTTTTCTGAGGCTGGGAAGTAAGCTTGGGTGAAGGAACCTGCCAATACCTTCCTTTACCTTCAGGATATAGTGATGGAGGGGTGCAGGAAGGGGAAAAAGAAAGAAATGAAAGCAGGGTGAAGAGCCAGGGAGAGAGGAATGATTTATTAGGACTTGAAGAGGCAAAGGAGAGGACAGGTGAGAGAGTGGATGGGAGGGCAGCCGCCTCAGTCCCTGGCCTCAGGCTTGCTCAACCCCAGGTCCAAGAGCTGAACATCTGGTTGTAGACAAATCATGTTCATGGCAGGAAAGGGGCAGAACAAACAGGGCTTACGTGGGGTTCTGCTCAGAAGAGCTCTGTTCCCACCTGTGTGTGCTGCCCCCAGAGGAAGCTATGTGGGGTCCCCTAATTCTCATTGTGGGGGTCAAAGTAGTTCTATTCTTTACCTTCACCAGGAAACAGCTGCCCAAAGGTGTGAAGAGTTTGCATCAATACACCAATCATGGACTGTAAGTTTAGCTACGTGAGGGATCTCTCTCCAAGGTGACCATTTGAATGAAAGGGGGGGCGAGGGGAAAGAAAGAAAAGAAGTGTCCAGAGCAGGCCACCTCACTCATCTCTCCCAGGTCTGCAAACTCCAGAGCCCATTCTGAAAAATAAGAAATAGAAAGGGTGTGTGTGGGTTTGGGAGGTGGTGGCAAGTCATTAGACAGTTGGAAAGTTAGGCCCGAGAATCTGCCTCTGCCGCTCCCCTCCACCCCCAGAGAACTGGGGTGGTGGCGGAGGTGGTCCTGACAGTCCCCAATCCCATCGCCTCTGGAGGCCCACAGGAAAGACCTGGCTCTTCAAATGGGAAGGGTGGGAAAAGATTATACTAAGCTTTTATAAATGCATTTAAACCTCGAGATCGATAAATCTCCCAGGAACATGGCTCCAGCTCTCTTAGGGTTGCGACTCCTCATCTCATATCCCTCCTCCCCAGGAGGATCAGGCTGAGACAGCTGGCTGTGCCCTTCTCGGAAGCATGATGCCGAGCTTTCCTCTGAGCACAGCTGGAAGGGGTCACCCTGGAAAATAAACCAAGTCAAGGCCCATAAGAAATCCCCGTGAGCCTTTGAAAGTCGGAATAAAAGCCTTAGAACCCCCAACAAAGTAGTATTTTTCTCAGCCTCCTTGTGAAGGTATCAACGCTTAACAGACGCCAAGATTTTCAGGGGAGTTTGGAACATATTTGCCACCAGCAAAGGCGGAGGGATTGCTAGATGGTTCAGGGTCTCAGGCCAAAGTTTCCCAAGAATATCTCAACCTCCTATAGCTGCAAAACGAACACATCTCCAGTCCTTTCTAGAAATCCAGGAAATATTTCTTTAATTTTGATATGTTTCTTTTAGTTGTAAAATGGAGAAGTCTCTAGTCATTCCTGTGATGCCAAGAAAGTGCTTCCTCGGGCTATTGAGAGAAGAAAAAGGCAGTCTGTTGCTGGCTTGCTGTTGTCCCTAAAACATGTCACCACAAACCCTCACCAGCCATTAGTTCCCACTGGTCTCCTGGGCCAGCTTTGGCCTCCAGTCCCCAGGCCTTTAACTCTATAAATGAACACCGTTCTTTTTACCTGCCAGGGGACTTCCATTTAAGTGTGTTTCTTGAGATCCATTCTTTTATGTGACATTTGATTCTTCGGGAAAGAGTGCCTGTCATGTGGTCAGCATTCAATCATAGTGCTTTATTATTGTACTTAACATGGTTTCACTTAACTTTCATCATAACCTGAGATGGGCGTCTCTCTACTTAACAGGTGAGGCTCTGGAAGGTTCATTGACTCTCCAGGGTCACGCCACCAGAAAGCGACTCTGCAGGATCTGGCTCTCAGCCAGCACTCCTTCCCCTATGACCCTTGTTTTCACAGGTGAGCAAATTTCTGACACTGTAAGCATGCGTTGAGTGCCCATTGACCTAAGTACCAGGGACAAACAGAGGCACAAGGGACCTATAAAGGGATTGCCTAATCTCTGAGTAACAGCGAGCATGGAGGTGTGTTCTGCCGCTGGGAGGGGCAGCACCAAAGAGCAAATGAACCTTGAAATGGGTCCCATAGGGTGACAGTGACCTCTAAGCAACTGGGGAGGGAGGGAGGCAGTTGGCCAGTCCCAGACCAGGGCGGTTGGTTTGCCTGGAGACTGGGCTGGTAGAGGTGGGAGTAGTTACTGATGGAAAGGAATGGTACTTCTTGCCCCAATCACTCATCCTCCTGCAGGTATCTCTCCCTCCCCAGCTTTAGGAAAAGGTTTTGCCAAACTCGCTACGAGTAGCACGAAGGTAAGACTGGGGTGCATGGGCAGAGGTTGAGGGCAGAATCAGGAGAGAACTGAATTTTCCAGCTTTTCATCATGTGTGACTTAGCCCTGGCATCCCAGGGCCCACCACCCACCCCTTTAAGATCCCTCCTGCCTCTGGTCACAGGGTGAGTCTACAGACAGTTGAGGTATGTTCCTGGGACTACAGCCCTGAACAGCACCCACCATTCATCCTCCCACAGAAACTAGGAAAAGCCTGCAGGGATGGCAGGAAGGAGGCCGGTGTGAGGAGGCCTGACCCCCTTGCCTGTCTCCAGAAACCTCCGTCGAGCTCTGCAAGTACAATCGCATCTGTTGGTACCGCTCATCCACTCTCACCACCACCGAATTTGCCAATGGCTCTGGCCGAAAAGCAGAGACAAAGAAAAGCAGTCCTGCGTGCATACCTGACGGCTGGGAAGGTTTGGCTGAGCATTTGGAGCTCTGCCATTGGGTCAGACAAATTCCCAAGATTCCTGGCCTGACGGGAACATTTCAGCGGTTTGGAGGTCACTGCTTTCCCTTTCCCCCTTTCCCCATCTGCCACTCCTTAGAATAACACAGAACGGGAAGTGTCACCCACGGCTGCTGAACGAGAGCCTGCTCTTTGTGGGTAGATACTGATCCGGAATGTTTCTCCAACGGCACACCCAAGTTCAGATCCTGAAGGTGGTGCCATCTGGCACTTTCGACCCCTTCATTTGTGTCAGCCCACTCCCAAGCAGCCTCTGGCCATTCTGGCTCCCGCAAAGTTAGAAGCCTCTCTGGCGTGAACTTGTGTGTCACGTGATATATGAGTCTGTTTGACCGACTCACTTTCTTGCACTGTATGCCATTCACGGTTCCTAAGCCTGCTGCACTATGAATGAGCATGAGTCAGACAGGAGAGATTTCCGGGGAGCCCTCCTGTATTCCCCTAAAGCAAAGGCTCCACCGAGACTGTCTTCCCAGGTGTGTCCTTCCTGACTGGCTGAGATGGGAAAACCTGGGCATGGAACAAGGGTGGAAATCCTACCCCTGTTGGAGTCCAAAAAGCCCAGGTCCCAGACCCCCAGGCACTGTGCACACTTTCTAAGTGACACGTGAACCTGTAAATTAAAAAAAAAATAAAAATGGTATGAGTCATTGCACTTTGAGGGAGGGAAGGGGAGAGATCCTCTCCACTCCTTCCTCCCACTCCTTCCTCCCACTCCTGGTTCTCAAGGGCTAACCTGGTCCTCTCTGCAGAGCAGGCTTTTCTTGGTGCCTGAACTCAGGTCCCCTTCTGGGCTGGTCCTGAGAGCACTCAGCAAACCAGTTTGCAGTGGACCCACGCCCAGGGGGACTTACTTGGTGGAGCTGGGATATGACAAGTGGACTGGGAGCCTCTTCAGCCAGAGGGTGTGATCTCTGGCCCACTGGGGCCTCTAGCTCCCAAGGGCCGCCCTCCCCACGTGGCTCCGCTCTGCCCTGCCCGTGGTTTATGGCTGTGTGAACCCAGTGCTCTTCCAGCCCCCTGGGCTCTCAGCAAAGGCCCAGAGGGCACAGAGCCACGTTGAACTGGTACAGAACGTATTGGTTTCGGGGCTCGGTTCCTCTTCCTGCTGTTCCGTGTTCTCTAGAAATTTGGTCACTGTTTGATGAGGGATTTTTATCAAAGACCTTCCCTCCTAGAGGCTGCAGCCACAGAAAAGGGACTCGGGGACTAGTCACAGAACATCATCTTGAACCTTCTGTGTGCTTTCTGCATGGCTGGAAGGAGACAGGGGCTGACCCGTCCTGCCGTCCCTGTGCAATGGAGGAGAGTGAAGTCCATGCCTTGTCCCATGTCACACAGAGGCTCCTGGCTGGACCGGAGCTGCCCCAAGCCCTCTGACTCTGTCACCTGTCAAGGCCCCGTCGGCTCTCCCTCTGGTATTTTCTGTATGGCAGTGACTAGTGTCTAAAATACCTCCATATTTCCATGACTGTCTCCTGTCTCTCCTCCACACGCACACCCACCAGCTCATGAGCTCCTTGGAGCTTTGTTTCTCTTGTTTCTACCTCACCCCTGTGCCTGAACAGTGATGTGCAGTGGGACCTCAATGAACAGTTGTGGATAGACTGATGGGCCCGGAGTGCAGGGCCCTTTCCATGCCTCTGATCTCCCTTTATTAGCGTTTAAGGTGAAACCTCAATGGTGGAAAAAATGGCTAACCTTACTAGACCCTTCACCGCAGCGGACTGGGCTAGTCGCACACTGGACCAGTCAGGAGAACTGGGCTTTGAATCACTCCCTTGGCTCCTGCTTTGGCACCAGCGAGGTGACCTCACCCACTGCAAGGCAGGAAGAGCTCCTGGATGACTCACCTGGTGGAGCTCGGAACCAGCAGCAAGCCCTGGCTGAGTGTGCACGAGGCAGTGCCGAGAGGGCAGAGGTGGAGGTGGGACAGTCTGCTGAGCAGGACCCTGTGCACGATGCACACCTGCTCAGTCTGCATGCATGTACGGGAAAAAGGGCCCGAAACACACGTGTTCCCATGGGCGCTGTGAACAGTGGGTGCTCTGAGGAGGGGAGTGGCTTAGGGGTTGGTAATCAGGGAGGGCAACTCTGACTTTGTACTGTATATGTTTATATAGCATATGTGTTTAAATAACTCCTATGAATAATTAAAAATAAGCATATTCTTCCTGAGAATCCAAAAGAGCTAGGCTGTCTGTCACCTCCTCCCTCTCTCGTTCTCTTCTACCTGGGCTGTAGGCAGAACGAGAAAAACCTGGCCAAACCATAGCAAAATGGTTGAATTCAAAGACACTGAAGAAAGCCTAGGCTTTAAATGTTTAGACCCCTGAGGAATGAGGTCAAAGATTTCATTGACCAGTGGGGTCAAATAGCTCGCTGGGTTCCATGGACACTAATTGCCCCTCCAACCCCAGGCAACCGCCTCCTATTTTTCTACCCACTTTCCCAGGCCTGTAGACACCGGCTGAGATTTAACATCGAAATGACCCGGGGCTCGCCTAGTGCAAACATCGCACTAAAAACATACGAAATGGCAGCACTTTCCAAACCTTGGGCTGCACCAAATGCCCAGGGAACTCTTGCTAGGACTTGCACCCTCCTGCCACTTCCTGAGGTCTCCCTACAGCCCAGGTAGGGGAGGAAGTGGGAGAGAGGAGAAGGCGAGGAAAGCAGTGGGACCAGCACAGCTGTCACAGGTTGAACTACTTTCTTTTAAAAAACATAGCTGAATGTATTTATTTTTTAATTTAAAAAATGAGCTCCCTGGTGATTTGACATCTCGCTAGGAGGACAGCCATAGCTGTATGTCACTCTAACCAAGCTGGGCTGGAACCTGTCCCCAGGTCTTATTTCCACTGAGACTGAGAAAGCTGGGACTTCCTTTGAGGCGGTGTGCAGGTGCTGGAGGGCTGCAGGCAGGCGTGGAGGGAGTGAGTGTCCCCAACATTGAAATGACATCAGCGGCCAACTTTTAGTACCATGTCTAAGCACCGGGAGCTCATTTCTGCCAGGAAGCTGGATACAGCCGCGGGTCTTCCTGGTGGGACAGGGCTGTGCTGACAGCCTTTGGGGGGCCTGGCCAGGCATTGGCTGTGGCTGCAGCTCCTGGCAGCTGGAGGGCTGAGGGGGAAGTTGGACAGTGGAGGTTTTCAACTTGGTCACCTGGCACGGGATCTGAGGTCAGGGGACAAAAAAGAGATTCAAAAGGAACAAACCCACTGGCCTGTTGGGGGGTGGGGGAGAGGCTGGGAGGAGGAGAATAAAGACCTGAAGGCGATGGTAACCCCCAAACACTTTCTCAGAGAGCAGCCGAGCCTGAAAGTCCAGTTCGGTAAATGGGTGGAGAGGAAATGAAAGTTTCTCCTGGGCAGAGCCAGTGTTGGAGTAAGCAGAAAGATAATTATTTCTCCCTCAGGGAAGGAGGCTTCCTCCGCGTGGTCAGGATGGCCCTACGAACTCAAAGGCTGCTTTTTAGGTTTTAGTTTCAGGAGCAAGGAAAGGAAAGGTTCCCGCATCGTGGCCTTCGAGCACGGGTACAAAACGAAGGCGCCCTGCCCAGGGCTGTGCCCGCGTCACCTCCCTCCTGAGGATGGGGACAGCCTTTCCCAGGGTCTAAGTGGGGCAGGGGCAGGTCCATCGTCTTCCAGTCCACGTCCTTCATCTTCTGGTCCAGTGGTCTTTCTCGCTTCTGGAAAACATATTTGCCTATGGTTGTTTGCTTTCCAAAGCTGGGGGCCCCTATTTTATAGGACAGGTGTCTGTCTCGCCCCCTCTCCACTGACCCCAGTGAGACCCCACCCGCTGGTTTCCAGAGTCTCAGTTGTTCTCTGGGTACCCAGGGCCATGATTCTACACCCATTGGCACACCTGCGCCATCCGGTGCAGGCAGGCTGCTCCTGCCCTGCTGGCAGTTCTTTAATAAGTTGCTGCCCCCCCGCCCCCTGCCAGGTGGCCCCTCTGAGCTGTACGCCACTTGTACCCCTTCGGTCTCCCCTGCAGCCTCACCTCCCTGCTCCCAAGACATATTACCTCCGCCCAGCCTCGAACCTCACACTCCAGGAACACACTCGCAGACCACACTGTGTTGTTCTGACTCAGGCCTTTGCACAGGGCGCCCTGCTCAAATGCCCTTCACCCATTGCTTTCTTGACAAAATTCAATCTTAGCCATCACCTCCTCCATGCTGCCAGGGTTAATCACCCACGCTTTTCTGCCTCCAGCGTTCTGGGCGACAGCTTCCTCCTTTTTCGTTCTTTAAACTCATCTCTGTGCACTACAGTGGTCATTTTCATGTCCGCCTCCCCTACCGGACAGGGACTGTAAGAGTTTCTCTGGGCCAGGTCCTAACACAAGGTCCGGCACATGGTGCTGCTCAGGGAAAGGGAAAGGAAGGGAGGAAAGAACAGAGGAAGGTGCTAGGTTAGATGCTAAACTCGAGGTCAAAAGCTTTCTAAGGCGAATGCTCCTGAGATGAGAGCAGGGTCTAGGATAAGGCAAGAGACTCTGATCTCAGGTTGTGCTGTGCAGGGCAGCTCCTGAGAGTGAGGCCTCCTTAAGTGTTGGGCCCCCAGCACCTTCCCTTCTTCACCTTAGTCCTGGCCCTGCTGAGGCTTTGTTCCTGTTCCTCTCAGCCCAAGCTCACTCACTGATTGGTAAATCCAATGGCTGTTTGCTGGGCACCCACTGGATTAGCTCTGTCTTAGGCCTGCAGCATAATACATCTATGAGGGAGAGATGTACTGGGCCTGCCCTTGGAGAACTTGCACGCTAGGAGGAGAGAAGGTATCAGATAGTAAATCAAGTCACATTTAATTAGAAACCATTGTGTGGCCTGCAACGGAAGGGGATACGTGTCTCTCAGAATCTGAGCTAATCAATGAAAGATGTGCCTTCCCCAGAGAAAAGAATCTACAGCCGGCGCCAGACAACCCAGCCAAACAACGTTCTTGTTCAGCAGGCCCTTCTCCAGGCCCTGCCTTCCCAGCTGCCTCCCCCACCCCCACCTCCTTGCAATCTGGCTGTACCTAGTGACGACAGTGACTATACATACATTGGCTATGGTGGCAGTTCCAGAGAAACTCTCTCTACGGTCCTTAAGGGGATGTGTGTGGGAATGTTCACTGTGGTGCCATGTGTGTGACATGTATGACTAGCCTAGGTGTCCATCAATAGGGGAATGGTTGTGAACACTGTGGTAGCCACATACTAAGGAATGTTGTGCATCAGTAAGAATTAACAAGCTAGATGCACACAGAGAAACATGAGAGGATCATAAGATATAGTATAGAGTGAAGAAACCGAATGGGATTCATAGAATGCGGTCATTTATGTAAATTAAAAAATACACTCTAAAACAAGGCTACATATTTTAAAAGGACATATTTACATGTAGACACACACATATCTAGAATAGTTATCAAATACGTTATGGTGGGTGCCTACTGAGGACAGGGGAGTAGAAATGGAGATTAGAGATGGGGGGCAGGGAATAAAATAATATCTGACCTGAAGGGGCTTTACACAGACTAATGATAATGCTGTGACAAGAACTGGGCATGGTCAGCTTTCTTCTCTGCTCCTATGGTCCAACACAGACAAGACAGTAAAAACCAACCCACCAGTAAAAACCCTGACTGAGGATGCATCACATGGGCACGGTGATTTCATTCCATTTTTTCAGGGGCCACTGGAGTTATTCCAACCCAACTCCCCACTTTAGGGTTGAGAAGCCCAAGGCCCCTAGAAGGCATGTAAATTGCTCCAGTTGCACAGCTCCTTGGTGGCAAGATGCAGGTTCTAGCCCCCAGCTGGCGCTCTATTATCCGCTCTCTATCTGGTTCTATTTTCTGACTGCTCAACCCAACCACCTCCCAGTGTTTGTTTAAAGGGCTTGGCCATGTCTATGTTAGCACATGGACGCCCCAGTCTGAAACAATGCACTGACGTCAACTGGCCTTTCCTTCATAGAGTTCAAGGCGAAAACCTCAACACGAGCCGGGAAGCTCAGGTACTACTTTCTTTGTTGTTCAGTGTTTTTTCTCTTTCCAGGACAACAGCCTCGAAGCTCAGATGAGCTCATTGACTCACGTGGGTAGGTAAGTGCCAAGCCTGGACATGGCTTTAATGGGAGCGAATACCGTTGGGAGGAAGGACAGGAGGAGCTTTTTTTAAAGGACCCGTCTTTCCCACAGCCCGTTCAGCATTCGCTCTGCCCATGGCGTGTTCACAGGCCCCTGCACAGTGTGAGTACAATGTGTTGATGTCGACAGTTTTGCTGGATCCCACAGACTCATAAAACTACTGACAAGAAAATTGAACAGGGTATTAATGTAGGCGGTTGGTGGAGGTTTATGGCAGGAGTGCTGAGAGACAGGGATGAACAATAAGTGTGAGCCTCTTGTAGGAGCAGCCTTGGAGATGGACTTGTTTCACTAGTGCCCCTTATAGCCCGAGTGGCCAGCTTTTAGTAGTACAGGACAGCACACATGCGCAGGGCAAACTGCATATACCATAAGGATTCCACCTACCCACGCACTCAATACCCTGAGCAAATTACAGAACATTCCCAGACCCCAGAAACCTTTTCAGGTCACTGACCTCCCTCCAAGGGTCGCCACTGTGCTGACTTCTGACAGCACAGATGAGTCGTGTCCCCCCTGTTTCAACCCCATAAGCTACAGGGTCCATAGTTGATAAAAAGCCCTTTTAAAATATGAGTTCCCTTGACCCCACTGTTTTCTAGTGGGACAGGCAGGTGACAGACAATATTCCCGTCCTGGGGCTGCTGACGTACAAGGAAACCTAAGTGACTTGCATCGTCTCAGGGTCTCCCGGGGCCAGCAGAGACCCGGCTGCTAGGCCAGCTTGCCCTGAGCCACCTGACATCTGTGGGCCTCGTGCCACAGGCTGCAGCTATCTGCTGGGCCACCTGGGTCTTGCTGGGAGGGCACAGGCTTGAGACATGATATAGGCGCCTGGGACAAGCTCCTGGTATTTCCCTCCAAGAGGCCGCAATGGTGAGCAATCCCAGCACCTTAATAATGTATTGGCTTGTGGGAAACAGCCAAACATTGTAGCCACATGTGAGATGCAATGATCGGGCATGCCTATATCACTCGAGAATTTTTCTTTTAGAAATTCCTTCGGAGCCATCTGATAAGCCATAGTTCTTTTATCGTGTGGCTTGTCACCTGATGATCGCATTGTGATGAAAGGCAGGTATAAACCTGTTTGACTACCCACCATTTTTCTCACGTGTGCTCATCAGAAACAGAGCCCCAGCCAATTGTCACAGGAAATATTCACAGAACAGACTTTCCTCATAAATCCAATTACCATTCATTGAGCACCTTCTATGTACCAGGTATATCTACCATTTTAATAACAATCCCCAAAGGTAGGCATAATTTCCCCCACTTTACAGATGAGAAACTGACTCAGATAAGGAATGACTTTCCAAGGTGACCCAGTTAGCGGAGCTGGGGTTTGAAACAAGTCTGTCTGGCTCCAAAGCCCACCTCTCCCCCATCAGTTGCTCAGAAAGACCCTGCAGGGTAACCCCGAAGTCCAGTGATGGGCAGGCTCCTTGAGCCCCTTCTGAGGAGATGGGTGAGGCCACTGATGTATGATGTGAGCCAACGGAGCAGAAGGGGTGAACTATGACGTGGCCCCAATATCCCTAAGACTCTCACCAAGAAACCAAGAACTGTACTATTAGAATCAAAGAACCTCAGCCGTGACAGCAACATGGAGGGCCTGGAGCCCACCTCCTCTGGAGGAATGAGGAAGCAGACATTTAAAAGGATGTATAACTGGCCCAGGGCTACCCGGCCAGATGAGGAGGTCTCCTCTCTGTTCTCAACATCTGGTGGCCTCCTTTTTCTGTCTTACCTTCCTTGCACCCAGGGTGACAGGTTTTCTGTGGGCAGAAGACCCCCCCTCCAGGTGACCACAGTGAAGCAGGTGGTTGATGATCTCATGGGGAGTCAGGAAGGAGTCCACTGGGCTGTGGAGACAGACCCTCCCTCTCCTCTTTCTTGTGCGGGGCTCTGCTGACCTTGAGGGAGACTCTAGGTACAGCGTGTTCCCTTGGCCTTTCCCTGAGCTAGCAGTCTGCTGTGTAGAGAACATTTTCCCATCATATACATGCTGGGCAAACATATTCTCAGAGAAGGGAAGTCAGGAGTCGGGATGAGAGGGAACCCTTTGCAGACTTTGACCTTGAGGGTGACATCATGGGCCTTGGGAGCAAATGCATTTTATAGACCCAATAAATTAGACGCAACCTGGCCATGTACGTGCTGTCAGTTGTCATGGAGCCCAGGCTTGCTTTTGACGCTGGAAGAGGAAGCAGAAATAGAGGCAAAGCTGGGTTCAGTGACTTGTCCAAGGTCACACAGCCAGACAGGGACAGAGTCCAGGTGAGGACCCACGACCCTGAGAAGTTGCCAGGTGGGGCTCTGACCCAGAATAGTGATAAATGGCAAATACTTACACTGTCTTAACATAGTCATCTAACCCTCAGGACTGCTCAATGATACACAAGGCTATGATTCCCAAGCAGAGGTATGAAGCACCTTGCCCAAGATCACACAGCTAATAGATGGCAGAGCAGGAAGTGGCCTCGCTGCCATGGAGGTCAGGCACCCAGCCCATCCATGTCTCCAGCACCCCTGGGAATATACCCAGTTGTCATTTCCCAGGTCCAGAGTCCTCCAAGGAGATAGACAAGTAGCTTTGGAGTGAACTCCTCCTGTCCCTGGTGATTTATTTCCATTTGGTTTGGAACAGCACAGAGTAAGAGTAATCTCATCACCAGGTTTTTATTGTCCTTTTACAGTGTAAACCGCCTTGGCAGCCTCATCTGCATGCCTGGTGCGCAGGTCTTGGCTGTCCTGGTCGTTCTTCTCCATCATGCTCCAGCTCATCAAGGTTCATCCTGTAAGGTGTCCCGGGCAGAGGACTGGACAGATGTGGACTGACCAGCTGGCCTCACGTTGGGTGCTATGGCTCCATGACTATGGCCAAAATGGTGCTTTGGGCAGCCACAGGAGACCACCAGCTCACACGCTTCCCTTTCGCCTCTCCCAGAATGAATCCTTCCATTGAAAAGTGGGAATGACAACTTCTGGGCCACTGGGATGGTGGGTGTGTGCTGAGTAACTGTCTGCAAAGCTGTGAGTTTCTTGGGAGAAAATAGCTAGCCAGAGTTCAACCCATTATGAGCTGGTTGAGAAAAGCAGGGCCTTGGGAAAGAGCTGAGAGCACTGGGCATCTTGTCCAGGTGCTTCTCTAGTGACTTATTTCTACTGTATTGGAGTCAAACCTGAACTTGGGAGTAGGAGGCCCTATGGGGGTGGGGAGGACACTGCTGTCTGTCTCTCAATGGCGGCAAGAAACCTGCCCTGGAGGCAGCCCTCCTCTTCCCTCTCCTCCCTGGGATGAGTCAGCTGGTGGGAACCACTGGTGCCCTGGGAAAGAGGAAAATACAGCTGACCAGGGAGGCTGACGGCTCCGTTCAGCCACAGCTGAATGGAGACACTGTTCTTTCTGCCGAGGTAACTTCCAGAGCTGAACCATCGTGTGAATCCAAATACAGCTCAAACCCCTCTATGGCACCTGCCCAAACCTGCAAGATGGATGTCCCTAAAAGTGGTAAGACTGGTCCAGATTCTCTCAGCAACTTTCTCTGTCTGATGCAGAGCAGTTTGCGGCCCGAAGTGGTGAGAGGTAGATTAATCCGCGCTGACAGCTTTGGAAAGCACTAGGGCCCAGTCCTCCCTCCTGGACACACTTCCACACTCTCAGTGAGGGTGGGGGTAGGAGGGTCCTGCCAGCGTCCCTTCTTCTGCCCGTTTTTTTTTGAATGCAGCACGTGAGCCTGCGCACTGCTCCCAGCCCGCACTGAGTCAGCACCCTGGAGAGCTGCGCCCCACCCCCTTCCTAACCGGTGAGGTCAGCACAGATGCTGGCCTGCCTGGCCCCAGGACACAGAGGGAGAAGGAACCGCAGCCTCTAGGCAACGCTCCTGAGAACCGAGCTGAAGTCATGCTGGTGGAGGCTGTGGAAACCCAGGGAACAGGGCTCGTAAGAGCAGCTTTGCTGACAAAAACTCACCACAGACACTCAGATGGGTGTGACATTGTTCAGCACTTATTAGCAAATTGCTTCATAGATACTGAACTGCAATCTTCTGAAAGGGCAGCCATGGCAAGTCTCATGAAGTGTCACTTCCTATGTTCCGCTGGTGCCATTGTTCTTAAGCTCGGATGCTACATCACCCAGAACTGCAGGCTTAGGGGAGTGGCCAAGCGTATAAACTGGAGGCACTCCTGTTTTAAGATGCGAGTTAGACCACCCGCTCAGAGTCCAAGGAAGCAGCTCTCCCCCTGACCCGGCACTGAGGTCAGAGCCAGTCTCTGCCTTGCTTGTCCAGGAGACACTGGGTGGCCTGACAGGCTTGGAGAGGGGCTTGGGACTGAGAACAGCCCACAGCCCCACATCAGAACCCCAGCCTCTGGCCTTGCTCCAGCCCACTGGTTCTCAACAGCAGGGTGAAAAAGGAACCACTGGGGAGTTACCTAAAATGCAAATTTGGGGGCCCTACCAGATTCTGACTTGGTTTAGGTCTGGGATGGGGCTAGGAATCATCCACCTGAAATGTGGGTGATCTGTCACACACTGGAGTCCATCCCACTGTGGCAAAGTGGGGGCTTAGATGCTCCCATGCTGTCAGAAGTCAGGGGCACCTCGGAGAGCTCCCCGCGGGCAGCGAACGTCCAGCTCCCAATTGAAGTGGTCCACTAACCCAGCTCCCAGCTGTCCTTGGCTCATGAGGCCATGGCCCTGGCTCCACAGGCAGCCCCCACTTCTACCCCCGCCCCCTCCCCCCGCCACAAAACCCGGCCCTCTTCCCCCTGATTATCTGGAGGCCAAGGGAGTGTGGTTAGCCCCGCCTCCCTCCTGGACAGTTGAAAGCAGAGGGTGTACGCCTTTCTGCTGGGCCGGTGGGTGTGCTCTCTGTGAGGAAGCACAGACAGCAGGCAGTCTCTGGTAGAAACATGGCCTGCATTCACTGGAGGTGGCCTAGGACATGGGAGCCCCTGTGTCTGACCTCCAGAGTGGCGAGGCCTTTTCTTATCTAGCAGTGGACAGTGGACATTGCTGTGCTCAGGCTGCAGTCTGTAGCCTCTACCTGAAGTCCTGAAGGAGAGAAGGAATATTCCTAGCACTGTGGTGTTTTCCTGAGGGACTCGGCTACAAGTGAGGTTCTATGGAAACGTCAGTGCCACCGTCCACCCACGGGCGGACAAAAGGCTGTTGTGGAAACCTACCTGTAATGCATGACATCGTTGCTCTGGGAAAGTGATTCTGAACTCATATCTGATTGCAAGCAACTTGGGGAACATCATCTGCCTGTGAGTTAGGGAGTGCTTGGATGACTCAGCCCTTGAATGTCTCCGAGGAGTTTGGGGCAAAGCCCAGGCCCAGATTCCAAAGGTTGGGCATGAATGCAACCATAGGGACCTCAAGCAGCATCCTCATTAAGAGGCTCAGCCATCTTCGTACCACAGCCCAACGGGCAGGTTGTGCCAAGCTCTTGGTGGGTTCTCAGTCAAGGGCCCGTGAATGAGTAGATTGTGAGGGCTGCTTGGCATCCTGACCTCTCTGGCAGTGGGGTCCAGTTTTCCTACCTACCAACCAGGAAGCCAAATGCCTCATTGCAGAGCTCTGGTCTGGAAGACAGAAAAGCCATTATCTTCAACGGCATGCATGTTGCTTTTATCTTCACTGAGGGATCCAGTAAGCCCGGAGGACATTTTACTGGAAGATGTTTGCAGGTGAAAAACGCCCAAAGAGAGGTTGCTCTGGGTTGTTTTCAACCCTGCCACAGAGTCAGTCCCAGCTAAGCACTGTTAGCCCATCGATGCTGAGTAGCATGACTTGCAGACCCACAGTCTCCCATTCTGTTTGTGCTCAGGGCACAAATAAATGTTTAAAGTACTTATGAACCAAATGCAATGTCCCTTACTCAAATTGGATGTCTATGTGTGTTTGGAGACACATATCAACAACAACAACAAATCTCTTTTATTTGCAAGACTGGCGCACGAGGCAAGAATATCATAAAGAATTAAGAATAAAGTTTGTTTCAATAGAAAATTCTGTGAAATTGCAAAACGTCATCATTGCCAGATGGGAGGAGATGGGGGGATTCCGCACCCTTAGAGGCAAAAGTTGGTCATTTGCACACCTCGGAAGGTTGACTTAAGAGTTCTACCAAACTGTCTGGCTGGTGTAACTCAGTGGTTGAGCGTCGACCTATGACCCAGGAGGTCACGGTTCAATTCCTGGTCAAGGCCTATGCCCGGGTGGCGGGCTCGATCCCAGGTGTGGGATGTTCAGGGGACAGCCAATCAATGATTCTCTCTCATCATTGATATATCTCTCTCTCTCTCTCTCTCTCTCCCTCTCTCCCTTCTTCTTTGAAATCAATAAAAAAAATATTTTTTAAAAAAGAGAGTTGTACCAAATTATTCCGGAGCCTCTCACCACAATACATAAACATTCAGAATCTGGAACGAACAATTAGGAAACTGTGGTCCCTTTGAACTCAGCACCTATCTTTGGGAGGAGGACTGCATCACAGCGTCCTTGTGACAGCCCTCAAATAAGAGGGTAAAAAGAAAACTGCTTGGGACCCACTGCGGAAATAAAAGGCTCTAGCAGGCAAAACCAGGTTCTAAATGTCATAGGGCCAGCAGCAACTCACAAAGACGTCATCTACGCTCTCACCCATGGGTGCCTGACCCAAGGCTACTCCTTTAACCATTTCCAGATAAAGCAGGAGTGTAACCAGACCTAGCGCCTGATATGAAAGCCCAAGGTATGAGGTGGGTCTCACACATGCCCCCCTCCCCTCCCCCCGCCTTTCCTTTCAAAGCAGCATCAACCCTGCATTTGAAATAAAACCCCACCTTCCTCCCTCTCTGCTCATTCCTGAGGCAGCTCAGCAGTGAGCTGTGATTTCCCAATAGTGTCCTGAGCCAAAACACACGAGGACACACAGCAGCAGATCCAGACTTGCCGGCCCCATGGAGATTACACAAAACTTGGCCCCAAACGTGGAATAATGTGAGCATGTACGAGGTGCTGAACATTCCACCGATGGCCTGCCTGTCAGCTGCACGCCTGCTTTCCCACAGGTCTGGCGCAAGGCCCTTGATTAAATGCAGGTTTTGCGCTACTAAGGAAACACACCAACAGCCTAATTTTGGCTCTTGAACCATTTGAGAACAAGACTTGTATTCCAACCCTCTCCTACCTCCTGCATCCTGCCTTCCTCTCCTGCCAGGATTTCTCTCTCTCTCTCTCTCATACACACATACAACACACACACACATGCATGCGCGCATCAAGAAAAAACACAATCCCATAAACAGGAACTTTATTTAACTACTTGTTACGTAAAAGAACATATAAATGGACCTTTAAATACATCTTAATTGTTCATCTTAAACAATTTCATATAGAAACTTATTTACATTTCTCCATTATATACTTAAATTATTTTGTCGAAGCGTACTACCAATAAAAGGTAATAGAATGATCACCTGCTCGTACAGATGCAAACACAGAAGTTGTCCACAGGGCTAAGTAAAATAAAACACCACTTCTCAGGGAAGTGGCTTAGTGGATTTCAAAGCAACAACTCATTCTGGAGGTGTTTTGAGCAGGCCTTTGCGGGAGGCCTCTGCTGAAGAGATGCAGGGGGTTGGTTCTGAGAAGCTGGTCCCAGGGCAGAGCTGAGTCCCTGGTTGTTTATGACTTGGACTGCTGGAGCTAGAAGGACCCCTGGAGACCATCATGGAGCCCATACCCCCACTGCTGCAGACTGGGAAGCAGAGGCTTAGGGACAAGGAGTGGCTTGCCCAAGTTACGTAGTATCAGCGGTGGAACACGGAGGGACTTGAACCCTGGTCCCTAGAGTCCCACCAGGAGTCCTGACCCCCTCTCTATCCACAAACTTTTGACCTCTTTCATCCATTTCCCATCCACTCATGGGCCCTATGTTTTGACCGCTGTTGTCTGCATGGTTAAATATATGATTTCTCAGTTTTTTTGAGATGGTGAGAAACAGCTCAGGATTCCCATTAACCATATCTGTGGAGCCCCAGAAATACCTACTCGGGGCTATTTCTGTAAGAGGTTTTGTGGTCAGGTGCCTTCTTCTACCATAAAGTTTACCCTTTTAATTTAGCGGACTCATCAAAGTCAAGTTTTCAATTAATTTGGTTGGGAGGCAAAATTGTATGGGAGGGAGACTGTAACACATCTTATTTGCCTAAATCCGTCTACCTCTGTTGGATCTGAAATGAGTTTTCACTAATAAGTGACCAAAAATGGGGGGGGGGGGGCAATTTTTTAAAAACAAAAAAGTTTCAAGAATTCCCCCATTTCCCAAGTAGTCTCAGAGGGAAATAGTGAAGTGGGAACTGGGTAGAAAAAAGTGCCCCCCCGCACCCACCTTTCTTCTGAATGAAGGCCTTTATTCCAAATTTTCCCTAATGATCTAAATTCTTCTAACAGTTATTTTCTTTTTATTCTAATTTTAAAAACTTGATTTGGTTTTTCTCAGGATTTCAAAACCACTGTACCAAAGAATAGACGTCAACCTTTAAAAATATTATTGTTGAGAGAGAGATAGAGATAGATAGATATAGAGAGAGATACTCCAGGCTCCAGGTCACATGAGCCAAGAAGGGCTGGGAGCAAAGAGAAGAGGTAGAAGAAAGACTGGGAGACAGAAAGGTTTGTCCACACCTGTAACCAGAGCGAACACAAGTCATAGCAGCCTTCACTCAGTTGTACAATAGAAACACAAATGCGAAAACATGGGATGGGGGACGTGTGATCTGCTGAACAGCCCCCATGACTTCCAATGAAAATATGGCACTTCTAAATCCTGAAAGATCCCGCATTCTCCCAGGGGCTGCCTGCCACCCATCTGTAGGGAGGCCCTTCCTGCAGCCACAGGCCCCCAAAATGCCCATCCCGCTGCCCACGGTGCGCACACGGAGCCACAGGAGCACCGGTCTCCACCCACCAGTCTCACTTTCCCTCCTGCTCACACGCAAACCCTCATCCCAAGTCAGGCAGGGGGAGGTGAGCCAGGAAGAGTCTCAAGGACTCGGTGCAACCACAGGATGCCCAGGGCTCATGGCGAAGCCCACGGACGGTGTGCGGGCAGGTGGAACCTGGGGCCAGGGGACACAGGAAGATGAAAACATCTTCATACAAAGCAGTTTTTCTTTCGTCTTTTTTTTTTCCATTCACTCTGCAAAAGGAACCAACTCAAACACTGAATTTTTATATTGAAAAATAAGCCTCTGATTTCTAAAAACTGGCCAAAATTCCTTGTTTACTTGTTGCATAAGAATGCCATTTCACAAGCTCGAGTCTTTGTTTTGGCGTAGAGTGTTTGCCTGTGCACACTTTGGGGTGTGTGCGGGAGGTGCCGGTCCAGGACAGGGGTGCATGGGGATTCCATGGCAGGCGTCGGTGCTGCAGGTGGCAGTCCACAGGCCTCCCAGAGTGTGCCTTCAACGACAGGAGCACTAGCAGGTGGCCCCGGCGATTCCCTTGAAGTAGAAGAGTCCTTCGGTGTTGGCCTTTCACAGCAGTCAGTCCGCATATGAGCCCAGGAGGTGAGGGGGACAGGCACCCATCACTTCCACAAGGGATTGAGGATTTTCCCCAGTGTGGTCCGGCCGGAGTCTTTCTGCCTGAAGGAGGTCCTTTCCCCCGTCCTCCTGGCCTTCAGAGAGGCCTCCATGTTGGCACCAGGACCCTCTGGTGACTCAGGACACTTTTTGGGGGCCCGGGAGCTGTTGGCCCGCCGCAGAGTGCCGCTGTCCTTGGGGACCGCATCCTCAGAGCCACCCTTCATCCTCAGCTGCCGCTGGGAGACTGTCCGCGTGAGGCCGGGGGCCTTGGTCACAGGGAGAGAATCTGTTTTCATGAACCGAGATGAGGAGGCTACTGTGTTTCGGGCAAAGCCTGGGACCTGGGATGGGACACGGGGGACGCTGGGGGTTGGTGGAGGGGGCTTGGGCTCTTCTCCCGGGCTCTGGGGGTCCTGGGAATTGGAGCGGCAGATCTTATTTTCCTCGGGTTTCTGTCTGGGGACGTTCCGGAGGGGCTTGGCGCTGGGCTTCTTGAGGGAGCCCCTGGGCTGCAGGGCGGGCTCCTTGCCCGGCCGGGTGCCGCAGGAGCCGACCCTCCCTCGCGGCGGCCTCTGCTCCTCGGGCACCTCGGCGACCACCACAGGCCCCTTTGAGGACCTCTTGGGTGACGTGTCCGAGGTGCCCTTCAGTGAGTTTCGGCGTGACCACGGCTCCTGGGGGCCGCTGGGGGACTCCCGAGGGGGCTGCTTCCAGCCGGCGGAGCCCCTGCTGGCCCTAGAGATGGGCACGACCTTGCGCATGCTCTCGCTCTCCGAGGAGGTCAAGGTCCGCACGGGCTTGGGCGCCGTCCCCTGGCCTCGCGGGACAGTCCCAGGCTTGGGGGCTCCCTGGGACGCCTCTTTGAGGGAGTTTCTCTTTGGTGTGGTCACTTCCTTCCCTTTGGAGGATCTGTCTCTGGAAAGGCCACCCCTGCAGCTGGGCCCGCTCCTTGCAGAAGCAGAAACAGGGGTCTCCCCAGGGGGGCTGGAGAGAGGGTTGGAGGACACTTGGCTGCCACCCGCCTCCCCTGCCCCAGAGGACACAGAGCCATCCCCTTGGCCGGCCTCCCCCAGCTCCCCACCGCCAGGCCTGGAGTCAGTTTCCTCTGAGCAGTCCAAGGTCAGCGAGCAGTCGGTGGTATCCGAGAAGTAGAACAGAGGCCCAGGGTCTTTGTTCTCAGGGTTGGTGCTGGGCTCATCAGGGGCCGCCCCGTCACCCTGCAGGGCTGCACTGAGACTCCCCTGGGCACCTGTACCCACAGGCATCAGGCTACCGTTGCCAGCACCAATGCCAGCACCAGTGCCTGCTCCGAGGGGCTGCATGCTCCCATCCTCCGGAGATGCCAGCTCCACTGGACTGAAGTTGGTTGGGCTCCGCTGGGGCGTCTCCTCTGGGTCCTTAGGACCCTGGACGTCGAACTGGGCCAGCCCGGTCACCAGCTCGTGCTCCTTAATTCCCAGAGCCAATGGCGAGAGTGGAGGGGACCAGGGAGACGCCAGGCCCACAGGCTCGCTGTTCCTCTTTTGGAGCATGCTGAGCCCGCTACGCCGAGTTCGGAGCAAAACTGGAGCAGAGTCTTCCATCTGGGGGGCGAGGAGCTGGCCACAGGAAGCTGAGGATGGGTCGGGGGCTCCCTCCTGGCCTGCGGAGGCCTGAGGTCTGTGTGTGTGGCCAGAGCCCTGGTCCCTCGGCTCCCCAGACTCCCTCCAAGCCATCGTGGGCCGGGCCAGCCGAGGGCTGCTCCGGGGCAAGCTGTTGAATTTGTTGGCCTCCTCGGGGCTGCCCATGGAGTTCTCTAGGAAGGTCAGCAGCTCCCGGTCAGCGGAGGCGCCCAGGGAGAGGCGGGAGCGGCGGATGTTGGGGCGTCGGCAGGAGGGGCTGACGGGCCTGCGGTGCAGGAAGGGGGGCAGGTCCTCCGCACCCTTCTTGCCCAACTGCTCCACGTCATTCTCACTGCTGCTCCGGCCGAATCCCACCAGCTCCCCAGTCGCCCAGGAACGCCGCTTCTGCTCCAGCTCCTGCAGCCGCCGCAGCTGCCTCAGCTCCTGTACCTCCCGGTTGTGGTTGTCCTGAACAAGGGGTGGAGAGAAGCCCAAAGATGCATCAGACACGTAGGACCCGTGCCACTCCAGAGCCACCTACCCTGAGACCGCAGTGAGACACACATGGTGGAGGAGAGACTGGGCCATGGGCATCGGGGGGAGACTGTGCATTTGTCCTTGTGTGTGGGGACTAGGTTCTTCAGAGCTATGTGGGGGTGACCAGAGGAGACACTACTTCTGGCCCCAAAAGTCCCTCTAAGGTTGTCATCAGATCCCTGGGCCCAATTTCCAGCTTTCAGGTCAAGGCACTGTCCCCACAATGTGGGCTATAACTCCACTTATACCTGTGACCTCAACTCCAAGGAAACCCAATTTGGTCCTTGCATGGGCGCGCGCGCGGACGCGCACACACACACACTCCTGTGCAGCACATTCTACCTAGTGGGGGTATGGATGCATAAATGATGGACACCCAAGGTATTAAGAGTGGCTTTTCAAATCTCTGTTCTCGGACTGCTCCTTGGTAGAAAAAAAAAAAAAAAAAACACACACACACACACACACACAAAAACAAACACCAGAAATGCCAGGGTGGCTCGGTCCCTTTTGCCCCATGCCCTTCCCACAACCAGAGAGAAGGATTTGCCTTACAAATCCTCCACCTTCCACCCTGCTCTGAGTGGCCAGTCCTCTGGAACCAGAACAACTGCACACAACCAAGCATACTTTACTGCCTGGCTGTGCACTTTGAATGTACTCCTGTCATGGAAATATGTGGAAATTACCACCCAAATCTGTTATCGGTAGCACATTTTACTTGAAAGTCCATTTCCGCAAATGGCGGACGTTCCTGTCCAAGTTTCTGTGAGGCTCTGGCTCCGGCTGGCTGCCGGTGCCGGGGGAGGGGCCAGCTCTTGGCTCTCAGGGGTGGCTGGGCTAAGAGCATCACACAGGTGGCCCCGAGAGCCTATAGGATTCCAACTGGGAGTGAGGGTCTCAGCAAGAGCCTCTTTGGCACCTACCACCCACCACTGCTTCCCCTGCTGAGCTCACTGCTTGGACAAGGGAGCGTAAACGTGGCCAGAGGCTGACCCTCCTTCTTTTAGTTGGACAGAGGAAGGAGGGACCGAGAGATCAAGAAACTTATGGCTGGAGAGAAATTGGACCAGCCCCTCAAAGAAACTCAGCTACGGGCAAGTCTGCTTTTGAAATATAGAGAAGAGAGGGTGTACACGTATTAGGTTTCTCATCACCACCAGAAAGGAAGGGAGGTGAGGTGCTTTGTTTTTCACTGAAATGAAAGTTTTATTTGCAAAGCCAAGCAACCCAGAGAGTTTTCTGGCTTTTGCAATGAGCTCAGAGATGCCTGGAATTGATGGCTGAAGGGCAAGGTGGGCTCAGGCAGCAGAGCACGTTCCCTAGATATCTGAGCGTTCCCAAGTCGGCTCTGGCCAAGGACAGCCTGGTTGCCATGGCTTTTAGGGCATTAAAGTGGGTAATGGTCTGAGCCTCAGAGTTGCAGATGTTGGCATCTACCACCCGCCACCGCTGTCCCCACATGCTGGACACCTGATGATAACGGAAGCGTTCGGGCCTGGGGTGGCAGAACCACTTCCCACTCATCCTGACCGAGAGCCTGGTGACGCTGCCTGGGCCCGACCTTCCTGAACCCCCAGAAATGCTCAACCGTCTCCCTGCCATGGGCAGAAGGCTGGCTGGGTCTGGAAGAAGAAAAACAAAAATCTGAACCACTCAGAAAATACAGAGATGCCATCTTCCGTACCTTAACCGCTTTGCTGAATTTGGTGCAAAAGTCTCGAAATATCTGAAGGCATTCGTCCAGTTTCATCGTTTCTTTGTCTTCGCAGAAAAAATCTATAAGGGTGTGGGCCTCGTCCTGGAGCTCCCGTTTCCAGTGTTCCAGTTCGGTCAGCTTTTCTACAGCAAACTGCGGGCAGACAGACAAGCACACGCTGAGGCAAGCAGTCGGCGGGCAGGCTGGTGCCCAGGGGAGGGGTGCTCCCGGGTTCAGTTTCAGGTCTCAGAAAAGGGAAGGCTTATTGCGTGTCCAATGTGCTCAGAGCCAAAAGGACAATAATTCAACCCAAACACAACCTTTGGGGAAGCAAGGTGAGCTCCTGGGTGAGGCCTGGGAGCAACAGAAGAGATGGAAGGGCCTTCACCTGTAGAATGCCACCAAGGAAACGTTCACCTTTAATGTCACTGAAAAAGTGACATAGGTGTACACTTGCCTTTATTAATAATTTATATAAATATTATTATTTATATTCTGTATGTTTTTCCTTCTCTTAAAACTGGGTGTTATACTGGCCAAGTGTACTTTAGGGACGTAGAAGTCACTGTTCTATTGATGAGTTGTCCTGTTGGCAGGGAGTTTAAACTTAATTCCAAATGAGCCATGTCAGGGTCAGGGTCACCCCTCGGGACTGAAGCCCTCGTGCCTGGACCAAGGTCCCAGCAAGGGCTTCCTAGCCAGGGGTGCTCATCTACATCAGCTGGGGTGCTGGGTCTACAGTCCATGCCACTGTGTAGCTGTGGGGTGGACCCAGCCTGCATATCTTATGAAAACTTCCTCAGGAAATTCTGATAGGCAGCCACGGTTAGGAATTTCTGCCTGTACAAATCCATCCTCTTTACTTCTTCATGGTCTCCGAATTCTTCTAGGACAAAGTCTCCAGGGCCCCTACAGGTTCAGGTTACTGCTTCAACCAAGAAGTGGGAGTAAAAGAAGCTTGCTTTCTTCCAAGGAACTCCAACCAACCCTTTCAGGAAGGGATCTGCTGGGGCCAAGGGGCACAACCACACTCCCTGACGCAGCTCAGGAACAGCAAAGGTTGAGCTGAAATAAGGAAGCAGCGTGGTCTGAGGAGCCAGCCCCCTGGGCACTGAGTGCCGGGACCACACTGAAGCCTCGTGCCGCTTTCTTTTCCATTGGGTTACACGGCTTATATGAAGAAGGGATGTACAGATTACTACTTTAGGAAATCACTTGTATCATGTTTTCATAAAGACATACTTGGAGACTTCTTTGCGTGGGGGACAGGCCTGGGAAATGGCGAAGATACAGGCTGCCCTCCCTTGAGGAGTGGAAGCGCTGCTTGGACCTGCTTGGAGCTACAGAACCTAGAGACAAGTTCTGAGAAGACGCATCCCCTCCCACTCACTCCCACACACTCTCCCCCTGAAAGCCCTCTTCCTATACCAAACACACTCAAGAGGATGCTATTTTCTCAAAACTATTTAGGAGACCAAATACCAGAGAAAGTAACCATCTGAGCCAGTAGCCCAAGGCAGTGTGTGCATTCATGGTATATTTTTCTCTATGGAGAGAAGGGTATTAATGAAAGGACATATCCCTGCCTGTCATTCTTCCACAGAAGGAAAGATGGATTCCAGCCAAGAACAGCTCCACTGCAGCAAAACAGGACTCTTGACAAGAATCTACATAGGCATTTACTCCACCTCATGGGCCTCATCCTTGGAGTCTGAGGGGACTGAGAGGACACGGGGAAGAAACGACGTCAGTGCACTGCAGTCACCCTCAGGACTTGGGAAAGTGAAATAGTCCAAATATGGGTCTGACAAGTCACCACGCTCAGAGTCATTATTTCCTGAACCCTGCCCACATGATCGGGGCCAGGAACAAAAAGAGTCCAAAGCTACACTGGCAAAACGTGAATGACAACAGGTTAGCAGTGTAGCAAATTCAACTTTCCATCTCTAACTTGAGTTCCAAACCAGTTCGCTTGGTGTTTCACACCCAAAAGGTCAAAAGTCCTAAAGAGATCTGCAAAAACGGTGGTCCTGTCATTTTTTCTGCTCCAAAATCTCCAGCGACTCCCCACGGCTTAGAGCACAAAAGGCCGCGGTTTTCAGACTGGCATTCCAAGCCCTTGCTTGCCTGACCCGAACCTACCCTCAAAAAATTGTATCCCCTTATTTAAAGAAATCGAATTAAATAAAAATAAATAGCGGGGTGGAACATTTTAATTTACACAGCTAAAAATGACTACCAGGAAGAAGCGTTTAGGGTTAAAACAAGTTTGCCTTAAGACGGAGGTGCAGTTAAGAAAGAGCTGCTTTTCACTGAAGATCTTTCTGTCGGCTATTTGGCATACGGCACTAATGTTTAGTGTAAGAACTGAGGAGTGAGGCAACCGGTACTCTCACGTCCTGCACCGTGGGCCCTCTCCCTGACTTTCTGGATCGGCTTCAGTTGTCTGAATGTGCTCACTGCTGAGCGTTTTCCTACCCACTGGTAGGGGTCTCTGTGCCGGTGTTTGCTTTGTTCTTACACTTTGAGAAAAATCTGTGTGCTTTCAAGGGGAAAATCAGAGCCTGGTTATATTTCAAAGAAAACATGGAACCCATGTTTAATGATAAAGAATAAAATCCCAACCGAGCCAAACAAAATCAAATGTTTGCAGATGGAAGAAACTGAAGCGCATCATATTTGCAGCTTAATTACGAGTACACGGGTACAGGCTTCGTTTGGAACGAGCCTCCGGAGCACAGTGTTCCTTCCCGGTGCCAAGGGCAGCCCTGGCACCTGGATTCCACCCCGCGAATCTCAAAGCACTGGCATTTAAGGCAGCACACCACTTCCCTGAAGATTGAGAGCGTGAAAAGGTGCCACTCTTTCCTTTTAATGAGGAAGATAAAAGAAGTATGTCAGACTGTGTGATTAGTGAGTCACAGTGAGCTGTCACAAACAGGTCCACTCTGCTGTTTTCTGTTGTTATTCCGAGCAGCTCCTGACACACCCTGTTGGGCTGATGAATTTCGGGTGGTGATAGGCACAGCGACCGTGTTCTCCTGCTCTCATCATAAAACATGCCAAAACGCAGCCTGTGTCTTTAGTAAACACAAGCGGAAGAACAACAGTCCAGGTTCTCAGGTATCTTTACGAGTTCTGTGGGACTTTGGTTCTGTCGCCCACCAGTTTGATTGGGAGTCGGGAACCCGGAAACCAGGATTTAGAACCACAACTTGAGTTGCCAGGGTAAGCAAGCACCCTAACCTGATACCATTTCACATCGAGCAGTGATACATAGGAGCCCCCTCCCTAACAATTACCTGAGGAAGTGGAGGCCAAATTCAGTATGTTCTGCTCAAAAACAATCCAGCCAAGAATGGGCATTGAACTAAGACGCTCCCTTTACTGACTGGGGGGGAAAATATGAATGGGAACCTACTGCTTCCCTGAACACACCCAGGCACATGCAACCCGCCTCAGGGAGCTGCTGGACGATGAAGTGAGAGGCACTGACTTGCTTCACCCACAGACCTGAAGGAACTCTTCCATCTGCTGACAGAGCTCATCATCCCGCCGGATGTTTTCCTTCAGCGACCGCGTCCTGACAGACAGCGAGTGCAGTTCTGCCTCCGTGTTATCCAGAGACAATCTGGAAGAAGAAGGGGGACAGCGCGCAGTTGGCAACGGGGAGTCATGTGTCATGTGGGCACATCAAACCAGTCTAACTGCTGGTCCATCTTAAAAACAGAAGGGCAGACACACCTGAATCTAATACAAAACACTGAATGTAAAGAAGAAAACAAACACAAATTAACTATCACATATCTGTTCGAATGCAGAAGCAGTGATAAGGGTCCAACTACGTTCTATTAAGTTAGGGCATTAAAGAAATTTATAAAAAATAAGCAAATTAATAGAAGGGGAGGGAGCCATTGCGAACACATTAACCTATCCCTGTATTTAGACTTTCCTCCTATGTTTTTTACTTATTTATTACCTAATTTTTATCGTTGACACTCTTACAGATGTCCCCATCTCCCCCTCCCTCCACCCCCCGGTTTGCCCACCTCCACCCAGTCCCCCGCTCTGGCCATCATCACACTGTTGTCTGTGTCTATGGGTTGTGCATATATGTTCTTTGGCTAACCTGTTCACCTTTCATCCAGTCCCCCCACTCCCCTGCCCTCTGACAGCTGTCAGCCTGCTTATGTTGTTGCTTATGTTGTTTTTAAAGAGGAGATTCTTTCCTAAAGACACACACTGGTTCAAAGAGAACAGGCTGTAATGTACGCAACTGTGTTCTTGCTGGTGAGCTAACCAAAACCATGGGACTTGTCTGAACACCTTTATGCAATAAGCATTGAAAAACTAAAAGCTAGCAGGACTCAGATGCACTTTCCTCTGGCCACGAAACACAAATACAGAAGTTCTAACTCATGAAAAGCAAGGCAGCGTGTGCTGATAATCCTGACATTAAGGGTCATATGGAGATACTGAGCGGACATCATGCGGCTGGCCACTGACAGCCAGAGGAAGCGCTCTGTTTTGCTGAAAACTAACAATCATGCAAAGGCTTTTGTTATTTATATCAAATCCAGGTTGGTCGAGCATAAATGATGTTTTTGTCACCTGGTAAAGTGAACACAGATGACCCTTAAAATCCAGGGGGAGTTCAATTAGCAAATTCATATATTTGGATGCTTTCATGCTGCCATTGTCAGTTCTAACTTTTTTTTTTTTTTTTTTTTTTTTTGCAATAAAGTCTTCTGCCTTCAATGGTCATTGACACCCATCTATGGTCTGTTTGCACTTCACCTTCCACTTCAAATAAACAGACCTTACTGAATAGGGTTTTCCTAAGACAATAATAGCTAGCTAAACTTCCCCATCTAACTCTGACCAGAAATATCAGTTTAAAACTGTACTGGTTGCCCTAGCTGGGTAGCTCAATTGGTTGGAGTGTTGTCCCATACACCAAAAGGCTGTGGGTTCAATTCCTGGTCAGGGCACATCCCTAGGTTGTGGGTTTGATCCCCAGTCAGGGCACATATGGGAGGCAACCGATCGGTATTTCTCTCTCTCAATCCCTTCCTCTCTCTAAAATCAATTTAAAAAACAACAACATATCCTTGGGTGAAGATTAAAAAAAAAAAAAGTAATGGTTATTTCTCTATTTCTGTCTCTTAGTAACATTTCTATACTAGTCGGAGGAATAAATATTCCCAATTCCTTTTAGTAATTCAAAACGAAAACAGTTTATATCTTATAAGAAAGATGCTCATTCTTTTGGGGGAATAATCTGTCTATCAGTAAACATGAACTACGAACTGCTCACACCTTTGGACTGACTGATGGTCCCACTTTGGGAAAGATGCCATCTGTGGTTAGATGTTCACAAATCATCACAGAGACACTGGCCAACGACAGGGCTTGGCCTGCAGAGCTATGGTTCATGTGCTTATGCATGTGGTTTGCGTCATAACTGGATATAGTCACTCAGATAATGAGTAGATGCAATAAAGACTATTGCAAATAAACCCATGAACGAGGCGGATGAAGAGGTGGGCTGAAGCCAGATCACAAGAGGTGACATGGGTACAGGCATCTCTTCCCAACTGCGCTTTAGTAACGCCACATTGGTAGCTTGGAATCCGCTATGATAGTAGTATTTACACCATGGAAATCAACAAATAATACAAATCAGACCCTTTTTCTCCCCTGAAAAGCTAGTTTTTGAACACTTACTGCTTTGATGCAGGGATGTGTATTATAAATTTGAAAACATAGAACTCGAGCTAGCATGTAGACACAGATTAGAGCTACATTAAAACACATGACTATATTAGGATCAGAAGCAAATTAAAGTGTTAGAAATGGAGCTCCATGCTTGGTAGATACTTTCTCTGTAAAGCCGAGTGACTAATTTAAGACAAAATCCTTTCACAGCCCTTGGTATGGTTCCAACTTCTAATGTAATAGAAAATAAATGTACCATGTTAGATTCTACCAGGAAAACAGTGATGGATGGCCCTGCCAGTGTGAATGACAACATACCAGCTCCCAGGGTAATAGGCTATGTTGTTTGAGCTCTATCTTTTGGGTGTGGAGGGAGCTGAAGTTCTTAATCCCTGTTTTTTTTACACTGATGATATTCATTAGAATAGATGGCAATAGGTCTTTTTTAGATTAAAAAACTAAGGATTAATTTTTCAAAACCCCCAAATTTCAAAGGTGTACACACACACACCTCTGTAAGCAAATGAAAAGAAGGTCTGAAAGTTCAGTAAGACAAAACTTTTAAAAGTTCACACCTGAATCCAGAAGTTATAAAACAGTCATCAGTTTTCATAAGAAGGGTTGTGTGTTTTTTCATAGTTGAAAAAACACAAACCCTTAAATCTTCACAATTCACTTTCAGTCTTTCTTGCTTACCTAGCAGCCTCCTGAACATGATGTAACTTTTCAGAAAAGTTTAGAAGAATGGCATCGTTCTTTTGGGCTTCCTGAAACAAAACCAGAATTTTCTCTCACTATATAGATGGCACTGGAAGGAAATCATTTGCTCAGGCTTTAAGGAACCTTAAAATCACTGTTCCCGTTTTTACCCTTGATGCATTCAAAGCCATTCACTGAGGCAGGAGCTCCGATGTTCTTAGTAAGATCTACCAGAATGCCAGGACTCTCACTGTACATGTAACTTCCCAGAGCAACTGATGCTGACATGAAACATAACTAATGTGCCTGAAAACTCAGGGGAAGGAGGTGGCGGCTTAGCAGGGCCCACTGTCTCCCGGAGAATCCAATATGTCCTGTTTAAATACCACCCATACCTGTGAGTGTGCCTTTGAATGACCGAGATACCTTCAGCGGTTAAACCAGTTTGCAATCTGAGTTTAATCAGAAGGTGCCCAAGCCATGGAGACTCTGGATTCTTCACCTGTTCACAGAGTACGAGGAAGGCAGGTATAAAGGCACCAATTAACAACTCGGGAAACTTCCCCACATGGGCAGGGACACAGGACACACCTGGATACACGGATCTAAAAGGGCTGCCAGAGAGTCCCTCCCAGTAAGACATGTGGGAGGAGGAACCTATTTTCTGGTTTTAATGTCATGCAAATTAGCTTTTATATTAGTCCTAAGGTCAACATGGCCTCCACCTGGAAGACTATAGTCATAATTGAGAGCTTACTATACGGAATTACCTCTGTGAGCCTCTCGGTTACCTGGCTTTGAGGTATCACTATCCCCATCGTTGGATGAAGAGATCCAGGGTCTCAGGTTTAAATAACTAATTGGTTGGGCATCCACCTATGACCTCCTGAAACCAGGAGGTCAGGGTTTGATTCCCTTTCACATGCCTGGGTTGCAGACTCAATCCCCAGTGTGGGGTGTGCAGGAGGCAGCCAATCAATGGTTCTCTCTCAACATTGATGTTTCTATCTCTCTCCCTTCCTCTCTGAAATCAATAAAAATATATTTTTTATAAATAACTTGTCTGAGGGATTACAGCTCATAAATGACAACTCAACCTCTCTCAGTTCTGCCAACTCTCTCAGTTCTGCCCCATCTGAAGCTCACACTTGAAATAATCACATGACAGAGCTTCCTCCCCAGGCTAAAGCTACGTCGCTGTATTTGCTGTCAAAACAACAAGGCCTTGCAAGAAGGAAAGACAAACCAAGACAAACCGGAACAATTCGTTACTTGAGATAATTTAACAACAAAGAGATAATTGTGCTGGGCTGATTTTTCACTTTGTAACTAGCTCCTTTGGCATCACATAGACCCAGTCAAAAATGGAAGTGATGGCTCGGTTGGTTGGAGCGTCCTCCCATGCACCCGGGGGTTCGATTCCCCGTCAGGGCACATACCCAGGTTGCAGGTTCAATCCCCGGTCAAGGTGTGCGCAGGAGGCAACTGATCGATGTTTCTCCCTCACATCCAGTGTTTCTCTTTCTTTCTC
This sequence comes from Plecotus auritus, assembly GCF_963455305.1. Lineage (NCBI taxonomy): Eukaryota > Metazoa > Chordata > Mammalia > Chiroptera > Vespertilionidae > Plecotus > Plecotus auritus. The sequence continues at coordinate 61,104,558 of NC_137773.1, read as the reverse complement.
CCTCTGTTCTCTAAGTCAATATTTTTAAAAATGGAAGTGATGGGCAGGGTTCAGAGTCTAATCCCTGGGCTCACGGCAAGGCACGCTAACCCACACTTCACAAAGGAAAAGGATGGAAGTGATCTTTGTAATTGCTCTGACTCTCTCACGGTTTACACATAACGGGTCAAAAATCTAGTCAATTTAACACCAGAAATGTTTCAACACCCATCTCTGTGTCCATCACTCTGATTCTCAACTCTTCCAAACAATAATTAGTGCCAACTGCCACCAAGAGGTGCCCCTCATTCTAGCTCGCTCTGCACTCCAACCCATCCTCCACAATTTCCTCAAAACAAAACAAAAAAACATGCTGCACACACACCTCAGTTGGCTCCCCACTGCTAAAGCGAAGAATCCACATTCCCCAGCTTTAGGATCCAAATCTTTCATTATCTGTCTTCATCAACCCTTCGCCTCACGCCCCAGACCCTTGCTCTCCCCTCCAGTCCGAGGACTGTGGGCGCAGCTCAGCTCACGTACTTGCAGACAGTGCTTCTGCACAGAGAACCTTCTTGGGACCCACCATGTCCTTTCCTGAATCTGACACCATCTTAGACCTGGGGAAAACGTCACAGCCAGCATGGGGATCCACCACATTCTCTCTCCATATCAACTACTTCCATACCTGTGCAACAAAGTGCAGAAGGTTCATCCCAGGTTTGTTTGCTTTTGTGTCTGCCAATTTGAGCAAAGAAGACAGCTTAAATCCTACTGCATTGCCAGCATACCCTCCCTAAAGAAGACAAATAAAAAAAAACAAACCCACACCATTATGTTTAGACAGATCAATACAGTTGGAATACAACATTTTAATTTTTTTGAATTTTACTTACTGCATTCATGATATTTCCTGCCTGTAGCACCAAGTGTAATATGGAATGCAGCTCCTCACATGACATCAGCTCTGTCAAGAAGAACACACAGAGTGACTTAGAGAAGCCTCCAGCTTAAATGTAGAAGAGACAGCTACCAGCTACCACATCCAAGTTCAAGGGTGTATGGAGCAAGCTCTGACCATGGACTGCATACAAGACTATGAAATTAAAGAAAGCAGCACATCCTATGGTGTATCTAATGCGCATTTGCTACTGGCAATCCACAGCCTGGTGTTGAACTGGGAATCAAATGTAAGTAATACTTAAACATCATAAAACAGTTCAATTATAAATTTATCCCTGTGTCACAGGGATAAATTTCCTCTCGGCAATGGTTTCTTTTTTTTTCATTTATATCCACTAGCCTTTGAGACTATATTGAGGAAATGTGAAAACTAATAGTGAGCAACATTTTGCTTAGTCGATGAGCTATGAGGAGATAAAAAGTAAACAAGCTGGTATGACATGTAAATAAGGTGCAAAGCATCGACCCTTAGGGGCCAGGCACCCAGAGAATCTTCCTATTTTATTCAAAACTAGACATTTCATGTGGATTGGCTTGAGGACTTAAAAAGAAACTTATCGTTGGAATATATTGGTAAACTAGCTCTTTAACCACAGAATCTATTGTACATGCACCTACACACACACACACACACAAAAAAAAAAAACACCATTCAAAATTGTTAATGTATTTGGAAGGCTAAAGAAGTTTGATGATTAAAATGACAGTATACATGGAGAATAAAATGTCACCTATGATATTTTTAAGTTAATATTCTCCATTAAGTCTGGTATTACTTTCCAAAAATTACAGCTGGATCGCTGCCTACATTGTGTTATCTCAGGAGGCCAGTTTTTGAAGGGTAACCAGATAAGAAACGTTTGCGCCGTGCCCACAAATTTGCCTGCTCAATACGAAAACATGTTCTCCCATCTCTCTCTGAACAGAAGCAACAACCCTGTTAGAGCTGCTGCAATAGCCTTGGTATAGGAAGAAATTTTAAAAGGACTCCAGATTGAAAGAAGAAAAAAAATCTTCATTCTTAATCTCCTCTCTAAAATGAAGAAACTGTGATGGGCCGAAGAGCAAAACATTATCTCAAACCCAGGTCGGAGCAACTAGACGGGAAAACCAAACAGGAATAAACAGTTCTGCACGATAATGAAATCCAGAAAATGAGCGAGAGGGAGTCGGGGGCGGGGGGCGGGCGCTGATGGTGCTGGAAAATGTGAGGGTCAGGGAGGGCCCGAGACTGCCCAGAGATGAGAAGGAGGCAAACACAAATGGGCTGGGCCTGCGCTCCCAGGGTCAGCCAAGGCCAAAGCCACGCTCCCACCCATATGGAATGAGACGCCAGAGCAGCTCCGAGGAGTCTATCCAAGCTGGGTAAGCAAGAATGTAGCAAGTTGTTCAAAGACATGGAAATGGCCCACTGGCCCCTCTCAAACTAGTTAGCCAACCAGCTGTTGAGTCTGGAGGGGAGGCGGTGGGGGCAGAGACACCAGGAACCCTCACAAAAGAGCCGCGTGGCCATGTCTGGGAGGAGTCAGGAGGAAAGGGGGTCTGCTTCTGGAAAGCAGGGTCCTAGGCACCAACAGAGTCCAGAGAATGGGAGGAGAGATGGCTGGGCTGGCCCAGAGCTTGCGCACCTTCTGATTAAACTCAGTTTGCAAACTGGTTTAACAACTGAAGGTATCTCAGTCATTTAAAGGTACACACACATCACCGACACACAGAAAGCAAACCTACAAGAGGAACAAGAGTGAGCTGCAAGCAGCAAGGTGGACTCCGAAGCATGAGATGAAAGAAAGCTTCTCTTACAGAAGGATAATGTGCTAACTAAGTAATCAATTGATTAGTCAATTAATTAATTAATTAATTAGGGGGGAAGTAACTGTGGATAAACCTTCAACGCCATCCCTGGTAACCTGATTCCCCTTTTTAGGGTGTATCAGAAATGGGACTTTGCATTTCTAATTTCAACTGAATCGTTTTTTAAGTTAAACTGCTATCCAAATAAATAAAAACTAATTACATGAAGCATCATGCATTTACTCACCTTTTATAGCCATTCTTAGAATTCTTATATCCGTGTACAGAGAAGAGCAAGAAGGTAAAAACTCCTTCTTTAGCACCATGGCTTCAATCCGAAGCGAATAGCTGAAAAGTAAAAAGTCAAACTGTAGTTCTGAGGTCACGCGTTTAAAAACCTTCCTCTGTAAAGAACAATGATCGGTGGTCCTTACTTTGGCACCTGAATTAAGCAGTGCAGAAAGGAGTCTGCCAGGGACAGCTTGGACACATCGTCACTAAATGTTTTTAATTTCTTTATCTAAAAGACAAATGGGAAAGGGGGGTAGAGAAAAACATAACTTGTGATTAAAATGTAACATGATTTAAATTGCATCTTAGAATCCCTGCAAGCAAATAGAATTTCGGTGCTACCTTCAAACTAGTAAAAGCGGAGACCTGAGAAAAGACAGAAAGGGAGATCATCACGTCTACTACTTTGTCCTTTTGAAAGCAGAAACACCAAGCAAACAACACAAATTAGAAAGAGAAGAGCTGGGTCACTTCTGTGGGTGTAAACAATCCCATTCAAGCCAGGGAGCTGGACTCCTCAGGAAGGTTAGCAAAGGGAGCTGAAAAGGGGCCGTTCTGAGGGTGAAATTTTTCTGTAAGTTATAACCCGGGAGGGAGATCATTGCTTTGGAGAAGAAAGAAGAGACGGAGTATTCCTTAAAATACAGTCCTTAAGTCACAGGTGAAAACAACCTTATTACTTTTGAGTCTTTTGGATATAACACACTTAGACTGGGTAAGGTCTAAGGCAGATCTTTCTGTGGTCAAGTCCCCTTCACACATATTCACTTTATAGGAAGGGACTACTGTATGTTAGGTGAGTGCACTCTTACTCTCCAGCAGAAAGAAATAAATGAAAGTGGCTTAACAGAAAGATCAATGTCAAGACATCCCTCTATGAAAGAATCAGGTTATAAAAGCATATGCACAGTGGGATCCCTTTTCTATAATTTTTTTTAAAGCATTGACTAACCCCTGACCCTCCATGCACAGACTACATATACAGGAAAAAGACTAAAGGTCCCCCTACACTAGGTGACAGGATTCCAGTGATTATATTTTCTTCTGCTGCTTATTTTTATTTTCTAAATTGTCTACAATGAACGTGCATTTTCTTGTAAAAAATTAAACTATGCCCGGCCGGCAGGGCTCAGTGGTTGTGCATCAACTAACCTATGAACCAGGAGGAGGTCATGGTTCAATTCCTGGTCAGGGCACATGCCATTTGTGGGCTCAATCCCCAGTGTAGGGCATGCGGGAGGCAGCCAATCAATGATTCTCTCTCATCATTGATGTTTCTATCTCTCTCTCTCCTTTTCCCTCTTGGAAATCAATAAAAATATATTTTTTAATTAAACTGGAAGTTATTAAACACACAAATATTGTTTCAAATGTCAGAGAGGACTAAGAGTTCAGACGCAGGAATGTAGCCAAACAGCTGGGCAAGTGGGGATGGAGGGAAAAAGAAAGTTCCCCCTCTACACCAGAGCGAGTCGTGCCTTCCCCACACAGAAAACGGGACCAACCCAGCGGCAATAGCCCTTCTCCATCCACTGAGTCTTCCAACGAGAACACTTTACAGTAAGTAGGGCCTTCAGACACAGTCAGCCTATCTGTGCCGCTAATGGTAGCCCGGGAGCACTCACCACTTATTAGTCTTCATAAAGCTTTCTCTCTTCCACCTCCTGGATTATGTTGGCTGCCCATAAAAATAACATGATCCTTAAGCCTCTTTAAAAATTAGGGAATGATGTGCAAAAACACAGAGGGAGTATTTGCAAAGATCCACATATTGAAATATCTACACCAATTCCCTGAAGATACAAAATGTGACAGTGTAGATGCACATCCTAGAATTGAGTCTGATCCTTAAGACCACATCTTTTTCTTCCAAAGGACAGAAAAATCGCCATTTTTAGAATTGCACTATTTCCCCTGCCTTTCAGGCCCCAATGGTGATTTTTGCCATTTTTTGGCCTTACTAAATGAAAGGGCAGATGGAATCTCTGGTTTAGCTAAGCCCAAATCAGAGGCTTGTTTCTGACCTGAGAAAGCTATGGGATGAATTCTGATCCCTTCCAAACTGGTCTCACAACTCACTATATATGGGCAGGGCAGAGTGAGACCTCATATGCAGCACGTGCAAAACTGCTGGAAATAACAGCAGTTTTCTGTCTAAAGCCTCAGAACAGGTTGTGCTAAGTAATCTTGGTTGATATTTCTATTAGACATGTGCTAAACTGTAACTGAACAAAGACTAATCTCCTTCACTTATGTAACGAGCTAGCAATGTTTAGATTTCAAGAGAATGGTGATGAAAAGATAGTATTTGATTTAAATGCCCTGTATGCAGTTCTTAACTCCATTCCAAAACGGGATTTATGTTCATTAAGAGGGATTACGGTACCTTCACAGTGGTAGGAAGGTTTAAAAAAAAAAAAGAGAGAGAGAGAGAGAGGTGAACCAACCCTATAATTATTATGCATTCTCATCATCATCAAAAAGCATTTATCAAACATCGTTAGGCATGATGCTATTGGCTGAGCCAAGTGACTCTCATTATGACCCGGCTACACGGTGCTGTCCTTATAGCAAACAGAATGCTCCTTAAGACGCACACATTCCCAGGGGCAGGCCTCCTCCATCCCATCTAATTCCACTCACATGGCCTTAAAAGAGCAGGATTTCCCACCCACAGACCAACAAGAGATTCTGGAGCTCCCCCACTGGCATTTCCCTCCCAGGGGCAGAGTAAACAAAAAGGTAGAAATGAGGTGATAAAGTGTCAGAGGAGCAATTCAATCTGCACCCAGAGAGGACAGAACATTTCTATCACCTTCCAGTCCTGCATCCCCAACACTGAGACGATGACGATGACAGGGTACCAGCCCCATCGGAGGGAGGGGCTTGCCAGCTGGGTAGGGTCCTTCCTCCGGCCCACCTGGCTCCGACTCCAGCCTCCTCTCAGGGCACAGGGATACCTCACAGAGAGCACAACCCTCCAGTTCTTTCACTTCTAGGTCTACCTTCTTCCTCTACAAGTTTTAACCACGAGTTTCAGGCAAGATGAACAAACATGCCAGACAAAAGATTTGTGGCAAAGGGCAGAGGAATCCTGAACACAGATCAACCTTGGGTTGGCTTGTCAGCTGAGAATGCAGAGGAGAAAAGAGCTCTTTCCGTTCCTATTTTTCCGCCTGCTGATAAGATCGCAGTATTATCTGGGTGACACTCACGCCAGTACTGTGTGACAGCGGCGGTGATGAAAAGGCTGGGAGGCCTCTGAGAACCTTCTGAGCATGTTGAGAACCTCTGCCCTTCCTTCCTTCCTCCAAGTGCAGCCCCAGGAACTGCTCTGGGGTCAGACCAATCTGGGTTCAAGTCCACCTTCCTCCGGGGCCTGTCCATCATGTGCAGCCCAAGGAACTGCTCTGGGGTCAGACCAATCTGGGTTCAAGTCCACCTTCCTCCGGGGCCTGTCCATCATGTGCAGCCCAAGGAACTGCTCTGGGGTCAGACCAATCTGGGTTCAAGTCCACCTTCCTCCAGGGCCTGTCCATCATGTGGCACTGGACATGTTCTATCCAACCCATGTGAGCCCCAGTTTCTCACTTGTAAAATGAGGACTATCTTACATCGCTGTGAGGATTAAGTGAAAAAGATACACTAAATCATTTCAGCAATGATTTATTGACTATCTATGTGCCGGACACTGGGCCACGCACTTGAAATGCAGGATCTCGCTTGGTTGAATTCTGCCCTGTCCAGTGCCTGGGACACAGTGGCATTCAACAAACATGTAGTCCCTTCTTGTGCTAAAAATGAGCACAAATGTTATGCCACAGGCTCAGCAACATGCGGTTACTCGTACACTTATGCACTTATTAGCATATTTCTGCCACATTCCTAAACCTCTCTCACTTGGCCCTGTCTCCTCCTTGGCCTCATCTCCATCCTCCACCCTCCTCCAAAGACTCTAGGGTCGGCCCTGGGTCTGGGTGGTGCCAGAGGCCACACGGCACTCACAGCTAAAGCTAATCTGACCTTGCAGCGGGCATGGGTCATGAGGTGGCTCTGGCTTTCACCGGGCCTCCCTCTGCCAGCACAGATCCCCCGGAGTGCGTTAGGGAGGGATGCCAAGTGGCCCTGGGGACTGTCAGGGTGTTCCTGCTGAAGGAAGCTCCCAGTTGAGTTTGTAGGGTGTGGTGAGCTGAAGCCAAGAGTCAGTAATGTAAACAAGGAGGAGGGTGACCAAGCTTGTCAGATATTCAGATGGAGGATGACCCTGCAGCAGGAGGGTGGTGGGAGAAACAGCTGGGCCTGGCTCAGGAGCTGGGAAGGCAGGATACCACGGCCAGGCCAGAGGTTAGCTAACAGTATGAGGGTGAGAGAGTACCTGGGGACTCAGGGAAGCCTTGGGTGGGTTTTATTCATCTTGCCCTTGACTTTCCTCCCTTTCAATTATATCCCACACACCACTCAAAAAAAAAACAAAAAAAACAAAACCAGAGCTTTTTAAAACAAGAGCAGTTTGACAGCTAAGTTGCTTCTTTGAAAAATCCCTTAGTCTTCCACAGCCTTTGCATTCCCAAATCACCTTTGATTTTTAAATTAGAAGTAAAGATATTAAGAAAGCCATATTTAATCTCCCACATCTTCGTGGCGAGAAGCCAGCAAACTCCCTCATGCCTGACTTCTGTTTAGTGAAAAACTTAGAGCTTTTCAGAGCACTTTCACTTGTGCAATCAACTCTGACCCTCCCTTAAAAACGGCAAAGGTCAGTTAGGAGTGGGTACCAGAGCAGTGCTGAGGAGTCATGGAAAAAGCCCTAGCAGGATTAAGATATTGAGAAAGACGAAATCTTCTTTAAAACCCAAATTAATTCAACCATATTCATCCTAGTTTTAAAATTTGGGAACTCCCATTTTCCACATAAAAGAAAAATTAGAGTGTTCAGTAAACAAGATCTGGGTAAATAATGATTTAATCTTCCTTTATCTCAAAACTTTAAGACCCTTTTATTAACACTGATAAATCCTATTAATTAATCTTGGCTAAGATAAATTATACTTAACTTTAAAACAGAAAACCCAAGATAGAGAGGGGCTGAGATTATTAGATGTATCTAGAATGCCTAGTTACTCAGTAAGACTCTCGATTTGGCATTGTGAGTTTATCACTGATGTAAAAAGTATGAATATATTTATCTTATTGTTATTAATGGTACTAAAGTCAAGTTCCACCTATCCTGTGTGGGAAGAGGAGTGGGATGGGAGAGAGAGGAACTGCAGTATGTGTAAAAGAGTAACATACCTTTTATTTTATAAGACTATTATTATTCAAATGTTTACAAGCACAGATATTCATGTATTTCTTTTAGAATTTTTTTCCAAAGGTCACTTCTTCAGAAATAAAAGACAATGTTAAAATTTTGGGAGGTTTCACAAAATTATTTTTCTGTTTTCTTTTCTATCGAGCTCCTAACCATTCAAAAAGTCAGTTAAATCAGTCCAAAAAAAAATCAATAACTTTATATTGCAGTACTACATTGCTTCACACCAATCTCCAACTTTCAGTCAATTATATAGACAACATTCATTAACAATTTACCTACCTTCCCAAATTTTAGAGTATCTTTATCCTAAAGTGGTTTACTTTGTCTTTACTTTTTTTTAAGTATACACATTATAAAACAACGCACATACACCATAGGCAAAGATCATCCGCCAGATGATGGAAAATGGAATTAAAATGTATTGAGCTTCCATGTGCCAAGTACCATGTCAGATGCATAACTACAGTTTAATTATCTTGACTATCCAATGAGGTAAGCATCACAGCCTCACTTTACAGGTGAGAAAACTAAAGTTCATGGGAGTTAAGAAACTTGCCCAAGTTTCTCAATTAAGGGTAGAGCTCTAACTTAAACCTAGGTTCTCTAATCCCATAACCCAGTGGTCGGCAAACTCATTCGTCAACAGAGCCAAATATCAACAGTACAACGATTGAAATTTCTTTTGAGAGCCAAAAACCAACTTCGGCGCATGGGCCACAAAGTTTCAATCGCACTGTATGTGCGCGCCCGCACGTGGTATTTTGTGGAAGAGCCACACTCAAGGGGCCAAAGAGCCACATGTGGCTCGCGAGCCGCAGTTTGCCGACCACTGCCATAACCCATGCTCTTTCTACTGGGTCACGTCTTAATTTTATGTGAGAAAACTGGCTCTGGGTAGGAGAGTTCCCTTCCCATGTGATTTTTGACATTCCTACAAATATTAAGCTTTTATCATCACTCCTCTAAAACTCACACGCCAAATTCCTTACCTCCTCTGACTCTGGCAAAAGTTTAAGAAATTCTCGCAATGTCTCTGATCCATAATGCTCACTCTTTCCTTGATGAATATCTTCTACAATGGACTGAGGAGACCTTGAAAAGACAATCAATCAGATTCCATTTCAGGTTTGCTCGAGTGCCAAAGAAACACAAGCCCGTGGAAATTAAAACTAACCACCTCCACCCTCCTTTCCATCCCGCCTTCTTCCCAGTCTCACAGGCAGTTGTGTGTCAGTGATAACCACAGACCCACTGCCAAGAAAAGTGGAGATCCTGAAACACCACTCAGAGGCCACTTCACCCAGGAAACCACCCCCACTCCCTGCACCCCGGGCATCCCAGAAAAGTCAAAGTGGCAACGACCACTGGAGCCTTCTTCTGGGAGAAGGAAAACCATCCCCTTGGGTCTCATGAAACTCCAGTAGAGCCCTCGCCTTTGCACCCTGGAACACCTGAACTTCACCACTGTTTGACTCACCAGCCCAACCTGCACTCAAGGGGCAACACTGCAGATGAATTTATAAACTCCCTGACGTACCGGGCTTGAATGGACATCCTGGGGTAATTCTCCCTATTTCAAGCCACTACATTGGGTTTTCATGAGGAAAACAGCAGAAAGTGCTGGATTCATCAAAGCCATGTGCCTGAGAAGGATTTGAAGGCCTGAGGAATGATTTTCCCTCATATTAGAATCTAAATTTCAGCTCACACCCACAGACTCTGATGCTCAAGTTTCAATAGTGTGCAAAAATCTTACTTCTTAAATTGCTTAAGAAATATCCCAATGTTCATGCTCCGTTTTGCATCCAAGATAGTAATCTGTAAAAAAAATAGAGACACATAAGATCATTCAAGTAGAAATAACAACAGTTGGAGGAATGAAAAGGATGAAAACCTATAAAAATATAATTCCAATTTATAAGAGAATAATTCCCAGTGTGTAAACCTGGTGATTAATTGATATACCTAACATAGTTTTACAAATAGTAAAATGTCTTCTCCCCAAACATTCTGCAATGATATGTTTCCTTAATTGTAATAATTACACATGATATTATATAATTCTTAATAAATTATATATTTTTAAATTTAGAAGCTTCCTTTTAAAATAATATAGTCCACATTTAAAAGCCTTCACTTGGAAAAAAATGTCTTAGTATAGCAAGAATCACATGAGCTTTGAACTGAGAAAGTAAAAAATAACTCTGAAGTGATTTCAGAGTGAGTCCCAACCCTGATTTAGGGATAGAATTCTTATTTTTTTTCTAAAAGAGAAATTTCTTTTCATTGAAAAAGAATATATATGTCCAACAGCCCTTTTAGGAGGAGGTAAGAAAGTGCCCTACATTTTATTTACTCATAATTTTAAAAGGATAACTCTTGTGATATATTTCATCAAGTCGAAGACATATTAATTTTTTTTGGCATTTTAACATCTCTGGAATCATCTTTAATTTAATGAAATATGTTGGCTATTCCAATGTACCCTCAAAACCCAGATTTTGGCTGCAATAGGTTTTAGTTGTTCAAATGAAAATTCGGAAGAGTTTTGTTAGATTACAAATTAGAACTTTTTTTGGCGGGGGATAAAATAACGAACCCATTTCTTTCTCTGGAAGTAAATGTCCAGGATGTGTGGAGGAACGAGAACCCTAAAACTGCTGCACTTTTTTCCGTTTGTTTTTTGGTAAAGGGAGACTCACTAAAATAGGAATGTTGTTATAATGCTCTTCCTTTCCAAACGTATGTGATTCATTGCGAACAAAAGAGAATCAGGTTTCAAATTAAATTCCTGATCTCTGGGCCTGCTTCTAAGTGTATAGGAAACAGCAAGACTAACAAGACTGTTAACCCAAGTTAATGGCACTTCCTGGCTATAAGGTTAAATTTTTACAAGAGTATGGTTACCTTCATTTGAACACTAATCTTCAACAATCACATTATTTACTATCCTAAGGGTTTATTTCATGTTAACACAATCACCTGCCAACCATAAAATAAACTCGCAAGTTAAAAGGGCCAGCTCCTTATTGGAATCCTACCCTGGGGTTGCAGTTCAAGTTCAGGGTGAAGGGAGGGGAGGGAAGGGGGTGAAGAAAGAGTGGTGAGAGAAAAAAAAAACAACAACTGTCAAAGTTATCACCCTTTAAGGAGGAAAGCTTATACCAAAGTTATTACGACAACTATGTGTTTATTATAATTCATAAATTAACAAGTAAGAACATGTATATTGATTGATATCCAAAAAACTTTCTCTGTACTCACTTCCACCCAGAATGGGGAAATACCTTTTTTTTATTTCTCTCATTAAATTACCACCTCCTGCTGTATTTAACCCGTGATGGTGGCACCCTCCTGGGTCCCCAATACCCCAAATCCACCCCCATCATCTTCACCCTTCAGCCCTCTGGGACTCTGCACACTTGGCTGAGATCCACAGCTATTGTTGCTGAAAAAGTGATGGAGACATTAGTCTTATTACTCCTATTTACCATATAAGGAAACAGTCTCGGAGCTGTCATTTTTATAACTTCCCCAAAGCAATACTAGAACTGAAATGTTAGCCTGGGTGTATCGGCTTCCTTTTCACTCTAGTTCTGGTGAGTTTTAATATCACTGAGATACAGGAGTAAAGAGAATTGGCAAATATTCCCCCTTCGGTCTGGTTTTCACATTGGAATATTTCTCCAGAAGTGGGGTCAGATCTGAAGAAAGCCATCCACGGGGTTGGCCAAGTTCCCTGGTGACCCCAGTTGTATGTATGGGATGATGGGTAGAAATGTCACCGGCTGTTCAGCTAAAACAGCCTGCAGGAACAAAGAGGCTTCCTTATGCTCAATGCAGGGGCAGCCAGCCTGGAACAGCAGTTATCTCTACAGTCTGAAGCAAGGCTTCAGAAACTGGCCACTAAGGGAATTCAGCCATATTCTTTTTTCTTTTTTTAAAATATATTTTATTGATTTTTTATAGAGAAGATGGGAGAGGGATAGAGAGTTAGAAACATCGATGAGAGAGAAACATCAATCAGCTGCCTCCTGCACACCCCCTACTGGGGATGTGCCCGCAACCAAGGTACATGCCCTTGACCGGAATCGAACCTGGGACCCTTGAGTCCGCAGGCCAATGCTCTATCCACTGAGCCAAACCGGTTAGGGCACCAGCAGTATTCTTTTTTTTTTTTTTTTAAATATATATTTTATTGATTTTTTACAGAGAGGAAGGAAGAGGGATAGAGAGTTAGAAACATCGATGAGAGAGAAACATCGATCAGCTGCCTCTTGCACACCTCCTATTGGGGATGTGCCCGCAACCAAGTTACGTGCCCTTGACCGGAATCGAACCTGGGACCTTTCAGTCCGCAGGCTGACGCTCTATCCACTGAGCCAAACCGGTTTTGGCCACCAGCAGTATTCTTAAGAAAAAACCTGGGTTGGTCATGACTGACTGCACCCACCAGGGAAAACAGCCCAGTGCCTCATCAAAAAAACAGGAAAACGAGACAACTGATAACGTTCCAGGGCCCGTCCCCGCCCACCCCCCTCCCCGCCCTCAGTATCCTCAGATTTGCCGAGTGCACAAGCAGTCTCTTTCCCACTGGTTATCTCACTGGATCCTTCCAAAGCAGTGTTATAAAAGTGTTTGTTAAAGTCCTTCAATGAGGGTTATCACTACACATGTAAATTAGCTTATCTTACTTCCCAAATGCTTGCCAGCTCAAAAAGCTGGGCAATTCAGAAATGAATGTGTGTGGGACTGCTGGGGTGTTGGAATCATTCAGAGCCACGGACTCTAACCGTGGGCCCCCTGTGAGACTCTCAGGCTCCACAGGTCAGACCAACTGCTCCAAGAAAAGGGAAGAATCGACGGGTCCCTCCCTCTCCCCACCAGTTCCAGTCAATCGTATCTACTTTTCTGGACGCCGCAGCACGTGGAGGCAGGACTCCGCTCAAGTCAAGAGCAGGTACAGCCAGTGAGCTTCCTTAAAGGCCGACCAAGGATTTATGCCAATCCTGGCCAACAGCTAATGTGCTCAGCTCATTCCCTCCGGAGGATGACCCACCAGGATGTGAGGGGACTTGCTATAATAGCAGTCTCCCCACAGTTGACCAAGGTTGCTGGGGTTGTCCTAACACCCTCAGAGACCCTGAAACCAGGGTGCATACTGGGTACTCCACAAATGATGTGCATGGCTACACCACCCCCCTTGTTAACACCTCTGGGTAAGCTCTCCTAGATTCTTCTACTACAACGCATGTACTTTCACCTAGTGTCACATCACTACAAAATCTGCCTCCCATATTCTCAAAAGGAAGAGGAAACGTTTGCTTTCTAGTGGTAGTGAAATACACATAATATTATTTACCATCTTAACCACTTTCAAGTGTACAGTTCAGTGGCATGCAGTACATTCACACTGTTGTGCAACCATCATCACCATCCATCCATTCATAGAACTCTTCAACTTGCAGAACTGAAACTCTGGACCCATTAAACCCTAACTCCCCATATCCCCTCCCCCTCCCCCTCTCCTAGCAACCACTCTTCCACTTTCTGTCCCTAGGAGTTTGACCATTCTGGGTACCCCATGTAAATGGAATCATATCTTATTTGTCCCTTTGTGACTGGCTTATTTCACTTACTATAATGTCTTCAGGTGGAAGAATAAAATTTTAAATGATTTTTGGTTATTTCAATGCTATGTCAAATTCTGAAAAGAAAAATTTTAAAAATCTTCCTGAATGCTCCGATACATACTTAGCTTTGGGTTTTAATGGTTTTTTCATTTTTGGTTGGCTGTCAAGTGGGAAATGTTCCTCCCCCAACTTTGCAGGGGAGGGAAATGAAAACCCAGTTGAAGCTTTGCTTTTAGTCCCCTTTCAATATAGTTCTGGACTGAGCATGTCCCAGAATTCTACAATATACTGGGATCGTAACCAAAGTTGAGAAAGAATGACTGAAACCTGAATTACAGTGTGGGAGAATAAAACATGACTTCTCACCCTGACTGGTTTGGCTCAGTGGATAGAGCATCGGCCTGCGGACTCAAGGGTCCCAGGTTCGATTCCGGTCAAGGGCATGTACCTTGGTTGCGGGCACATCCCCAGTAGGGGGTGTGCAGGAGGCAGCTGATAGATGTTTCTCTCTCATCGATGTTTCTAACTCTCTATCCCTCTTCCTTCCTCTCTGTAAAAAATCAATAAAATATATATTTTAAAAAAAATGACTTCTCATGAATTTGAAAAACCAATCTTCCATCTTATTTTTTCTCTTGCCATTCCTCTTTTCCCAATTCAAGATTTTAGTTAGGATTCCCCCACCTAGCTAATGAACACATCCATCTCCTCACATATTTATCTTTTTCTCTTTGTTTGGTGAGAACATTTAGCAAATTTCAGTTTTAGAATACAGTGTTCTCAACTGTAGTCACCATGTTTTACATGAGATCCTCAGACTTTATTCATCTTATGTGGTTTCTTTGTGACTCCCAGTTTTGATCTATCATGTTGACTAACACCTCATAAGATAGTCCCTTTGCCCCTCGGTTCAGTTACCTTTAGTTTCTTTGAAGACTACCAAATGGGTAAGACTGTTCCTTTCCTCAAGAGTGTTTCAGATTCTAGTGAGAGACAAGTACAGACCCAACAATCAGTGTGGGGCTCTGAGGAGACAGGTTCAGCTGAACGGGGAACTTCTCAGGGGTGAGATCAGCGAGCTTACGGGGGGTGGGGGGGTAGATTGTGAACTGAATCTTTTTATTATTATCACCAGTTATATACTAGTAAATCTGTTATTTCTAATTACTTTATTATAGATTAATTATTATTGTAACATCTGTAGCCTCTTCAAGTTAATTTTTTAGGTAACAAAGATACAAGGATAGTAGTAATATGTCATAACCTCTTCCCCCTTATTAAATGTTCCACTTTACTTGTTAAGTGTTATTCTTCCTTAATTCAGTGATTCCTAGCCCCAGGTCTTCCCTATCTTCCAGCAACTTCTTCCTTTGGAGTATAATGGAACTTATTTGTAAGGCTTTATAAGCCCTTGAAAGTATGAGCCAACCACATAATGGCAGGCCATTGCTGTAGGAGGTGATTATATTTCCAGGGGACATACTGGTAACCTGATCCTCAGCACGTTTGAGCCTCCAGAGTTATGGGCTGTGTGGTAACGGCTGGGATGCCATGTTTCCAGGCTCGGATGGGTCCATCTGCCCCACATGCTGTGGAGGGTGTTCTCCAGTTCACACAGTCAGGCAGTGAGGACTACTCCTGTCAACTCTGGGCTTCACCTACTACAGAGTGAACTGGAAGTTGTTTTTTTTTTTAATATATTTTATTGATATTTTACAGAGAGGAAGGGAGAGGGATAGAGAGCTAGAAACATCGATGAGAGAGAGACATCGATCAGCTGCCTCCTGCACACCTCCCACTGGGGATGTGCCCGCAACCAAGGTACATGCCCTTGACCAGAATCGAACCCGGGACCCTTCAGTCCGCAGGCCGACGCTCTACCCACTGAGCCAAACCGGTTTCGGCTGAACTGGAAGTTTTATTACTGGTCCTTGTTAGACTACCACTCTGCTGAGCTGTAGCTGCTTTAGAAGAAAATCTAACGAGGGAAGAAAACCACATGTCCTGTATTCTTTACTGGGGAAAAAAAAAAAAAGGTACATATGATACATCTAGCCATGTTGGAGACAGCATGGAAAATTGAAAATAATTCTGGATAACCCTGTTCTGTGACCATATTAAGCAATATGCACTTATCCATCCATCTACTAAACTACTTACCCGACCTGAATACTGAAGAACTGAAGAGTTAGGCTGCTTGCTTACACAGTTATGGTGATTTAACTTTTCTTTCTAGAATGCTGTCTCTCAGATTAGGACCTCCAAGTGTTAAAAGTAAAGCTATTTGCAAACCCATGTTCATAACAGCATTATTCACAATAGCCAAAAGGTGGAAGCAACCCAAGTGTCCCTGGACGGATAACTGGGTAAACAAATGTGGTGTATGCCTACAATGGAATATTATCCAGCCTTACAATGCTGACATGCTACCACATGGAGGAACTTCGAGGACATTATGCAAAGTTAAATGATCCAGTCACAAAAAGACAAGTACTGTGCAATCACACTTATATAAAGTACCCACAGCAGTCAAATTCATAGAGAAAGTAGAAGGGTGGTTGCCAGGGACTGGGAGTTTCAGTTTGCAAGATGAGATTTCTGTGAAGGGATGGTGAGGGTGGTTACACAACAGCGTGGATGTTCCAGTGCCACTGCACTGTACACCTGCAAATGGTTAAGATGGTCGATGCATATTTTACCACAATTAAAAAGATGATTATTCACAGACAGACAACAGTATGGTGATTACCAGAGGGAAAGGGGGTGGGGAGGTAGGAGAAGGTAAAGGGAGGATAAATGGTGATGGGAGGAGACTTGACTTGGAGTAGCGAACACACCATACAATGTACAGATGGAGTATTATAGAATTGTACACCTGAAACCTGTATCATTTTATTAACCAATAAATTCAATAAAATATAAACAAATATAACTAACTAGCTAAATAATTATTCACTTTCAGGTTTGTTTGTTTTTTAAGTTAAAGGAAAAAAAGTAAAGATGTACCTCAGTTACAGGGGTGAAGGGGGTGAGGAGAAAGACTTTTCCCCCCTGAATTTTAGAGCTGGCCTAGAAATGGACATTTCTGCTTCTGCCACAGTTGGGAAAAGACACCACACTCCCTGCCTCTCTTCAATTCACAAACATAAAGCAGCAAGTACCTCATAGCATTTGGCAAAATAAATGTCCCCAATTTACAAGGGCGAGCCACCTCCCCAGAAACATGCTGAGCCAGACCCCCTTCTGTTTCCACAGGTGCTTTTTGGAGACATCACCTTTTTTCCACATGCGCCCACCCACTCTTTCCTTTAAAATTCTTGAAATTCAGTAAGTGGAGCTCAGAAACAGTGGTGAGAAATGAGCTGCTGTACATTCAGAAGCCTCTGCTGGCAGCTGGGGCGAAGGCCAGAGTACTTAGAAATGACTTCTTGCTTCTTCCAGGATTGAAAGGGTCTGCTACGAAGTGAAAGGACTTTGCATAAAGCAAAGAGCGGGGGAAACCTGGGCTTCACACTCAGGATTTTCCTGAAGACTGCCTCTCAAATGTATGTCACAGTAAACTCAAATCCCAGCGTTCTCCACATTTTATAATAAATAGACACTTGGCTATTTCAACAGGGCACCAGGCCACCAGCCTCAAGGGCCCCCAAGGGAATTCGTGGACAGAAGTTAACATGTTCCTGAGCCAGAGAGAAAAGAGGTCAATATTGTCGGCTCGAGAATTCAATAATGCAGGGAGCTGCTACTTCATTCCAGAGCCCTGCCTACTCTTATCTCACACCTCCATCTCTGACCTATTTTCTCAGCTCCCTGACAGCAGATTAAAAAATGATGCATTTCTGTTACTTTTTTGTTTTTTTGGTGGGCAGCATTCTTTCCTTTTTATTTCCTAATTATTTCCTCTTGCAAGTAGAAGCTTTTACATGTTTACTTGTGTTTCTACAGAGAGTACGAGCAAACACGATTTTGGACTCAGTTTCTATAATATATAGTGGCCTGTACCCCGAAGGCCACGCTTCCAGTGAACTTCTTATAACTTGCTAGCTTTATTTTCTTCTCAAAGTAACACACCGGCCCTAACCGGTTTGGCTCAGTGGATAGAGCATCGGCCTGCGGACTGAAGGGTCCCAGGTTCGATTCCGGTCAAGGGCATGTACCTTGGTTGTGGGCACATCCCCAGTAGGGAGTGTGCAAGAGGCAGCTGAATCGATGTTTCTCTCTCATCGAGGTTTCTAACTCTCTATACCGCTCCCTTCCTCTCTGTAAAAAATCAATAAAATATATTTAAAAAAAAAAAAAAGTAACACACCGGAGTGTTAACTGGAAATATGCCTCCTAGAAAGTCTATCTGAAAACAGCTTTATGCGTTGGCTCTCTGGAAATCTCTGGTCCACAATGGCCATAATTCAATTCAGAGATCGGAGGAGTGAAGGCCTTCGCTAAGCACTGTGCAAGGAAAACTGGAGGAAACACTACGGCTAAAACTCTGAGGATGTGCATTACTTAATGATGCTATTTAACAAAAGGCATGTTGTCTCAGAAAGCTCCAGCTGATCGCAGATGCCTGAGCTCAGGAACTTAGGTTTTTGTGTTTGTTTCACTGGAGACGAGTAATCCTGGCCTCCAGCAGAAGTGCTACACCAGGGGAAACCGCAGATGTGCAGAGACAGGGCAGCGCTGAGAAGCCAAGGACGATGGCCCCACAGAGCATGTTCTCTGCATGAGGTCATAATCCACCGAGATGCCTGGGAGGGTCCGGCATGCACGCTCCTTCCACTTTGTTACTACTCAGCTCAAGTTCAGCATGTAAGGCCCTTTCTGTCATTCCCAGAGCACAACATTCCCTTGCCTTACGTTCTTTCCTTTTTAAAAAATAATACATTTTTGTTAATTTCAGAGAGGAAGAGAGAAGGAGATAGAAACATCAATGATGAGAGAGAATCATTGATTGGCTGCCTCCTGCTCACCCCACACTGGGGATCGAGCCCACAACACGGGCATGTGCCCTGACCGGGAATCAAACCATGACCTCCTGGTTCATAGGTCGATGCTCAACCACTGAGCCACGCCGGCTGGGCCTTATGTTATTCCTTAGTGATTCTAGTAAGTTTTCAAACGTATGTACACCCCCAAACTCAAAACAACGCCCCCTTCTTACCTCATCTCTTGCTTCCTTGAAGGACGAATTTAAAGATCCTCCTCTCCTGGTAAGGGCAGGCTTGGTGGCATCTTCCTGCTGCCCGAAGAGCTCCTCGATGGTCTTCGTATCTATTTGGTAGTGATGCTGCTGCCTGGCTGCCAAGGTCCAGATGTTGGTTTTGCCTCGTACTTGCTCCTCCGGAATCGTTTTCCAAAAAAAGCTTCTCATCCGCTTTTTCTTACCGAGGTGGCTGTAGCCATTCAAGTGAGATGCTGGGGGCAGTTCTGGAGGGGGAGGAGGGACCGGAGGCCCCCCGGGGAGTGCATGTGGTGGGGGAGGGGGAAGAGAGGGAGCAAACCCTTCCTCTGAATATGGACATGGTGGAGGTGGAGGGGGTGGAGGAGGAGGAGGCGGCGGGGGCGGTGTTTCCTCAATCATGAATCCAGCTGCTGTGGCGATAGGCCCATTTTCTTTATCACTGACCAAGGAGACACAATTCATAACATGCATAGTATTGTTGCCTTCCAAGGAGATAATTTCTTGACCTTGGGGAAGCAGACACAAACCTCAAACTTGTGTCATACTTTTTCATGCGCTGGTCCGCCACCAGGAAAAAAGGCACCTGTGTTGTGTGTCATCTTCCAAACCTACAAAGATAAAACGAGGTTAAAGTCAGTACAGGAAAACATTCCAATCCGAGCTATTCCCGTCAGAGCTTGTGCAAGCCCTCCCAGAGAAACTGGGTATGAAAATAACGAGGGGCAATACATCCCAGAGAGCAATAAAAGGGACTAATACTTTTCTAAAATGTGAGCCAAATTTTACTACCTGGAAATGTTGCCAAAACAGCAGCAATAAATCCAACTTGGAAAACTTCTGTTAATCAATAAAACACATTTGCTGAGGACCCACTATAGGTTCAGCAAGTATTGCTCACTTTCTGAATAAACTACTTGTTCATGACCTGGCTTAGTGTCTGGGACAATGGATACCCAACCCCTAGGGCAGCGGTCGGCAAACTCATTAGTCAACAGAGCCGCAGTTTGCCGACCACTGCCCTAGGGAAATTACGCACGTGACAGAAGCGTTAGGCATTAGTGACCTGCCTTTCTCCAGTGTGGATATGTTCCCTACCTTGCACATAATAGGTAGGGATTTGCAGATGATAAAATAGTGGCCGAACTCATACCCCTGGAGTCAGAGCCACCACGTTCCTGCTCCATCCATGTCACTTAGTGACATGGCTTCCCAGAAAATACAGCAAACACTAGACACACAGATTAAAGGTTCCAGTTCTAAATCAAGCTTTACTGCTTACCGTTTTAGACTAGTCACTTCACCTCACTAGACTTTAGTTTCTCATCTGTAAAATTAGGAGGTTGGGATACATTACATGACCTCTACTATCGCTTCCGATGCTATCACTTTGGATTCTAGTTAAGCCACCAGAACTTCTCCCTGTCCCTTCTGCTTCTTCCGTGACACTATTAGCAAAGACACAAACACACAAGGAAATGCTGCCGTGTCACACCTGCCACACGTTGATCTTTTATCCACAGTCACTGACTTATTTTAGTGGCTTGTATTTTTACCGATCTTTACATGTTTGTTTTGGGGTTGGGTTATGGACCTGATGTGAAAACAGGGGTCAAAACAACTACATTTCTTCAGATATAAGGTAGGTAACGTGGAAGAAGGGAGCCCGTGCAGGATACGGAGTGAGCACCTGACGGGCAGGTCGGAGTGGGAACAGGGGTCGCCAGACCCCACCCCCTCACCCCCGAGGTCCCGGGCTTCAGAGTGGGTGTATGAAAGGGGGACTTTTTCCTCCAGGTCATAAAGGGCCAAATGGAGGGGCTTTTTAGACTGGACTTCTGAGTGTAATAGTCCTTGTACAGCATCACTGTCAAAGCTCACACTTACTCTTACACATTGGTCAAAGAATGCTGGGTTACAAAGGAGTAAATTGTCTGACTGCACTAATCCAAATATTGTTAAATTTTTTACTCAGAACCACATACAAGAGGCAGGATTTCCGCCTGGCCTGTGTGGCTCAGTTGGTTGGGCATCGTCCCAGGCACTGAGAGGTTGTCAGTTTGACTCTTGGTCAGAGCACATGCCTGGTTTGTGAGCTCCCTCTCACATCAATATTTCTCTTTCCCTCTCTCTTTCCCTCTCCGTCTCCCTTCCTCTCTCCCTTCCTCTCTTTCTTCCTCTCTCTCTAGCTTATCACCATTCAATTTTAAAATCTTTAAAAAAAATTTTTAAAAAGCAAGTTTGCCTTGGAAGTAAGAGCGGAGATTCCAGAAATAGGCTGCTTTTCCTCAGATCTTTGGATGTGCAAACTAGGGTGAGGCAGGTTATTTACCCTACGTTTCAACATCCTCTTCTATAATATAAGAATATACCGTTTCACTGGCTTGTACAAGAATATATGAACTAATTAATACATGTACAGTCCTTACCAAGATGCCTGTATATAATTAACTATTATTAACAACTGGTGTCATATGTACATATGATTTCTCTTTACTTCCCCAGGCATTACATTTGCTTTAAAATATGTATTGGGCTTATAGATAAAAATGCTCAGGCTGCTAGAAACCTTTAATATTTCCATTCTCTGCTTTCTTAGTTACTAGGTTTCTGAGATTTGTCCTTTTTTTTAATACTCAGTAATAGTATGTTAAATTATCTCTATCAAGAATGGATGTTTTCCCGAAATGTTTGAATATTTAGTTTCTGAAAATTACATATGGCTAGAAAATAGCATTTACAACTATTAACTGGATGATTCCTTTTAACCATTTTTACCATTTTTACATTAAGTTCATTCACAGTGTTGTGTAGTCATCACCACTGGATAATATTTTAGAAAGTAAAACTGAAAATATTTATCCAAGCCAACTTGCAGCTCACTTGAGATGCAACTGGCTTTTAAAAGGAGTTTTCATAATTATCATTAGGGGCATAACCAGGCTGTTTTCATAGTTGGCACCCCTAAAGCAAATGACTCATTGTCAATTACAGTTTACAGTTATATTTGAACTCTTCTTTTTTCAAGACTGCACAGGTAATCTTGGCAGTTTATCCTTACATATTTTAAAATACTTCTGTACATGAAATGTCTCATGTATAGAAGAGTTCTAATCCTCCAATTCACTAATTATGTATAGAAGAATGGCTAACCCTTCAATCCCAGATATGCTGACTTGTTGATAGATTATTCCTGCTAAGAATGATGATAAGCTAAAAAAGTCTCATCCTAGAAAGCAATAACTCGTTCAGTGCTGAGTAAATATATGCACAGATGTGCCATTAAACCTCACATGGCAAATGTAAAGATACTAATAAAGAGTGAGAAAGACTATCCACACAGAAGTTATGCAACAGCACTACCTTCCAATACCAAAGCTCCAAAGAATGCATGTCTTTTCGAGTATTACGAGTTACACCGGGGAAGTACCAGATAAAAGCTTGTCAAAGTAATAAATAAGTTAGCGATGCATTGGCATAATTCTAACCACTGCCCCATCTTGAGAAAGAATGCCATCTAAAAAAGCTAAAAGAACAAAAGAAAACTTACCACATTGTTCCTGGTATGTTGTCTGGCTAATTTTTCCCCAAGGTAACATACAAGAATCTTAGGGCCCCCAACGGCTTCTAATGAATACGTTGTCCAGCAATGATTAGCCAAGATGCTAAGGCTTTTACAACTGGCGTCAATAGGGCTTCCTCCCTGGCCCGGATTTCACATGTCAGACAGAGGTAGGGAAAGGAGAGTGCAGACAGACATTCTAACCCTTTCCACAGTCTCAGGGGACATTAGACCCGGAGGACACACAAAGAACATTTAATTTACTATGGTACTACCTACAGTAAAGATGCAAACATATACTTTCTAAGTCCGCCAGGAGAACACAGGTGACCTAAAGACGCTGGCTGTTTATCACGGCTGTTAATGGCCAGTAGGGGCAACAGAAATAAATGGCCTCGGCTCTGTCTGGAAAATGTCAAGTATCCATCCATCTCCCCTGGGCAGACAGACGGGCTTGTATTTAACATCTCATCTCCAGGCTGGGGACCGCAGCAGCAGCGAGGGTGGCTGCTCAGGCTGAAGACGCCCCTCTCTGAGTGAAATGGAGAGCTGTCGTGGCCCGGCTCTGAAGAGAACTTCTCTGTAAGTCCCCCGAGTGCTAGGCATGACCCAGCACAGGTGTGTCTGAGAGATAGGCGCTCCTGGGGAGGCTGTGTCTTTTTTACCATGTGAATTTTTAATAAGGGGACGCTGTCACCATGGTCTTGGCCTTTAGCTGATCAGCAAGCAAAAAGTCTTAGAACGAGTATGTTCATTGGGGTCTCCAAAGAAGCCCTCTGGCCCCTTTCTAAATGCTCCTGCCCAAACAGCCGCATTCCTTTGCTCTTGCTTGGTGCCAAAGCTCTATTCCTTGAAGGGAGTGGGTGAGAGGGAAGGAAAGAGGGTATGTATGCTTCATTTCGGCATATTTCGTGGGAAAACAGTCTCCTGAAAGTCCGTTCAGAGCTCGGAGCTTTCCTGAGAGAGGGGTTGGGGGGCTTGTTGCTCAGTTGGTCACTCACCCCCAGGTCAACAATCATCAAAAGGAAAGCCCACACCAGAAAGCCTTCCCGCTGGATTCCTGACATGTGTCACGGATGAGGTGGGAGCAGGAAGGGCTGGCCCATACCCTTCTGATGACAAACGGGGGCAGAACATGCCAGGCTTGGCGAGAAGAGGCAGAGAAACTCACAGCCCTATTTTATTTGGGGGGGGGGGGGGGGAGAAAGGCCGGGGAGAGTACAGGCAATTCTAAAATATGGAATTTTTGCTCCCCACGAACTCATCGGGAAAAGGCTCCTCCCCCACGCCTATCTTTCAATACCTTTACTAAACACCATGTCAGCCACACAGTCGAACGGGAGCTGGCAAGGAAGACTGTTTCCAGCCAGCGTGTTTAATCTGCAGCACAACATAAACATTTCACAGATGCCTGGGAGCGGGGAAAGAACGCCTGTTTTTGAATCTGCATTTCCAGTGTCTCTCAATGCCCCCAAACCAGAGAGAGAAAAAAAAAAAGCAAACGTGCGCCAAAGGATGGAGAGAAGGAAAGAAGCGCGGGCTACTCATTCCGGGCAGACAACTGTGGGAGAGTGGAGGGGGAGTCATAGACCACCGAGCGGTTTCTGCGCAAACAGCTGTTTGAAACTGACTCGGTCCTGAAGAAACTCCACGCGGGGGACACCGGGGCACGTTTTCCCTCCAGAAGTCTGGATACAGAGTAGTTTCCTAAGTCTTTGCATTGGCGACCGGTCTACCACGTCCTTCCGCCCCCCACCCCGCCCCCGCCACTCACCAAAACGCCCGGGCTGGGCCGCACAAAAGGCTCCGCGGGCCCCAAGCCCCCGGCCGGGACTGGCCACACGACCGCGTCCGCCGTAATCCCCAGGGAGCCCCGTTCCGCGTCCGGCGGCGCCAGGAGCGACGGGAGTGGGAGGTCCCCGCGAACAGCACGCGAGCCCCAGCGGTGTCCTTATCTGGACCGCGGCGGCTGGAGGGCGGGGTAGCAGTGCGAGGCGCAGGCGGCCGCCTCCACGCGCCGCGCGGCTCTGCGGACCGCGGCGACGGGCGAGGGCGCGCGCTGCGGAGGGGCCGCCGCCTGCTGTGCGGGGACAGCCGGGACTACCGTGCCGGCGCCCGGGAAGGGCCGGATCCTCTGCCTCCGGGAGCGCAGGCCTTATCTCGGGCAGAACCAACAGGAGCAGCCGCGCACCACTTCGCCCCTCCCGGCGTCCCTACCGCGGGCGGGTCGAGGTGGGAACGGGGGTCGCCAGACCCCGCCCCCTCACCCCGAGGTCCCGGGCTTCAGAGCCTGCCCGGCCCCGCCGACCCTCCCTGGCCCGCCCCCTCCGCTGTACAAAGCTCCCAGAAGCGGGGGAGGGGGCCAACGAGGGAAGGTGTCTGAATCCAAAGGGGAGGCCTCCTGGTCGGTGGACTCGGCCCTCCTCGCACCTCCGCGGCGACACCTCCCCACGTCCGCGGTCGGGTCCCGGGCGCAGGGGAGAAAGCCTCACCGCCGCACTGCGGCTCAGCTAGAGGCAGCGGGAAGAGCCGGCGAGAAAGCCGTGGAGGGAGACTCCTGGTGTTTGGTCGGAGGATTAAACCCGGAGTCCGCGGTCCCAGCCGCTGGAGGTGACCCGCCAGCCCACGAGCTTCCTCCCCGAACTTCCTTCCACAAGTGCTGGGCGCACCTTCCAACCTGAACTTCGCACGGCCAGAGCAAGTGTGCAAGAGCGAGAGCCACCTCGTCCTCGGTCCTCGTCAACCCCGCACCCACTGTCAGGAGGGGCGAGTCCAGTGTCCCCGCCGGTCAGGAACCCGGCGCGGCGCCCCCAGTTGCGCGCTCTTGGGCGGGCGGGTATCTAGCGGGGGCGCAGTGTATCCATGAGTCTTAGCAGTTGGAGTTAAATCAGCCGCCCCGGTCCAACACGGTGGTGGCCCGCGACCTAGCTCGCTCCCCGGACAGGGGTCCAGACCGGCGCGCCTTCGCCTCCAGGGACCGATCCCCGTCCTCAGCGGCCAGGGAAGTGCAGCCGCCAAAGTCACCCGGGTGGGTGTGGAGGGCGCTCAAATGTCCCGGCCTTCCTAGGGAGGCTCGAAGGCAGCCAAGACTCAGCAACCCAGCCCGGGGTCCTGGCTGATCGCCCCCGACCCTTCCGAGCCGGGAGTCGCCGGTCCCGGTGGCCCCCGAAGCAGGGATCGCCTCGACCTCAGCCGGACGGCTCACACTCACCCGCGACCGGCTCGCCCTCCTAGCTCCTAGCGCCGCCGCCTCTTCTCGGGTCAGTGCAGCCCGGCAGCCCCGGGCCGCGAGGAGGCAGGACGACGCGGGGCGGGGCGCAGCCTCTGCCGCTGCCGCAGGTAACAATGCTGCGGCCGAGGCTGCTCCCAGCGCCCGCCGCGAGGCTAGCACGCCCCTTCCTGCTCGGCCCCTTCCCCCTCCCACTCTGCCCACGCCGGCGTCCGCGCTGCCGCGCTCACCTTCACCTGCGCGGGGCCCCGGGGGCCTGGAAGCCACTACCTGGCATGCTGCTCCCCGCCCCCGAAGGCTGTCCCGGAGCCGGTTGGTCGGGCACCGAAGGAAGTAGGGCGGTGGGGGACAGAGAAGTACGGACCGTGCCGGAGAGCCAGGTGTCCGCGGGGAAGCAGCAAAGGAGAGGCGCCAAGCTGGCTTCTGGACCGGCAGGAGCCTTCCACAAAGGAGCTCTGCGGCAGCTCCCGGGCACCCTCCCTGTGCACACGCGCGCGCACACCCCCAAATGAGCACCAGGCCATCCTCTGCCCACACGTGTTTCTCCCTGGAGCATTAGGCAGCGCTTGGGGGGATGGTCCCAGCCCGCGAAGGAGCTTCCAAAGGTCAGCTCCTCTCTGGGCTCG
Organism: Plecotus auritus; assembly: GCF_963455305.1. Taxonomy (NCBI): domain Eukaryota; kingdom Metazoa; phylum Chordata; class Mammalia; order Chiroptera; family Vespertilionidae; genus Plecotus; species Plecotus auritus. The sequence continues at coordinate 61,077,994 of NC_137773.1, read as the reverse complement.
GGCCTGCCAACCTGTAAGTTACTTTTTTTTTTTTTTTTTTTTAATTCTCACTGGTGACTATCACAGGAACCTTTTCGTTATATGAACAGACGGTGTCTGGGAAAGGCTCCGCACAGGAGGAAACGGGAGAACAGTTTAATCGCATATTTTTCAAAGTGACTAGTGATGCCGGGCAATGGGTAAGGAGTAGACAAGAAAACCTATCCGGGCCAACCGGCTGATGGGAAGTCAGCTGCAGGGGTGGGGTGGCGCCCTCGGTGGGGATGAAGTCATGGCTACCTTTGCCTAGGTGAGCCCAGATAATGCTTTTTCAGCGGCATGATGGCCTCATCTCATCTCTCCACCCTGGTTCTGTGCTCCTGAACTCCAGGACAGAATATACAACCCACGTGTGAATAGAAAAGAGAATCAATTAGGGTAGAAAACAAAACAAAACATCCCCCAAACAAAATCCATCCCAGCCAACAGCCCATTTCTTAGCAGTTAACCAGGCTTACACTAACCATGAAGAGAAATTGATCCAACTAAGACCACAGAAAATCTCCAGGACTAGGAAATGTAATAAAACAGAAAGACAGCTCCATGCTCAGGGGGTTAATATTAATCCAAAAGGAAAACTGACTATAGAGGCAAAAGTCAAAAGTCTTTTATGTCAGCTTCCTCAGATGAGGCACCCACTGCACACTTCCCACTCCTCAAGCCCCCCTCCAACCTGAGCTCCCCCCCTCCCCAACCCCATACTGAGTGTGTGCTAAAATCAGTCACTTTTTTAAGAGGTCAAGTCCACTGACCCATCCTCAGCCAGCGTTCCTTTGATCTCTCTGCAGCACCCTGGCCTGCAGGCCTCATCTCTGCCTCTCTGGCCTCCTCTGCTGACCCGTCTCATCCTTTGAGGACAGTAACTGGATTCTTCCAACCCCTTCTCTCCCATTATCCCATGGCATTGCTTCTGACTTCAACTTGGCTGGGTCCAGGTTTTGTGGGGCCTGAAGCTCGTGTAATTCTTGAGGGAACTTTTTAAAGGAAAACAAATTTAAAAAATGCTTACAAACTCAACACTAGATTAGATATGTGTCCAGGGAAAGTGAGGGGCATGAAAACTTGAGCCCCGAGGCAAATCCACTTATGATTTCGCCTCTATGGCAGGGACTCTTGAATCTGTTGTCCCTACAATATCTCAACTCCAAATTCAGATTCAAAAACCAATTCATCTTTCTCTCAAAACTAGAACTCTTCCTGCCCACATCCCTTACTTCAGACCTGATTTTTGAAATTAAAAAACCCAGCTTTCTGCTGGTTCCTTTTCTCTTCTAAATTCCTGATATCCAAGTATTTGCCAACGTTGTGCTCTTCCTCAAGTAATATCTCCTACATTTATACTTTATATCCACTGCCACCATATCAGCCCCCATTAGAAGAAGGGGAAACTGATATTTACTTGCTGTTGGCCCTTTGTCAGGCATCACCTTTGGTTCTCACAACAATCCTAGAAACCCTACAGTCTGTTTTTTTAGCTTAGAGAAATTGAGCTGGACTCCTGCATCCACTACTTCAGCTTTCTTTCTCCTGTTCTCCCTGACTCTGCTGTCAGGTCAGTGTTTTCATTCCATTACATACTTGTTCAAAACCTTTTATAGGTTCACATATGTGCCTTCAGGGAAAAGAGGCATTCTTCAGTCAGACACTCAGGCAGCATCCTACCTTTATCTCCATTTCACCCAAGCAGCATGTCTACCAACCCTGAATGTGTCATGTTTTTTTTTAAAAAAATCTATAATAATAAAAGCGTAATATGCCGCTTAGACCGGACAGCTGAACAACCTTCTGCTTGTCCTTCCAGATGACCTTCTGGATGAAGCCGGGGCTGCGGGGGCTGAGCTCCTTGCATGAATTTTGTGCATCGGGCCTCTAGTAGAGTAATAAGTAAGTTGTGCACCAATTATCCTATATAATAAAAAGTTAATATGCAAATCAACCGAACGGCAGAACGACCGGTCACTATGACATGCACTGATCACCAGGGGGATGACTCTCAATGCAGGACCTGCCCCCTGGTGGTCAGTGCACTCCCACAGGGGGAGTGCTGCTCAGCCAGAAGCCCTGAGCTGGTCTCATGGCTGGCGAGCGCAGCAGTGGCAGTGGCGGGAGACACAGCAGCACTAAGGATGTCCTAAGCCTCCAGTTGGACATTCCCTGAGGGCTCCCAGACTGCTATAGGGCGCAGGACGGGCTGAGGGACCACCCCCCCAGTGCATAAATTTCATGCACCAGGCCTCTAGTGTGTGTGTGTGTGTGTGTGTGTGTGTGTGTGTGTGTGTGTGTATAAATTTCAGAGAGGAAGGGAAAGGGAGAGAGAGATAGAAACATCAGTGATGAGAGAAAATCATTGATTGACTGCCTCTTGAACACCCCATACTGGGGATTGAGCCAGCAACCTGAGCATGTGCCCTTGACTGGAATTGAACCCGGGACCCTTCAATCCGCAGGTGGATGCTCTAATCCACTGAACCAAACCAGATAGGGCTATGTCATACTTATTTTGACTCTTATTTTCTATGTTGTGGCTGATTAGGTGGTCAAGAAGTACTTGAGTAGAGCAGAACACAACCCTCAGATAGACTTAGTGTCTCGATAGATTGATCTAAGGCTGCAAATCTAGAGGACAACTTAATCTTCATCCATTAATATGGGGATTGTTAACCACACCCTTAATTCACCCAAGTTTGTGCTTGGGAGTTCAGATCAGCTGTTGCTCTGTTTCCCAGAAATGTGCTAGCCACTCTGTCTGGGAGGAAGGCTAGAAAAACTTCTGAGGTCAAATGTACCGAAAGTCAGCCCAGCCCCTGGAATTTGTGGCTTTTTAGATGGCTGCTGCTGCCACTGCAGGGCTCTTGACCAGCAGTCAGTGTGGCCAGCTTGCACTCTTCTAAGCCAGCCAAACGTGTGTTCGTAGCTTCATGTGGCCCAGGCAACAGGCCTCGCAGGTGCCAGCCCAAGCCCTGTAGAAGAAATCTGCTTGCAGCTTGCTCTCCCCCTCCCAGGCTGTCTTTTACAGATTGCTCCATTTCTTTCTTCTAGCTTCATCTCCTCAGCCCTGAGACGCTCTCTGTTTCCTATGTCAAATATTTTGAGTCTGTCATTAGGAGCCACTAAACAAAGCCTCAAACAAAAATGAATCAAATTTTGAGGATCCATCCCAAAGAATAACAGGCTTATAGTGCTAACATGGGCTTATTTGCTTAAGGAGGAAGTCTAATTCATGAGCTGGCTGCATGGGCCTGCTCGGGAACCACAGTGAACACACTGAAATGAGTCCCTCTGGCATAGGACTGAGGCATCAAACTGATTTTTAAATCTCTCTCTCTACCTCTCTCAGTTGAACTGAGATTTGCTTAATCTTTAATCTTTATTCTTCTTAAAGCATATCTGATGAGACCAGTTGTTCAGATTTAGATTATAGGCTATGTCTTGGCTCTTAAAATTGGAAACACCGAAAGAAACAAACTACCAACTCTAGTTAAACAGACTTGCAAAGACTCACCAGACCTTCTAGTAACAATCATTTCTAAGAGGAATTGCTAGCTAGACCTTGTTTCCTTCAAAAAGTGGAAACTGTAGAATAAAGTCAGTAGAATCATTATGTCACAATGACTGCAAAATTTTAAAAATAGTTATATTCCAATACTATAATTTTTATTTTATTTATTTTTAAATATATTTGTATTGGTTTCAGAGAGGAAGGAGAGGGAGAGAGATAGAAACATCGATGATGAGAGAATCATTGATTGGTTGCCTCCTGCATGCCCCACACTGGGGATTGAGCCTGTAACCAGGAATCAAATCCTGGTTTATAGGTCAACACTTAACCACTGAGCCACGCCAGCTGGGCACAATGAATGCAAATTTGCATCAAATATCTCATGGGCAAAATGCAGACACTATATTACTATAATTTTCTAAACAACTTGGAACTGATAAAATGATGTCTTATTTTTGCAGGCTAAGAAATTTAAATAGTAAGTTGCCGTTAAATATAGTAACAAAACAAAACAAAAAAGACTAGGCTCTGATCATTTATTTTTTTTTATTTTTTTTTCAAATTTTTATTAAGGTATTATATGTGTACATATCTTACCATTGCCCCCCCCCCCACCCCACTCCCATACCTGCCCTCACCCCCCAATGTTTTGCATCCGTTGGTTACTCTTATATACATGCATATAAGTCCTTCAGTTGATCTCTTATTTCCCCCACCTCTCCCTAACCTTACCGCTGTAATTAGACAGTCTGTTTGATGCTTTACTGCCTCTGTATCTATCTTTTTGTTCATCAGTTTATAATGTTTTTCATTATCCCTAAATGAGTGAGATCATGTGGTATTTTTCTTTCATTGACTGGCTTATTTCACTTAGCATAATGTTCTCTAATTCCATCCAGGTGTCTACAAATTGTAGTAATTCCTTCTTTTTTATGGCAGCGTAGTATTCCATTGTGTAGATGTACCATAGTTTTCTGATCCAGTCATCTGCTGACGGGCACCTAGGCTGTTCAAATCTTAGCTATTGTAAATTGTGCTGCTATGAACATAGGGGTGCATATATCCTTTCTGATTGGTGTTTCTGGTTTCTTAGGATATATTCCTAGGAGTGGGATTACTGGGTCAAATGGGAGTTCCATTTTCAGTTTTTTGAGGAAACTCCATACTGTTCTCCACAGTGGCTGCACCAGTCTGCATTCCCACCAGCAGTGCACGAGGGTTCCTTTTTCTCCGCATCCTCGCCAACACTTGTCGTTTGTTGATTTGTTGATGATAGCCATTCTGACAGGTGTGAGATGGTATCGCATTGTCGTTTTGATTTGCATCTCTCGGATAATAAGTGACTTTGAGCATGTTTTCATGTGTCTCTTGGCCTTCCTTCTGTCTTCTTTCGAAAAGATTCTATTTAGGTCCGTTGCCCATTTTTTTATTGGATCATTTATCTTCCTTTTATTAAGTTGTATAAGCTGCCTGTAGATGTTGGAAATTAAACCTTTATCAGTGATACCATTTGCAAATATGTTCTCCCATACAGTGGGGTTTCTTGTTGTTTTGTTGATGGTTTCTTTTGCTGTGCAAAAGCTTTTTATTTTGATGTAGTCCCATTTGTTTATTTTCTCTTTGGCTTCCATTGCCCTAGGGGAAGTATCACTGAAAAAGTTCTTTTGGCATATGTCTGAGATTTTGCTGCCTGTGGATTCCTCTAGTATTTTCATGGTTTCCCGTCTTATATTTAAGTCCTGTATCCATTTTGAGTTTATTTTTGTGTATGGTGTAAGTTGGTGATCTAGTTTCATTTTTTTGCATGTATCTGTCCAATTTTCCCAACACCATTTATTGAAGAGACTGTCTTGACTCCATTGTATGCTCATGCCTCCTTTGTCAAATATTAATTGCGCATATTGGTTTGGGTCGATATCTGGATTCTCTATTCTATTCCATTGATCTATATGTCTGTTCTTGTGCCAGTACCAGGCTGTTTTGAGGACAGTGGCTTTGTAATACAGCTTGAAATCTGGTATTGAGATCCCTCCTACTTTATTCTTCTTTCTCAGGATTGCTGTGGCTATTCGGGGTCTTTTTTTATTCCAGATGAATTTTTGGAGAGTTCTTTCTAGGTCTGTGAAATATGCTGTTGGTATTTTAATGGGGAGTGCATTGAATCTATAGATTGCTCTGGGTAGTATGGACATTTTGATGATGTTGATTCTACCAATCCATGAACATGGTATGTTCTTCCATCTGTTTACATCTTCCTCTATCTCTTTTTTCAGTGTCCTGTAGTTTTCCGCATATAGGTCTTTTACCTCCTTGGTTAGGTTTATTCCTAAGTATCTTAATTTTTTTGGTGCGATGGAAAATGGGATTGCTTTTTTAGTCTCTCTTTCTGTAAGTTCACTGTTGGTGTATAGAAATAGGCTCTGATCATTTAGATGGAGAAATCTTTGGATGCTAAGTAGTGATTTCTGAAAGTTTTAAATAGAAAATGCTTTTCACACGTGATGCTAATATGCATGGTGGTGTCAATGCATTGTCCTTGACAGATGTACATACAGGTACTTTGTCAATAATAGCTCCTGATTTGTTTTGAGGGTAGGAGGGATTACAGACAACCCTTACTCAACATATAGGAATGGGTTAAGTAGATGTCTTATGGCCCCTGTCCCTGCCTGTCTGTCTATGTTTCCAGATAGAGCAAATTGCCCATTTTCTCTCTTTTAAAGCGTGTGTGTGTGTGTGTGTGTGTGTGTGTGTGCGCGCTCGCGCGCTGAAGGTGGGGATAGAAGAGGAGATCAAGGAATGAGAAATACAGTTGACCCTTGAACAACGCAGGGGTTAGGAGCTCTGATCCCCACACAGCCTACTGTTGACTGGAAGCCTTACCAATAAAATGTTATTATGAAAATCGTAAGGAAGAGAAAATACACTTGCAGTATTTACTGGGGGGGGGGGGGGGGGCGGGGAGGATCTGCATGTTAAGTGAACCCACACAGTTCAATCCCATGTCCCATATATCACTGACTTTTCACCAAGAAAGCCTTCCCAGCTAGGCCTTTTTGAAGTTTACAATTGGTATAGCACTTGGAAAACTGATTGGTGTTCATTATCAATGTAGGGTCTGACTGTTATTCAAATTTTGAGGAGAAAAATAGCTTTAAAATATAACATAAAAGTGTATTCCTTTCAATAAAAGGAATTAAGTTAAAGAGTATGTCTGATGCCAACTTCTTTTGTTACTGGTTTTAACTGTTGTCCAATTGTTTACCCTTCTAAGTTAGAAAAGCAAACAATTATTTGAAATCATAACACATGTAGTATAGGCAGTCTGCAAACAGAAACCCAGTGAATCAACAATATTGGTATGTGGTGTAGTGTGTGTGTGTGTGTGTGTGTGTGTGTGTGTGTGTGTGTGTGTGTGTTTCCCTGGGGAAATACTATGTACACGTCCTGTGCAAGACTTTGTAGGACACATAAAGAGAGGTGAAAGGACATGTTGGTGACTTAGCAATTTGTAAAGCCCTTTGTACTTCCCATTGGAAATTGAGTTTGCACTTCGTTTAGTGGCCCAGTTATGAACAATCCCTTTGCACTAAGCTATTTTTAGTAAGATGGTAAATGCTTTGGATATGATAGCAAATAATAAAATGAGTCCATAAAAATTAGCGTCTTAATATTTCCCAAGCCCAATTTATAGCAAAAATTAAAATGGAAATTTGTAGTTTAAAATGGATGGAAAACTTTCCCCTTGGCATATCTAACTTCCTTTTACCTCGAGTTTTTGTGCCTATGATCACCTTTGTGTGTTAAATTGTATATCAGGTCCTAAAAGAGATTAAACTGTATCCATACGAAGTGTCTTCCTATTGGTGAGGATTTCTCAGGACTAGGCTAAAGAAAAGAGCAAATGTCTACTTTAAATTTTTCGTGAAATGTTGCTGGTTTGCTAAGTAAAACCCTGGCTCGCTCCCTAGCACACCTGCTTGTGGAAGGCACAGGTTAAGGAACTTCGGAATCGCTGCGTCTTGCCTTGTGTCCTGGTGCTTCCTGTGAGGTGATGGGTGGGCAGTTCACTCTGGGTGTCTATTTTACACAGGGAAGGAGGGGATGCAGGCCAACACAGTTAACCACAGAACTTTAATGTACACTGGGATTATTATTATTGTTTTTTGTGTACAATGGAATTATATCGCTTCACACACACACACACACACACACAAAAAAAAAAAAAAAAAAAAAGAAAAGAAAGAAAGAAAAAAAGAAAAGGCAATCTCTCTTCCCAGGGAAATTAAATACCTCTCACTGTGGATTCCTATTTACTCTAAGCAAGTTTGGGGTCACAAAGTCACATCACATTTGTAATTTAAGAGGAGTATAAATAAGGGGAAGCAGAGAAAATTCACACATTTTCACTGCCTCCTTTCCCCCATCCCCCATTATCAAAGATTTTAACCTATTTTTTAGATTTGCATTCTTGCCTTTATGAGCATGTGCTCTTTACAGTTTATCTCAATAAGAAGACTAATTTGCAAGGGTGCCTGCTTGCCTGCTGAGCATAATCAGGTCAAACCTTGTCTAGGGGAGGGGAGCAGAGGAAGGAATTCTACCTCACCAGCCCCACTGCACAGGAGCCTCATAAAAAAGGGGGGCCCCTTGTGATCCTTGTGCTCATTGTACAGGGTCTACAGAAGTCACCTGATGGTTCTAAGACCTTTGTCCTGTGTGACAGGCTGGGTAGAGGCACCATAAAGAAATCAGAGGGGCTAATTCAGAAGGCTGGAGCAGGAACAGGGTCATAGGGGGCAAAGGGGGAGTCATGGAGATTATGATTCACCCCCCCCATTTTTATTAACATCCAGATTTTTAACAGAAGTCACAAGTTATTCTACTTTAGCCAAGATTCTTGTGATAACCAACAAAGACTTTTTTTTTCATGGAGCGTCTTCCCTATCAAAATAAGCTGATTTCCACAGGCTGCAATAATCAAAACTGCAATAAGAGACTCTACAGGAATTGTTCTCCAATTCCAGAGAGCCATTTTGCAGATTCCAAGGCTCCCCATGGTGACCTGACCATGAAACACTCCTGCACCTGCTCCTTGAGTGCCTAGTTATAACCCACACATGTGAGCAGCTAGGTGACTGGTGATTCATTTCTTTTCCTTCTCAAAAATGGGAGCACCCAGGGGAAACTAAGGTCATATAGTAAACTGCTAAATCTTCTGACCAGTGATTCTCCTCTGATGACCTAGAAGCTATGGACAAATCCTGCCTCTTTGTACAACTAGCTAGTGCTACTGGGTAAAAAGGAATCAAACATTCTGTTAGATTGCTGGCAAGAAAAAGAAGACAAATTAAGATCCAAAGCCTACAAAGAAATAATATTGTACTGTATTTAAGATCTGGTTTATGTGAGATTGTTTGACAACATGGATAGGACCATTTCCATGGACCGAAGTGCCATGGTAGGATGGTAAAATGCAGCCTTCTGCTCCCCCCCCTCCCCCCCATGCACAAGACATTCCAATTTGGAGCCTAAGGCTGGCTGCCTCCACACTCAACCACTAAGAGCATGTCTGAGTACTGGTCCCTCCCACCCCTCCACCATCCATTCCAGGATTTGCATAGCCTACATTAAACCAAAATGTTTGAGGGCAGCACTGTCTTACTCATCTTCATATCTCAGCAGTGTCTACTCCTGGGGCTCTGACCATGGTTAGTCATTGTGTCTGCCAAACTTAACTTGGTCCTCATCACCAGCGAGGGATACCAGTGGGCCTCTAATCCCTCAGAGCTAGAGGCTTCAGCAATGATAATCACCATCATCAACATAACTGAAAGTCTTTATACATAAGGCACAGGAAGGGCTGCAGAAATGTTCAAGACAGTTCTGCCCTCAGGAGGTTTCTGTGGTCCAGAAGGGAACCCGCCAGATGAGAGTCAAGCTCTTGGAAGCAGGCCCTAAGAGCACGTGACAACAGCCACACGGCATAACATTTATGGTGAACGGAAGACACGTAGGCGTGCACAGGCCAGTTGAGTGAAGCATTTCAGAAGACATACCAAAGCTCGACCCACAGCAATGCAGTCCCGTGCTGGCCTGAAAAACACCTCCAGCTGTTACACACTTCGGGAGGAAGAGTGGTTGGGATTGAAGCCTCTCTTCTGGAACTGGATCCAGAGGACTGAGAAGTGAAGCATGTAGACCCTCACTTTTAGGGCTCCACCAAAGGGGTGAGGATTTCTGATCTCAAAAAGTAAGCACACCCTTGGTCAGTCATCTGGCTCTGTCACTGCTTGGGTAAACTGCTTCCGTAGACCAGGCGGACAAGATGCCAAAGACGCTACTATAAGGAAAAAAGATACTGAAGTAATGAAAAGTCAGCACACTGGAAATTAAATGAATCATGAATGAGGTTTTCTTAATTGGGCAGTCTCAGTTCATTGCTAGTGAACAGAAATTCACATAAAAATGAGTGAAAAGGGCTAAACAGGCAGAGTTCTTCCTAGAATAATTCAAGGTCAGTGTGGAGGTCACTGGCAAGGAAGTCTGGAGGGGCTTGAACTGAAGCTACTTGTGTCTTGGGGAAAAGAAGACTTGTTTTCATTGCTCTGGTGATGAGCGCACATAGTGACTCCAAAAGCTGGAAAACCCAAAGATGGCACAACGGTCACTTATGTCACTGCATTTTTTTTTTTTTTAAAAGGACAAAGAGGCAAGTTAGGACCACAGCCTACTATGAAGCTTTAATGTACTTTACTTTCCCTTCCCTTGTAAATTTAGGAAAGGTCTAATAAAAAAAAAATCATTAGACTTCTAGCTGTTCATTTGCAATTTCTAAGTAATTTATTTTTATGGTGGCTGGTTTAATTGGGGGAAAATGCTAACTAAACTTGAAAGAAAATATAGTGAGACTTTTTAGAGAAATAAAATTTAGATTACATAAAAGGTAGACTGCTTTTTAAAAGACTATCGGAAATCTAAGTGATGAATTAAAGTTCTGTTCTTCTCTATTAAGCGACCATCAACTTAAAATAGACTGCTATAAACATAATTTGGTATATATGAAGCATATAGTAAACACAACCAAAAATTTACAAGAGATATACAAGAAATAAAGAGAAAGGAATCTAAACACAACATTATAGAAAGTCATCAAAACACAAGAGAGCAAGAGAATGAGAAAGGAACTGAGAACTACAACAACAATCAGAAAACAATTAATAAAATGGCAATAATTACATACCTAACAATAATTATTTAAATGTAAATGAATTAAATGCTCCAATCAAAAGAGGAATAGATGGAAAGACGATGTGGTACATACATACAATGGAATATTACTTGGCCATAAAAAGAATGAAATCTTACCATTTGTGATAACATGGATGGACCTAGAGAGAATTATGCAAAGTGAAATAAATCAGACAGAGAAAGGCAATTACCACATGTTTTCAATTATATGTGGAATCTAAGAAATGAAACCAATAAACAAAACAGAAACATACCCATAGATACGGAGAGCAAACCGATGGAGGCATTTTGAGGGGCTGAGTGAAAAAGGCGAAGGGATTAAGAAGTGTGAATTAGAAGTTACAAAATAATCATAGAGTTGTAAAGTACAGCTTAGGGAATATAGTCAATAGTATTGCAATAACTCTATATGGTGTCAGGTGGGTGGGTGTAAGACCTATCAGGAGGATCACTTTATAAGTACGATAAGTGTCTAACCACTATGTTGTATGCCTGAAACTAATATTGAATGTTAATTGTAATTAAAAAAAAATTTTTAAGGGTCTGGCCTTCTCCGGTGGCCAACACCAATCCAAGAAGAAACTGTGAGACCCACTTCAGGGACTATCTGAACTTCTTGAGTGTGTAGTGGAATCAGGTGATGAAAGTCAACACGGGTAAGCTGACCAGTCATTCAGCAAATACTCATGACCATTTAACTTAGTTTTTTTTTTTTTTTCAAGTCACTTGATAGTACCGGAGATTACATAGTAACGATTGCCACGGTGAAAACTCAGTTCTCAAAACATGGCCTGGGCTTTTTTGCTGCTTTTGTTATTTATGTAAAGTAGTTAGAAAAATTTAATCCACTGGGTTTTCCTTTTTCTGACCTAAGGTAGGGGTGAGGGAATAGGAACTAGAGAATTTGAGAACAATGTAAGCAGCCGTTATTTATTTGGGGAATTTTTGAAAGATTTAATCTAATTTGTTAAGAAGTGTAGATTAAGGAAAATTTGGCCAATTCACAAAATACCTTTTTAGATTGAGAATAACAGTTATTAAAAATTACCAATGTACAAATATATTTTAAGTAGTCTACATTATTATAAATGAAGCAATAAGCAGCTACATTTTAAGAAATTTAGAGTACAGAATAGTAGTATATGCTTATTTATGAGGAGAGGGGGAAATTTGAGACAGAAGAAACCATTGGTATTGAGCTAAAATAAACTTGTGTTTTATGTTTGCGCTTAACTCCTCTTATAGTTTTAAAAGCCATTTAAAAAGTTGAGGGGAAAGAAGAGGAGGAAAATCCAGTTTAGTGATTGCATGTTTTCCTACATGACTTTTTTTCTAACTAGTCTCATATCCTACGTTATTTCTGCTTCTTCAGTTGCCATTTCTGTAATCTTTACTGAAAAACAGAAATGGTTCAATTGACACTTTCCTGAATTTCTGTGTTTCCAAGCACAAACCAATTTCTTTCACATGCTACAGCAACCATGTCAAACTCGCGGCCCAAGGGGCACATGCCTTATTTATTTGGCTTGTTGTTAGCCTTTGAGTTTGACATGCTTGTGCTAGAGGAGCGGTTCTGGTATCGGCAGGAGTGAAGTGAGTGGTGTCATTGGCTGGACCAAAACGCTGGATTGCCATCTTGGAGCAAGAAGGAAAACTTAACAGGATCCTACCTGCATTTCTGGATCAAATATCCTAGTGTTTATTATTATTATTATTATTATTATTATTGAAACTTTCAGAGAAGGACAAGTTAAGGGACTAATAGAGTGAAACCCCACACATCCAGCCTCCTATTTTAACAATTGCTAATGTATTGCCACATTGAAGACATGGTTCTCCTTCCTTTTCTTCCTCTCTGCCAGCTTTTCTCCCTGTGTGTGTATGAACATGTTCATTTTTGCTGAACCGTTTAGAAGTTGCAGACATCATGCCATTTCACCCGGAGTTTTTCATAAAAAGCTTCCTAATATAGACTTAGAAATCATTTAGGGGAGAATAAAAATAAATTCACATCTATAAATAATTTGAGGACTTTATTCATTATTCTAAAAACTTAATTTTAATACTTTCAGCAAGGCCAGCCAGATTAAAGATAGTTCTCTTTCTCTACCCCTTAAAACTTCCCATTGGGGAAAAAAAGGCTTTTTACAGTGAGAGTTTTTTAAAATTGATTTTTAGAGAGGGAGGAAAAGGGGTGGGGAGAGAGAGAGGGAGAGATTGAGATTGAGAAAGGCTTGCCTCCTGCACATGCCCCAACCAGGAATGGAACCAGCAACCTAGGTATGCGCCCTGAACAGGAATCAAGCCTGCGACTTTATGGTGTACAGAATAACACTAACCAATGGAACCCACACCAGCCAGGGCAAGTTTGCTTTTTTTTAAAGTTGAACTTCGAGGGAAACCAAGATGGCGGCATAGGTAAACACCTAAACTGCTGCCTCGCACAACAATTTCAAAACTACAACTAAAAGACAGAACGGACACCATCCAGAACCACAGGAAAGCTGGCTGAGTGAAAATTCTACAACTAGAAGGAAAAAGAAAAGCTCACAGAGAATTGGAGGTACGGCAAAGGGTCTTTGTGTGCGCAGAGAGGAAGGGCGGCTGAGAGCCTGGCTGACTTTCTCTGGCGGAAGGGGGAAGGAAGCCCCCGACCGCACTGAACCCCAGTTCTGACTGCACTGAACCCCAGTTCCGGGCAAACCCCTGGGGACCCACGCTCTTACGGGGGGAATCTGGACTCTCGGGCGGAGACTCGAGCTGGGAAAGGCAGAAGTCTGAAGGCGCGCGCGGGCCAGTGTGCACAAAGGCTGCGGAGATTGCCACAGGCTTTCCCTAGTGGAAGGGAGTCAGAGGATCCTGACTGCACTGAGCCCCAGTTCTGACTGCAGTGAACCCCAGTTCCAGGCGAGCCCCTGGGGACCCACGCTCTTGTGGGGGGAGTCTGGACTCTCGGGCGGAGACTCGGGAGCCGGGGAAGGCGGAGGACTGAAAGTGCGCACGCGCGCGCGTGCCAATGCGCACAAAGGCTGCGGAGGTTGCCACAGGCTTTCCCTAGTGGAAGGGAGTCAGAGGCTCCTGACGGCACTGAGCCCCAGTTCTGACTGCAGTGAACCCCAGGTCCAGGAGAGCCCCTGGGGACCCACGCTCTTGTGGGGGGAGTCTGGACTCTCAGGCGGAGACTCGAGCTGGGGAAGGTGGAGGACTGAAAGCGCACATGCGCGCAAGGGCAAGGCTGACAGGAAGCCAAGACTGAGACTCCACCCCATCCAAGCTGAGCACAGAGCCTATTGCAATTTGGCAAGTCTAATCCTATAAGGCTGTCTCCAGCACCGAACTTCTCCCAGCATAGACACAGCTGATCCTTATAGCCAACTGACCCGGAGGTCAATTCTTCCCAGTGATACCAACAACAATAAAGACTTAATTACAACAAGGCTGTACACACAGTCCACAAAGGGGTGCACCAAGAGTGTCCACCTCAGGTTAACTGGGGAAGCAGACCCACTGGGCCTTATTGGAAACCTAGCACAAATATCTACCTTACCAACTCAGGGAAGCAGTGAAAATGCGGGGTCAAAGAATCAGATCACAAACGAAAGAAATGGAGGAAAACAAATGACTGGATATAGAATTCAAAACCACGGTTATAAGACTTTTTAAGAATATCCTAGAAAAGGCCGATAAATATAACGAGACCCTCGAAGATATGAGAAAGGACCAACTAGAAATTAAACATACACTGACTGAAATAAAAAATATTATACAGAGACCCAGAAACAGAATAGAGGAACACAAGAATCAAGTCAAAGAATTGAAATACAAAGAAGCAAAAAACACTCAACCGAAAAAGCAAAAAGCAAAAAAAAAAATCCAAAAAGTTGAAGATAATGTAAGAAGACTCTGGGACAACTTCAAGCGTACCAACATCAGAATTATGGGGGTGCCAGAAGAAGAGAGAGAGCAAGATACTGAAAACCTATTTGAAGAAATAATGACCGAAAACTTCCCCCACCTGGTGAAAGAAATAGACTTACAAGTCCAGGAAGCCCACAGAACCCCAAACAAAAGGAATCCAAAGAGGACCACACCAAGACACATCATAATTAAAATGCCAAGAGCAAAAGACAAAGAGAGAATATTAAAAGCAGCAAGAGAAAAGCAGTTGATTACCTACAAGGGAGCACCCATACGACTGTCAGCTGACTTCTCAACAGAAACTATGCAGGCCAGACACGAGTGGCAAGAAATTTTCAATGTGATGAATAGCAAGAACCTACAACCAAGATTACTCTACCCAGCAAAGCTATCATTCAGAATTGAAGGGCAGATAAAGAGCTTCACAGGTAAGAAAAAGCTGAAGGAGTTCATCACCACCAAACCAGTATTATATGAAATGCTGAAAGGTATTCTTAAAGAAGAGGAAGAAGAAAAAAGTAAAGAGAAAAATTATGAACAACAAATACATATCTATCAACAAGCGAACCTAAAAATCAAGTGAATTAAAAACCTGAGGAACAGAATAATCTGGTGAATATAATAGAATCAAGGGCATAGAAAGGGAGTGGACTGATAATTCTCAGGGGGAAAGGGGTATGGGGGGTTCATGAAGAGAATGGACAAAAATCATACACCTATGGATGAGGACAGTGGGGGGGAGGTAAGGGCAGAAGGTGGGGTGGGAAATGGGTGGAGGGGAGCTATGGGGGGAAAAAGGAGAAATAATTGTAATAATCTGAATAAAGATTTATTTAAAAAAAAAAAAAAGAAAGAAAATATTGTGGTCAGCCTGGCTTGGTCAGGTCCTCCCCCCATTTCCCCATAAAAAAATAAAAATAAAAATAAAAATAAAAATAAAGTTGAACTTCAATAATCAAGGCTCCAAGATGTGGTGAAGACTAACATGGTTTACATTTTTCTTCCTGATGTGCCCCCAATGCCAGCAAGGTGCACATTCCACCCCTAAGATATTGATACAAACACATACAACCTGTACCCACAGCAAGGAATATGAAAGTTTGTCATGGAAAGTTACTTTTGTTTAAGATCAACAAAATGGTATCTTGCTCCTCGTCAACAATTCATGATAAACCATAGTTACAGAAAGGTCACCATCTTTGACCGAGGGTGCTTATGACAAAGCCTATCTTAGGCCCAAACAAGACAAATTGTGGTTTTATTTGTGAAAGTTCCATTTGTAAAAATGTTATGAAATTCCCAGCTCTGATAGTATACTAATCAATGAATGGCACAGAAATGGAGTTACAGCTCTCAGACTGGGTCTTATTTCGCTTCCTCATATGAACAGTCTCCTCTTTCCATATCAGAGTTAACGCCAGAATAACATGTAGTTCTCCATTTATATAACTACAGAGTCGACCTTTATTTCGCAAAAACAAAGCTGAAGTTCATAGTTTGCTGTACATTACGAGGACCACTTGGCAATTTATTATAAAGGCCTATTGATGCCGGGAAACCTGCTGAGCAGGAAACCTTCAAGTGGGCGCATAGAACAGGATTTAATGAAAGTCCTCAAAAGAGGAAAATTGTTTGTATTGTCGTTCTATCTTAATAGGTCTTGCTATATTGTGAAAATAGTAAAGGACCTGTGGCCCTTGGAAAAGCTTTGAACTAATGCCAAAAATTACTGGTCTTTTTATTTTATTTTTTTTTAATTCTCACCCGAGGGTATTGTTTCCATTGATTTTTTTTTTTAGAGAGTAAAAGGAAGGGAGGAGGGTGGGAGGAGAGAAAGAGAGAGAGAGAGAGAGAGAGAGAGAGAGAGAGAGAGAGAGAGAGAGAGAGAGAGAGAGAGAGAGGAACAATGGTGAGAGAGAGAGCTCAATTGGTTGCCTCCTGCATCCATGTGGCCCCCATTCATGGAGGATCAAACCTTCAACCAAGGTATGTGCCCTTAACTGGGAATCGAATCCTCAGTTTTGCCACTGAGCAAAACTGGCCAGGGCTATTATTGGTCTTTTGATCAGAAAATAGCCTATTCAGAACTGGATAGTCTTTGCCAATATCATAATCTGTAATATTACAGAGGAAATCAGATTTTAAATGCCTAAATTTTGCTGATGAAATTTACTGATGAAGGCTCTCAGATGGTCTCAACTCTCCCAGGCAACCCAAAAGTTTCAAAAAGAAAAAGAGCTATTGACAGAAGATATATAGGAATATTATTACAAAATAAATCATTCTTAATACTTCACAAAAATTAGCACAGATTATAACAGATTATATACAAATGTTGCAATTACCTAGCAATTTAAATAATTTGCTTTTGCCCTGGCTGGTGTGGGTCAGTTGGTTGAAGAGTTGCCCTGTAAACCGAAAGGTCACAGGTTTGATTCCTGGTCAGTCAGGGCACATACCAAGGTTGTAGGTCGGGTGTGTACAGGAGGCAACAACTGATCAATGTTTCTCTCTCCCTCTTCCTCTAAAAGTAATAATAATAATAATAATAATGATAATAATAATAATAAATTTACTCTTGTTTTTCACACCTTTAGTCATCTCCAGTGAAGACTAAAGGAGCCTGGGCACATTTTGAGGTAGATACATTATTCTTCAAGTCAATAGTCCCATGATTAAAAGACATTTATCTTTAGCTTTCAATATACATAATTTTACTTTATGTAACACTTTTGGGGTTCACATCATTTTTCTTTTTTATTAGCATTCAAAATTCAGTAGTACATTGAAAGTATTATGCACCAAATCAAAACGACAATGCGATACCATCTCACACCTGTCAGAATGGCTATCATCAACAAATCAACAAACGACAAGTGTTGGCGAGGATGCGGAGAAAAAGGAACCCTCGTGCACTGCTGGTGGGAATGCAGACTGGTGCAGCCACTGTGGAGAACAGTATGGAGTTTCCTCAAAAAACTGAAAATGGAACTCCCATTTGACCCAGTAATCCCACTCCTGGGAATATATCCTAAGAAACTAGAAACACCAATCAGAAAGGATATATGCACCCCTATGTTCATAGCAGCACAATTTACCATAGCTAAGATTTGGAAACAGCCTAAGTGCCCGTCAGCAGATGACTGGATCAGAAAACTATGGTACAACTACACAATGGAATACTATGCTGCTGTAAAAAAGAAGGAATTACTACCATTTGTAGGCACCTGGATGGAATTAGAGAACATTATGCTAAGTGAAATAAGCCAGTCAATGAAAGAAAAATACCACATGATCTCACTCATTTGGGGATAATGAAAAACATTATAAACTGATGAACAAAAAGATAGATACAGAGGCAGTAAAGCATCAAACAGACTGTCAAATTACAGCAGTAAGGTTAGGGAGAGGTGGGGGAAATAAGAGATCAACTGAAGGACTTATATGCATGTATATAAGAGTAACCAACAGATTCAAAACATTGGGGGGTGAGGCATGTATGGGAGTGGGGTGGGGGGGGGCAATGGTAAGATATGTACACATATAATACCTTAATAAAAAAAATTAATTGGGAAGATTAAACAATTATAAATTTGTATGACTAATAAATTGCCTCAAAATAAAAAAAAAATAAAAATAAATAAAAATAAAAAATAAAAGAATTTCCTCAGGTGAGGATTAGCAAAAACAAAACATGACTGCTTCTAAATGATACGCTTATAAAAGATATTTTAAAAAGTTTAATAAAAAAAAAAAGAAAGTATTATGCACCACGATCAAATGGAATTCTTTCTGAGGATGGAAGAATAGCTCAGGATACACAAATCAATAAATAAATCACAATAATGGAAATAAAAGATGGAGAAAGGAACATTTGACAAAATTCAATATTCTTTCATGATAAAACTCTCAACAAATTGTGTAAAGAATATACCTCAACATAATTAATGTCATACATGAAAGCCCAAAGCCCATGCTCAATGGAGAAAATTTGAAAGCTATTCCTCTAAGGTCGGGATTAAGACCAGGGTAACCACTCTCATATTCCTATTCAACATCACCCTGGAAGTTCTAGTGAGAGCAATCAGGCAAGAAAAAAAAAATGGCATGAAAATTAGACAGGAATAAGTTAAATGATCTCTTTGCAGATGAAATAATCTTATATGTAAAAAATCACAAAGACTCCACCAAACACTATTAGAATGAATAAAAAAATTCAATAAAGTTGTAGGATACAAAATCAAGAAACCAAGTCAGTTGTGTATTTGCATGCTTACAACTATCAGATAAAGATATAATAAAATCAGTTCCATTCATGATATAAAAATAAAATACTTGAAAATAAATTTAAGCAACATAATGATCTATACAATAAAAAAATAAGACATTGATGAAATGAAAGAATAGAGAAATAAATGGAAATATATTCCATGTCCATGGACTATGAAGATTAATTTTGTTTTAAAAAATTATTGAAGTTATTAGGGTAACATTGGTTAATGAAATTATATAGGTTGCAGTTGTACAATTCTATAATACATCATCTCTATATTGTATATTGAGTCCAACTCCTTCAGTCACCATTTAGCCCCCTTTATTCTTTACTAGAGGCCCGATGCACGAAATCCGTGCAAGGGACTTGGCCCTCACCGCCGCAGCGGCTGCCTCTGCCTCAGCCCTCACAGCCCCGGCTTCATCCAGAAGGTCGTCTGGAAGGACATCCGGTCTAATTAACATATTATGCTTTTATTTTATAGGATATATAGGATTCTCTTCTACCTCCTCCTACCCTCCTCTTTTCCCTCTGGTAATTACCATGCTGTAGTCCAAAAGCGTGTGTTTTTTTTACTTAACCCCTTCATCTTTTTCACCCTTCATGTGATTTCTTTTTCAGAATACTCTAAATTAAAGGTGAGTGGATTGAAAGGATGAACACTTTGCTACATGAATACTTTGAAATATAGCTAATACTATTATTCCATTTGGGGGTGAATGAATTTTTTATTTAGTTTTTCAATTTAGAAGACACTGAATATACATTGTATTTAACTTTAGAAGTAACGCCTTTTTTTTGTTGTTAATCCTCTCCTGAGGATATTTTCCTTTGATTTTTAGAGTGGAAGGGGTGGGGAGAGACAAAGAAAGAGAAACATTGATGTGAGAGAGACATCAATTGCTTGCCTCCCGCATGTGCCCCAACCAGGGCTGGGGAATCGAGTCTGCAACTGAGGCACTTGCCAGGCCTTCATGTGTTCATCTGCAAAAAAGGATGTTAATCAGATAATCTCTAAGAAACCTTCTATTTCAGTCTATGGCAGCAATTTTTCAACCTTTTCCATCTCATGACACACACAAACTAATTACTAAAATTCTGTGGCATACCAAAAGATATATTTTTTGCTGATTTGAAAAAAATAGGTATAATTTGGATTCATTAACATTGGACAGCTATTGTTGTCTCTTCAAGTGCAATTTTTTCTTGAATAATGTCTACTCTAATAAGAGAAAAGCCAGCTATTTCTCTGTCCCATACCCCACAATTCCCCAAGTCCTGACTGTTCAGCCTTATCCTCTTGGCTGCTTTTCCCTTTCTACTTAAAACATTTGTAAAGTGCTGTTCCGCTGATTACAAGCATTATGCCCTTTTATGCATACTGGCTTTAAAAATATGCTAACCAGGGACATGCATATGTTCTTGGAGGTGTAAATTGGCAAACTCTTTCCTGAAAGCCAACTGGCAATATATAACATAGTCTTAAAAGTTTGTATATATTTTGAGGGCTCATTTTTACTTCTAAGCATCCAACCAAGGGAATAACCAGGTAAGAATACAAAGATGAATGTATGCATATTCAAATTAACTTTATAATTGTTAACTGAAACATCTAACTTCAGGAGAGTTAGGTAGTTTCATGCAGTACTTACTAACTTGGCAAGTGACTTATTTTATCTTTAGAAATTAATTTCTATTTTTTTCTACAATGAATACGAATTACTTAACAAAGAGGCTATGTTAATTTACTTATTTCTTTTGCACATGCACCCATGTCTCTGAATCACTAATTCTTTAGTTTATTCTGAAAAATCATCAACCCATGAAACTACTTAATTCCTTAGCTACTATAATTGTTATTAAAATGTGGTAAGAGTGGGTATGTTCTCCCTAAAGAGATTTCAATTGAGGGGGAAAAAATAACTTACTGAGATAATACAATTAAAGAAACACCTAATAATATGTCCTCAGATTTTCCAAAAGTTGCTTCTTATTTTAAATGATGAAGAGCCAGAGAAACAAGGTACTGCAGCAAACACTTTTAATAAGAATACAAAATTCACACCAGAGGCACATTCTGGGGAATGTAAATGAACTATCACAAGTAGTAATTCTGCTGGAAGAATAAAATAAGGCTCTCAAGAGTACAAATATACAGGAGGGAATGATTTAAAATAGGTTTATGATTTACAATCACATTACATTGTATTAAGCACTGAAAACAGGCATATTATTTAAAAAGCCAGCTAAAAGGCATTTGAACATATATAACAAATCTTACGGTCCACAAGTTCATATATAACAGTAATTTTAAGTACTTCATTTCAACACAAAAGAACAGGTGAAGGAATACCTCTCAAAGTATTAATTTATGTCTATGACAAAAATCAAGAAAACTTATACTGAAAAAGGATTACATTACTGATTGAACCACACAGTGGACAGGCCAACCACATGAACACAAAACCAACAGTGCTGAGCAACTAAACTAATGCTGGCCTTTCCAGTCCCCCTTCTTCTTACCACCATACTGCCTTTCCATTACTCATGAAAAAACTCATGTCTCCCCATTCCATAAAAGGAATGAAGAAAAACCAAATAGCGTATTCAAAAGTTGATTTCACCTTAAGCCCTAAATGTGGTTTAATGCGTACAAAGAAACCCAACATTTATACACAGTGCTCCTTTCCAAGGAAGGAACAGACAGGTCAAACATTATCTGAAAGAGGTTTCCTTATGGATTCTGTACATTTGGTTGAATGAGAATTACTGTATCTGAGAAGGCACATATCTGTGATTTAAGGCTTAACTGGTATTGTTACATATGGAAGTCAATGAAAGCTGTCTAGGAATTCACTTCTGTCAAAATAGATTTTATCCAAAAACTAGCTTTCTGAGCACAGATTTCTACTCTAGAAACCATCAAGAATTTCTATTCCCAAGTCCACCTGTCAAAAAATTTTTTTTCTTAAGCAGGTTTCATTATGAATCAAAAGACTGCTAACATAACCACCCTCTGACTTTGGATGATGCATATATTTATAAGCTCAAAAGCCTCATAGAAATTAGTGTGATTCCTGGATCTTAAAAAAAAAAAAAGTCTAAACAAAAGTACAATGGTACAGATTCATTTTTAAAAAGGTATTTGCCAGAACTCTACAAGCTAATCAGTCATTCATTAGAGCGGCTGCCAGCCTATCGTGGATGCGTTAGGAACACCAAATAATTTTACTCTGCAAAATAGTCTCTTCTTTCTTTAAGACAATACATGAAAATGAATCTCTTAAAGATGTTTAATATATTCATATATAAAATATCTGATGTTGATACAAATCATGTAAACCTCCCTTTGGAAAAGTTACAACTGGCCCTCATTTCCAGGACCAAAACCCTTGAATTTTGATCTGGTCAGTGCAAATCTATATTAGATGTTTTCAAACTACAGAAATAGCCATCGATCCTTACAATACAAAAGAACTTCTCAAAAAGAAAAATTATTGTGTTCAGATTATAGAAATTATGTTTTCACTAAAACCGCCCACCTTCCCATCAAATTCAACAGTTCAATTGTTAAAGTATGAAAAAGGGAAAAATTAAAGCTGTTTGTGTGAGAATCTCTACAATGGTTGTCACCCTGTCTCTCTTCTCCCAACTGTGCTTCATTCTTATTAGGTTTGTTTAGAAATAGAACCATGTGACTTTCCTTTTTTTGTTTGTTTTTGTTTGCAGGAGTGATTTTACTGTTCTTCAAGCCAAGATGGGGCATCCACTCCAGGCGTTTTCAACTTGATATGGAACTGTTTAAGGGTCTGTTCAAGCTGCTTCTGGTTCCCAGCAAAGTAGGCGGCGATGGCATTGTGGAAAAGGACCAGCTGGTTGTGCAATACTTTCACCTATGAACAGGGCAGAGTACAAGACCACGCATTAACACCAATGACAACGAACTGTCTCACATAATCTCTCTCTCCTCAGGAAAAGCTGTTTTAATAATACAAAGTAGTTCACATACACCTACTGTACACTGTCTTGGAGGGTCTGAGCCTTTGACGACTTTTAATTTCCCTACAGGGGACAGACCAGTTTAAGAAGCTAAATATGTATAGGAATACTTTGTTTTATTATGGGCAGCTTTATTGCACTTTACAGATGTTGCGTATTTTACAAACTGAAGGCAAGACCCTCCACTAGCAAAAAGATTACAACCTGCTTTATTGCAGTGGTGTGTAACTGAACCTGCATTATCTCCAAGGCATGCCTGTACTCTGTTAGCCATTTTCAAACATTGTTGAGGGCATTAATTAAAAAATATCATTAAATACCCTCTCAAACTAAGGATATTCAAAAATCAAATACTGAAGAGGAAAAATTATATACAAATTACTATGTGACATACACTCTATACCAAGTATAGACATCAAAGGATAGTGAACCTCAACTTAGGGACACTTATTAAGGAAACAGGACAATCACAGGAAAAGCAGGTTTCTGGATGGCAATTTAGGAGATGAGTGAAGCATCCTATTACAGTGGACTATTACAATGGCCCCAGAGAATCACCCCTCTCAAAATCCACACCCCTGGGGACTGTTCTACAATGTATTAAAAAGAAAAACCACAGGCCCAAGATGGCTGTCACTTACGCTAGATGCAAAACCTAACCTACCTGCAGTTTCAGTTCTCTAGGGACTTTCCAAACATCTCATTATCATAAAATGGGGTATGGTGAGAGGGGCCACAGGCTGAACTAATTACCAACCAGCCTGGAATTTCCTGATCCACACTAGTGAGGTGTTCTGCCTGATAAGACCCCTCCCTTTCCCTAAAGGTAAGTGTCCTTGCCAGAAATAATTCACTCTTAATTTATTAGTCCCAAACTCTGCCTACAAAACCCTTCCATTTTGTACAACCCACTTGAGTGGCCTCCTAGTTGCTAGATGGGATGCTGCTCAGTTCATGAACTACATAGTAAAGCTCATCAGATCTGCAAATTTAGTAAGTTAGTTTTTGTTTTTTTTAAACAAATAAAAGTAAGCTTGGCCATGTAACATTAGAAAATGAGGCCTGAGAAGCAAGTGCTTGCCCTCCTGGGGGGGATGAAAGCCCATAGGAGAGGGGAGTGTGTGCCAATCTGAGTTGTACCACTTTCTAGTGTCTTTGTGACACCAGGCACAGGTTACTTCTAACTTCATTGGCCAAGGTCTTTATCCGTTTATCAGGGATGCCATTACCAAATGAATCTGTCGTGCTGTTGTAAGGGTTAAATGAAATGGGATACTACCCAGCACACTGTCTGACACAGAATAGTACTCATTCAATTTCAGTGAAATCCAAGGTTACCTATTTGACAGTCAAATCTTCAAACAACACTGACTTTTCTTAGTGAAACAAAATTTCATTTATTTAGAGCCCACTGATTTGGAATTTGTAAGATTGTAATACTGTGGTTTATAATAAGGAAAATATAATTGATCTTCATCTTCACTCTGGGAACATAGCTCCTAAAACCTTTGTAATTTCCTAAATGATAAGAGGATGGGAACATCTTTTGTTATAATACTTGGTCTCTTGGTGTACATCTGAAACAACTCCAGAGCTAAAAGGAGTATTTTTTTGGTTGTTCATAATGAGCCCTTTCAACCGTACCCCACTTTATGATAATGAGATTGGTGGCAACCAAACCTCATCCTGTGGTTCTCCAGGGACTTTCCAAACATCTCATTATCATAAAGTGGGGTATGGTGAGAGGGGCTACAGGCTGAACTAATTACCAAGGGACAATGCCTTAATCAATAGACCTATGTAATGAAGCCCCACAAAAACCCCTAAAGTACGGGGTTTGGAGAGCTTCTGGGCTGAGGAACGCACCCACGTGCCAGGAGGGCAGCATGTCCCCCATGCCCCGTGGACAGCAGGTCTGTGCTCAGGACCCTCCCAAACCCCGCCTTATGTACTAGTATCTCTTCATCTGGCTGTTCATCTGTAGCCTTTAATATTTGTAATAAATTGGGAATCTAATAGGAAAACTGTCTTCCTGAGGTCTGTGAGCCACTCTAGCAAGTGACTGAATCCGAGGAGGGATTGTGGGAACCTTTGATTTATAGCCAGTCTATCAGAAAAACAAGTGAAAACAAGTGGAATTCAACTGGTGTCTGAAGGTGGTGATGGTGGTGGAGTCCACAGTGTCAGAACTGAATTAAATTGTAGGACACCCAGCTGGCGTCCAGAGAATCAGCCAGTGTGGGGGAAAGCCCACTCATCTGGTGTCCTGAGTGCGTGAGAAGTGTTGTATGAAAGAAGAAATACCAAGTTCTTTCCTTTTCAAAGATAGAAATCCATCAGTTTACCTCAGCACAATAAAAAAAGGCCAGATGTGGAGGAGGGAAAGGTGGATATGAAGAGCTCAGTTTCAGATGTCTTCCAGGGAACACCCAGGGAAATGCTGACTAGGTAGCTGTATTTTTGAAACTGAATTAGAGTTCAGGATAGCAGTCCAGGATGGAAATGTGAATTGGAAGTCAATATAGTACTTCAATGTACAGATGATATGCAAACCCATGTGACTAAATAAGCTCATCAAGAGAGTGTATAGACAAAAAGAGATCCAAGGACTGAGTCATGAAAAGTGAACCTTGACCTTTATACCTCACTACATCTCCAGAATTCATATTGAAATGAATTAAAGGCCTAAATGTCAAAGCTAAAACCCAGCCCTAGCTGGTCTGGCTCAGTGGGTAGGGCATTGGCTCATGGACTGAAGGGTCCTGGGTTCAATTTCAGTCAAGGGCACCATACCTTGATTGCAGGCTCAATCCCCAGCCCAGGTCGGGCGTGTGCAGGAGACAACTAATCAATGTGTCTCTCTCACATTGATGTTTCTCTTTCTCTGTGTGTTCCTCCCCCACTTCCTTCCACTCTCTCTAAGAATCAATGGAAAAGTATCCTCAGGTGAGGATTAACAACAACAAAAAAGCTAAAAACCTATAAAACTTCTGGAAAAACAAATAGGAGAAAATCTTAATGATCTTGGGTTTGGCAAAGATTTTAAAATAGTACACACAAAGCATAAATTATAAAAGAAAGAGATTAATAAATTGGACTTCATCAAAATTAAAATATTTTTCTCTTCAAAAGACATTTATAAAAATAAAAAGGCGCCGAAACCGGTTTGGCTCAGTGGATAGAGCGTCGGCCTGTGGACTGAAGGGTCCCAGGTTCGATTCCGGTCAAGGGCATGTACCTTGGTTGCGGGCACATCCCCAGTAGGAGGTGTGTAGGAGGCAGCTGATCGATGTTTCTCTCTCATCGATGTTTCTATCTCTCTATCCCTCTTCCTTCCTCTCTGTAAAAATATCAATAAAATATATTTAAAAAAAAAAAAAAGGCAAGCCACATATTGGGAGACAATATTTGCAAAATATGTATAAGACAAAGAATCTGTTACTACAACATATAAGGAATTCTTACAACTGAATAAGACAATAAACAATAAAATGGGGAAAAGATCTGTGTATGTGTGTGTGTGTGGGGGGGGGGGGGGGGAGACAATGGTTATTCACTCACTACCTGGAGAGAAAACTGGATTCCTAATTCACATAATATAAATAAAATATAAATAAACCAGCTCCAGGTGGATTTGGAATTGTGAAAAACAAAAAAAAATCTTACAACCTTGGTTTTGAAAAGATTTCTTAAATAGGACGCAAAAGGCACTAACAAATAGAAGACTGATAACTTAAACTAGTTTAAGGCCTTCTGTTTATCAACAACCATTGTAAAGAGGGTAAAATCTCAAGTCATAAATGGTATAAGATATATATAACGCATAAACAAAAAAGGATTAGTACAAAAATACATGAAGAATTCCTACAAATCAATTTAAAAAAAAAAAACCCCAAACAACCCAACAGAAATATGGGCAAAGGCATGAATTGGTATTTTATACTGGAAGAAATATATGTGGTCAATAAATAATGAGGGAAATAAAAATGAAGCACACACAAAAGAATACCATTTTATTCACTTTGGAGTGACTGTGGCTCAAAGGGAACTGAGTACATTACTGGTGGAATGTAAATTGGTACATCCACATTAGAAAACAATTTGGCTTTAATTTAGAAAGCTGAACACTCACAATGCCATATGAGACAAGGCAGGAATATTCATAGCAGGCACAGAAACAATACAAATGTCCTTTTAACAGTAGAATGAAAAAAATGTAAGGTATGGGGCTGGGGGCGGTAAGGGAATAGGTTAGGGAAGGAATAGGAAGATACAACATTATTGGTAATGTTCTAGTTCTTGGGTTGAAAGGTGGGGTCACAGATGTTTATTATATTATGCTTTATAACTTAAATATGCATTATGTTTATTATTTTGTATGTCTAGCATATGTTATTTTTTAAAAAGACAAAGACCCTGACTGGGTGGCTCAGTTGGTTCGAGTGTCATTCTGAGCACCAAAAGGTTGCAGGTTTAATTCCCAGTCAGGGCACATACCTAGGTTGCTGGTTGGATCCCTGGTGGAGTGAGTAAGGGAGGCAAATGTTCTATGTTTCTCTCTCACATTGATGTTTTTTTTCTCTCTCTCTTTCCTTTCCTCTGTCTCTAAAAATCAATCCTCGGGTGAGGATTAAAGAAACAAAGATAAAGGAAAAAAAACACAGGAAAATAATGAAGCTTTATGACTCATTTCAGATATAGGATCAAAAATAGACTATAAATGAGTTAACAGATCTAAAAGTGAAACTAAATTTAAAGGTTTCATATGATCTTTCCAGATTCTAATTCTTTCTATTGCCATAAATCAATTCTGTTTACCATCAAGACATTCACCTTTTCTTGTAGTGTCTGAAGTAATGAACCTCAGGGAATTTAAGAAAACTCATATCTGCCCCTAAAATACAATGTTACAATCCTCATGAACTGATATGTGATACATCTTGAATTTTTGCAAACCACACTTAAAATTTCCTTCTCTATGACATTTTCTAGATCAGGAACAAAGCAAATTTATTACAAATAAACCATTTATTAACTTGTACTTCCCTGTGTCCATTAGTTAAATAAACCTTTTCTTTGTCTGCAGAGATTCTTGTTAGCTGAAGAAGAAAGTTAAGGCAGCTAAAGGAGAATAAAATATCTGGGAAAATGGGGCTCCATTCCCATTTTTCCCCAAGTTTACTATGTGAATTCTCTTCTCACTTGCATAATGAAGAAACTGAATTAAAAATTTTATGGTTCCTTTCTACTAACATTTTCTGAGAAAAGTAATTGCTTTTTAAATAGAGGTATTCCTATATCTGGAAATTCAAAAGAAGAACATTACAGTATTCCTATTTATTTTCAAGGATAGAAACTAGCTCTTCTTTTAGAGATGTATTAAATTCAATTGAGAGTTTATGTATCAGTTTATGAACCACCCCATTAATTAACTTTCTTCCCTATTTAGAGGTATCACATTAGTAGCCTACCTGCATCACAAAGTAATTTTTGACCTTGCTCTACTATTATCTGGGCCTTTCCTGTTTTCTGATTTTGGATGATCCTTGGCTCTTGGAATTATAGAGCAACTCAGGAGCCTCTGTACATTTAATGTGGAATTTAAATGCTCAGAAATAGAGTCTACCCAATTACTTTACTGCTCTTTGGGTCACAAAATAATTTTGCCTTTAATTTTAATCCCCATGTTCTAGAATTAGAGAAGACAATAAAAGTGGAGTACAGGAATTGGTTCATGTACTGGATTTCCAGAGCTGTTCTAACAGTCTAGAATGTTAGAGAGCCAATCTTTAGCTAACCCTACAAATGTCAACACACAAGTCAGGTTCCCCGCTCCCTGGAGTAGCTGACAAACCCAACATGGAGAAACACTTCTTTGTGTAGCCGAGGATGCATTTATTAACAAAACCTCAAATGGGGTGCATTAGCTGTGTTTAAAATGCCCCCCCCCCCCCAATGAAACTTAATTCATGGGAAACCAAGGAAAGAGGGTGATTTTTGGACTGACTTCTAGTTTTCACAACAAAATGATAGAATACCTGTTTTTCCAAAAACATTCCCCCAGTAATTGTGAGAAGGTTGATGTGTAGAGCCGTTAGAAGTATATACACACTTCAGAGCAGCTCCCTTGAATAAGAGAGCCTTCGGGGCTTTACAGCTTTTCAGTGATAATTATGGAAAGAAAGCATAAAATTTCATTGTCACTTTACTCTCAGAAGCTATTTTATACCAAAACAGATTACTTATCTCATTTTCCTATTAGCACTGATTATGTGTTATCCTAGTACAAGTTTTAGTTTTGGCAGTATGTCTTCAAAATCAGATACAAATTTAAATAAGAATAGTATTGACTGTTTTATCCAATCAACCATTACTAAATAAAAAATAAAGGGAAATTAAAATAAACTAATAAACCAAATTTCAATGTGAACATACTTTCTAAATGAAATCAATTAAAAGTATTTTCTGGCTATCTTTGATGAATTAATTTACATTACGACACATATTCACATAATGTCTTCAATGCAATTCAGACTGATATGCTATAAGTGATCCTCAGAATGTTTTGGTTATTAAACAAATATAAATCACTATCAATTAAAGGGAGGAATTAAATAATATTAGAGAAGCAGTTACCATACAATTTTAAAGATAACAATTTTACAATCATGATAATGACTGTGCTGTTGTTACTATATATAAGCTGTTTTAACAAGACTTAAAAGTTATTATTTTAAGTTATTTTCTTGTTTATTAGGTTTTCTTTACTAGGCTGTTTGGTCTTATAAAGGTCAATCTAGGAAAGATTCTGTTTTTCAAACAGAACTGGCTTACAGTGAGGCGGAGGAAGGTCAAACCTACTTTTGAGAGAAGGGACAAAAAGCCAAAACCTTTGAGGAAGTATTTTAGGGTCATTACACTTTTAAAATTTACTTCTATATTTATACAATAAGATTATGAGGATTGATAAGCATAGAGAATAAAAAAAACAGCCGAGTATTTTGATAGACTATTGTTGGATATGGTGGGGGACACTAACTTTTGTGAGGCACTTTGTATGTGACAGATAATATGTTACCCTTACATCTATTTTGTCCAGCCTTTTATTCTCTCCATGTTATGGTTAAAAAAAGCAGACTCAGAAGGTTAAGTAACTTGCCTAAGGTTAGAGAGCTAGGAAGCAGATGGGCTGGCATTTGGGAAACTCAGGAATGTCTATTCCAAGACTGGCCTGTGTTCTTTCACCTCTTCTTACCTGCCTCTATCCCTAAGGCAATTCACAAGTTGGAAACAAACAAAAAAGATAGGCCAGAACACTTAAAAGAAGGGCAGAAATGTAGAAAAGACATATTTTAATCTTCCTAATTTTGTCTCTGGCCCTGAAGTTGCGTTTAAACATCCTCCGGACAAGGATCTCACACAAGGGTTGGAGCAGATGAAAGAAATAAAAGTGAATTCTTTCTAACATTATGAAGATTAACTAGAGGCCTGGTGCATGAAAATTTGTGCTGGGGGCAGTGGTCCCTTAGCTTGGCATGCCCCCTTTCACAGTCTGGGAGCCCTCAGGGGATGTCCTACTGATGGACCCACGGGGAGCAGGCCTAAGCTGCAGTCTGGCCTCCCTCTGCAGGAGGCGACCAGGAGGATCAGGGGAAGGCACCTCCCCCATCACCTTGCCGCTGCCGGCCGCAGCTGCCTGCCCTCGGCCCTCGCAGCTGCTGCAGCTTTGTCCAGAAGGACATCCAGAAGGACGTTCGGCTGTCCGTTCTAATTAGCATATTATGCTTTTATTATTATAAATGCCATATTAAACTTCCATATGATCTTTTCATAATTATAGAGCAGGAAAAATCTATAATGAACTATTTATTGATATATATTAGAAAAGATTTAAAGTGGTTATAAGGATAAATAAAATACAACAGAAAAGCAGAAATTTCAAATAGGAGCAAAAGAAGATGAAATAACAATTCCAGGCAGAAATGGGATGATGACAAATTTGACAAATTTTCAAAACCTAACATCAGAAACAATTACAGCAATTTAGAAATACACTAAATCATTGTGAACTCAATTACAAAGAACTTTCATAGAGATCTGCCAAACAATGAGCAACCAGATCAGACATAAGCAAAACCACTATAGCAACATCTGGTGAATGACCTAAAATATAGCATACAATACTTTAATTGTTAAAGGGCAAAACAAACTTCAACACTGACTACTAAGGCAGAGACAAGCTTGGGTTTAAAATAGAAACTGGGTAAGAGAAATTTAAGAGCAGGACTGATAGATGATGCCAAGTAGATTACACTGAAAACTTTCTCCTGCCCACATAGCATGTATCAATACAAGATAAATACTATTTATAAAGTTACTGACTGAAAAACCTGAAGAGAAGTATTGCTTTGTAGGCATAAAAACCATAAAAATGAACTTTTATTTACAAATCAAATTTATAATACATACATTTTTATCAGAGATGCAGAAGTAATTGAGAAAAAGAGGCAAATTCCAGTTAAAAGTTATGTTGTATTTATAATTGTTAAGTTCTTCAAATTAATTATTGGCTCTCCAAATAATTTGATTAAATATGGGTTTATATTAGATGTACAATATTGAGGTAATAGCTGTGAGGAAAGCTGGAACAAAGTCATTCTTTAGTAAGATGTCTCCAACCACTAATATGAAAAGTATTAACTCCTCTCTTTACCCCCAACTATCTAAAAATGTGTAATTATTTGCTTTCTCTGCCATCACTAATCTTGTTCTAATCTTTTTTTCAGTAAGAGACCAGAAGAGTAGCAAGCAGGAAAGTATAGCTGTCTTGGTTTTTTATTAGGTTTGTGATTTTATTACTTTGCAATAGATTTGGAAATGCCTGTCCTGCCAAAGCAACTACCAGCTGAGAAAGAGACACTATTAAAAATAAGGGCATGGGCACTGGGAAGGGAGTGAGGGAAGAAAGACAAATATGAACTACAAGTGGAGGTAGGAGAACATATTTTACTTTTCAGACTCACTGCGACAGGTTTCAACAAATCACTGACAAGCAGGTTAAAAAAAGCATCCTGTCCTAACCGGTTTGGCTCAGTGGATAGAGCATCGGCCTGCGGACTCAAGGGTCCCAGGTTCGATTCTGGTCAAGGGCATGAACCTTGGTTGCGGGCACATCCCCAGTAGGAGGTGTGCAGGAGGCAGCTGATTGATGTTTCTCTCTCATCAATGTTTCTAACTCTCTCTCCCTCTCCCTTCCTCTGTGTAAAAAATCAATAAAATATATTAAAAAAATAAAAAAATAAAAAAGCATCCTACAAGAGAAAGAAGGGCAGTCCTCTTTTGAAAAGGTAACTGATGAAACATAATCTATAAACTCCAGTAACACTAGGTCACACAATTGTGGTAGTGTCTTATAAATCTTTATCCAATGGTTTAGTAAAATCCTCAATGCACAGGTTTCTTCTGCCTTAGCACAACTTTCTATTGCCCTTCTGTTCTACGGTCTATAGTGTTAGCTCCTTCCCCTTCCTCCCTTCTTTCTAGGAGATCCAAGTATAGGTGACAAATATGGCTTCTGTTATCTCCCATCTTCTTCCTCTGCTATTTTAAGAACCTTCCGTGGAGCAGCATTATAGCTTCATTTCACTTAACTAAAAGTAGGGCTGTGGAATCAAACCGATCTAGATTTGGTTTGGCTGTGAGACTTTGGGCAAGTTACTTAACCTCTCTGAACCTCAGCATTGTCATCTGTACACTAGTATATGATCATCTAGATCACAGATTAGCTAGACATATATAGATGTTATATAAAATACTTTTAGAGAGCTTCCTCCATATACACATTACTCAAAGGACAGTGTCTATTAATTCATTTACTATAAGGGAATGCTCTATAGATGCATCCATGGAGCTTACATCCAGTGGGAAAAAATATAGACTAGCAGGCATTCACAACACAGTATGATACTGCTTTAAATGGAGAAGGCCCTGGCACTATAGTGCCAGAGTAAATAATAAGTAATATAAATCATTCAAGTTAGCATCTGAGCACCTAGTTCAAAATTAACTTAGGTACAGAAGAGTAGTCAAGAAACTGGGTATTTCCTTTCATCAATTAGGTGACCCTGTTCTCACTGGTCTTTGGACATTGGGCAACAAGGACTCATATTTAAACCAAAGATCTACTCACACTCATCTCTACATTCAAAAATAGTTTTCCTTCGTAGTTATGGTTTTCTGTATTATTCCTTGGAAAACTAACTTTTTAAGATTAAGAATCCCATCTCTTGTATAACTTACAACATTCTGACCCAATGCACCTAACAACTATTTATAAACTTAATAGAAAAGCTTTATTAAAATTTATGACAAAGTCATTATTTTTTTCTTAAGAAAACCCTTAAATAGTAATACTATGCTCTGCTTTAAGATGCGAATAGAAAATTTAACAAAGTTTATAAATCATTTAAACATATAATCCAGAGTTTAAGAATTTTTTTTCCTGGTCTTTCCCTAACCAAAGCTCATTCTTGTGTGGTCCTGCTTAAATCATACTGCCACCTAACCTACTAACAGGGACTTCCAGCCCACACTAATGTTTTTCTTCATCAAATTCTATATTTCTTCTTTTTCATGCTTAACTCAGCATTTTGTGTATAATAGATTTTACTAAATGTTCTCCATTAGACTGTAAGTTGCTTGTCAGCAGGGAATTTGTCACAATACCTTTATACAATATTTTTTTTAAGATTAGGCATTATAATAGTCCAAAACAAGCACTTTAAAAAACATATTGAGCCCTAGGTGGTTTGGCTCTGTGGATAGAGTGTCGGCCTGCAGACTGAAGGGTCCTGGGTCTGATTCCAGTCAAGGGCACAAGCCGGGGTTGCGGCTCGATCCCCAGTAGGGGGCATGCAGGAGGCAGCAGATCAATGGTTCTCTCTCATCATTGATGTTTCTATCTCTCTCTCCCTCTCCCTTCCTCTCTGAAATCAATAAAAACATATTGAGTTTTAGAAAAGTATCTTTTGAAAACTTAAAGACAGAAATAACAGAAAATCAAAATATTATAAGGTTTAAGAGCAATAAAGGAGAAACCTAGTTATCAAATGATTTTTTTTTTTTAAATGCTGGTTTCTTTCTTTTCTTTTTTTAAGTATTTTTATTGATTTCAGGGAGGAAGGGAGATGGAGAGAGACAGAAACATCAAGAGAGAATCATTAATCAGCTGCCTTGAGCCCCCCAATCTGGGCATGTGCCCTGACCGGGAATCGAACCGTGATCTCCTGTGACCTCCTGGTTTATAGGTTGATGCTCAACCCCTGAGCCACACCGGTCAGGCTCAAATAATTTTTTTTAATCTAACAAAGCAAAGTGTAGATGAGTCATGGAAGGAATATATATGCATAATTAACACAAAAAATGCTGAGTCTTTACTGAGAGGACTTTAAGGAAAAGGTTAAAAAGAACAATGCAAAGTCAAATTCTTAAACACTGCTAGTGTCAACATTTTATTCAGAAATACTAATTAAAGGTTTTAGTATAAGTAAATTGAAAAGTCTCTTAACTACTAAGAACTAAAAAAAAAAAAAAAAAAAAAAAAAAAAAAAAAAAAATTGTGCAGTAATGCCACTGTCACCAAAACCAATACTGATTATTAGAGATATGTTCAAGGTATTACAATGGTTACTTAAAACTCAACTGTATTACAAAACCTGACAAACTTGACTTGGGTGATACCCAAGGCTGGCAAAATAAGTGGAATATGGATCTGAGGAGTACACAGGTATCAACCATGTTATAGAACAGGTACATCATAGCAGTAATGGTTAATAATTAAATTTTCTTTTTTTGTGCTAATCCTCACCAGATGATATTTTTTTCATTGATTTTTTCTTTTTTTTATAGAGAGAGTGGAAGGGAGGGAAGGAGGGTGGAACACTGATGTGAGAAAAACACATTGATTGGTTGCCTTCCACATGTATCCCCACAACTGGGACTGGGGATTGAACCTGCAACCTAGGTACATGCCCCTGACTGGGAATCGCACCTCCAGGGCAAAAACTAAATTTTTTGAGTGAATCCTATTCACTCAAAGTGAAAAGACCAAGTAATCCCCTCCCCTCTGATGGATACAATAAAAATGAAACTCAAATCTACCCTTCAAATGAGTTAATCACTTCTGACCAAGTCAGAAAACACAGGTACTTTATAACTGCCAAAAAGGAAAAAAGGAACCAAGTCAATTCTATAAAATTAGCCATTCATAATTAGAAAGCTATCTCTCGTGGAAGGCTTTTACATCTTGCCTACAATATACCTCTCCTTCACAAAACTACATGCTGGAATCTTAGCACAACAGAGACAGACTACATGGATTGGTTAGGTAGGCATGGTTTCTCTCCTGCATACACTGGTTGATGACTGCAAATTACCAAAATGATTTTGGATAACTATGGCTTGGATGATGCTAATTTCAAAACCAACCCATAACTCACAATTCTTTTTGGTTGCATGGTTTATATAAAGATAGCTAATTTCTGCCTGTTTTCTAAAGAGAGAAAGGAGGCAATGCAACCACTGGCAAATTTTTCTTTCTCTACGTGGTTTTAGAAAAATTTTAAAAAGGGATCTGCAAGCCAAACCACTAAGAGCAGCAAACATGATATCATACGTGAAAATATTTTCTGACATAAATGAAAGGTACTGTATCACACCATTTTGAATCTGTCACTTAAGAATGGAGGGAACTCATGTCCTAGCAAGTTAAGTGTTTTTCTGTTCTCTCCAACACATAATTAATCATTTGATTTTAAAGCTAAGAGGAAAATTATAGGTTATGTAAATAAATATTAGACAATGTTTGAAAAATAGAAATAGTCTCGTTTGAAAAAAGATAAGGCATATTATTTAAAAAACAAAAAAATCCCAGCTGGCCTTATTTTCCTTTCTTTTTAGAGTTAAATCTTATTATTTGAATCTGTAGGATCAAAATTTAAAGGATATAAAAGTTTCATTTTCACTCCTATCTCCAACTACTCTGTTTCCCTTATAGGTAACCAATTTTATTTAGTTAATTCTTAGAAGGTGGGAGGAAATTATATTTCCCCAGATTTTGGCACACAGTATATATTTGAAAAAAAGGTTTGTTAAATGAATAGAAAAAAAGGACAACAACAACATGAAATTATATCAAAGTAGAGGCCCAGTGCATGAAATTCATACACGGGTAGGGTCCCTAGCTGCTAGCTGGGGCCTCGCTTCCCCTGGCCGCCTGCCACTGCTGCTGACTGGAGCCGCCCCCTAGTTGAACTCCCAGTCAAGGGACAATTTGCATATTAGACTTTTATTATATAGGATTACAGGATGAAATATACTTAGGAATTAAGTCTGGATGTAAAGATGCAAGGGTAAGGGAAGGTTTCACAGGATCCAAATGTAGGTAATAATATCTGGCGCAGTGTTGAGGTTGCTTATTATATTTATCCATTTCAACCTATTAATGCTTATTATTAGTATTTTTAAATATCTAGAACCAGGTGTGGTTCTTTTACATATATAACTTAATTTCATTTGACCTATGAGCAAATACAAGAGTCAATACTATTTATGCCTCCAGTTATAGAAATAAAGAACAGCCGAAACCGGTTTGGCTCAGTGGATAGAGCGTCGGCCTGCGGACTGAAGGGTCCCAGGTTCGATTCCGGTCAAGGGCATGTACCTTGGTTGCGGGCACATCCCCAGTGGGAGGTGTGCAGGAGGCAGCTGATCGATGTTTCTCTCTCATCGATGTTTCTAGCTCTCTATCCCTCTCCCTTCCTCTCTGTAAAAAATCAATAAAATATATTAAAAAAAAAAGAAAGAAAGAAATAAAGAACAGTAAGTCATTGGAATAAATATTTAAAAAGTATCAAAAAAAGAAGTTAGAGTAATTTCTTTTGACAATGGGGAAAAAGAGATTTCAAGAATGTATATGCTTATACATATTAAGTAATGATTAACACACTCCTTAAAAATTGGCAACAAATATCCATTTTTTAAAATTCAGAGGTTTGTATGTTTTGTTCTCAAAGAGAAGTTTTTAAAAATTATTTTTAAAATTGATTTTAGAGAAAGGAAAGGGAGGCGGGGAGAGACATGGATGTGAAACATTGATTGGTTGCCTCCCACATATACCCTGACTGGGAATTGAACCCGCAATCTGGGTTTGTGCCCTGACTGGGATTGAACATGTCACCCCTTGGTGTACAGGATGACGCTCTAACTGAGCCACAATGGCCAGGGCTCAAAGAGAAGTTTTAGTGAACAAAGAATTTTCCCTCTAAGCTTTTCCAAACATTTATAGCATATTTTTTACAAAAATGTACTAGGCTTTGAATATTTCCTATTACAGCCACTGAGTCATATACAGTTATATAGTTGTCTCATATTACAGGACTATGTTTACTTTGTTCCAGGTGTTTTTATTTTCCTGTGTATTCTCCTCTTTCTCCTGCCTCACCACTTTAGTTCATAAGATTTTTCTCTGAAAGTTAAATTCATAATAAGATGCATATAAAATAAGTCTGTAATATATATTTTTAAAATCCTAATATACAGGAATATTACTGTATTCTGATTATATATAAAGCGTGATAGGAGGAAAAACAAGTTTTTTATCAACCTAAGAATCAGGATGATTTTTGAGAAAAAATTTTTATTTTATTTTAAATTAAGTAACTATATAAATCAAATAC
Organism: Plecotus auritus; assembly: GCF_963455305.1. Taxonomy (NCBI): domain Eukaryota; kingdom Metazoa; phylum Chordata; class Mammalia; order Chiroptera; family Vespertilionidae; genus Plecotus; species Plecotus auritus. Next base: position 61,040,280 of record NC_137773.1, on the reverse strand, counting down.
ATGTCCAGGATGGATCCCAAGTCTGGTTCATCATTTTTGCCCCCTTGTCATCCTTTAAGTCACTGAAATATAATAAATGGAAAAAAACACTGAATGTAATGATTATAGCTAATTAACTGACATTACTTTTAAAGAGTGTATTTTATCCTTAGAATAAGAATATAATAAAATTAATGGAATCCTTACTTTTTATTTATATCCTAAAATAATTTGTTAAATCTTTGACAGTGTTTTCTTTTTATCCTAATAAATTAACAACCCTGAAAAGAGATTTACTACCCGAGTTAAATTATAATCATCTTAAGAGAAACATTAATCTTAAAATACTTTTTTCATGTTCTATGTAACTCCAAGCCATATAAAAAGTTGTTTTAAAAAAATAAACATGGGTTGCTCCAATGATCTGCATGCTTTTCTCTAACTTTTGGTTTCCTCTTTCCATGCAAACAGTACACACTGCAGACAATAGCAGCATTTCTGAAAGAGTGAGCTTTGCCCTAACTAAAGCAAAGAGTGCGGTAATCAGGATTCATCCTTCTATCCCATTTACTTCCATCTCTCTCAATGGCCTTCAGTGAACCACTAATTCTGGGAAGAAATGCAAACACGCATTTGCTCAATGACTACTATACATTTAACACCATTGCTAGGCATCAAGAGCGCTGTAAAAGAAGGCATGGCACCTATTATCACAAAGGCTACAGAGAAATAGAAATGCCCATGTTTTTCTCTTTAACCTACGTTTTGTTTTGAACCTTGAAAGGAGCAATCAAAGGTAAATAAACTGTGTTAATCCACAAGATAGCTCAAGTTACATTATTTGAAGGTCTAGAAAAAGAGAAATATTGATAAAAGGAGAAACACTAGAAGAGCCTAATTCATTTTGTCCTTGGTGTTTAGTAAATAAGGAAGAGCATATCAAGAGATTAATAAGGGTTGTTTAGGTTAAAGATAGAGAGTACAGATTGTAAACAGTAGAATAATTCAATGTTTTCCATTAAGGATAAAACTATTTCTAAAAACAGAAATCTATGACAAATATAAGTATGTGCATGTATTACTCAGCATTAATGCATGCACATACACAGGAATGTTTGTATTTTACATACCTACTCCCTATGTTTTGCCAGGGAAGGAAGGTTAGACTAACTATATATTAAACACCTCAATTTTCTAAAATATAGCTATGAATCTACCTCTTAATTCTTCTAAAAAAATGCTAAAAAGTTCTAAGAACAAAACAAGCAAAAACATTCTCACAATGTTGGGCCACTAAAATCTATTAAAATAGTCATAGGAATGGTTCTTAGTCCTTTACTCAATGACTATTTGCTTTCTATTTTATGCATATTCTGGGTGTTTGATTACTTGGCATCTCATTTTACAAGAGAAGTGTTGCTATGGGAAGACACTCCAATAGCCATGATATGAGAATCAAAAGAGAGCCCCTACAGCCTCCTCCACAAAGCTGCAAAAATCGCCTTTTAAAAAAGCAGTAACCTTTAGGACATCAAATTACAAAATAGCACACTCACCGATGTTTCAGATACTTTTGTTTAAAAAAAATTCAACATACAATATTTAAAAAATATAAAAGTTGTTAAATTCATGTGCTAAGTAGATTACCTGACAAATGATTTTAAAAGAGATATTAAGGTACAAATTCGGCTGTAGTTTAACAAAAGAACAAAACCCAGATTTGAGGTATTCAAACTGCCAAGAAAGCAAGCAGGGATGATAGACAGTTCTTCAGCCTAAAGGCTTGTTTTCTCCTCCCTTTGCCAGAGCTATAACAATAAAAGGGTAAAAGTTGCTCAACAACAATAACAAAAAATAAAAGTTTTCTCATGGATCTATCTTCATCCAAATTATAGTTACTTATTGCTTAACAGAGACCAACATGATCTCTTTATAGTTTTGAAGAATTAAATAAAAAAAGATAAAAAGATCAGAGTTTACTTACAGATTTTATTTTAGACATAGTCGATTACTGAGTTCAAATTTAAACTTAGCTTGATAACAACTATGGAAAGCCAAAAACAAAGAATGTCTCTAGGTTACCCAAGAACATAAAATCCTTAAGAATAAAGCCAATTTTATTTTCTTGTTATAAAGTAAGGAAGGTCAAAAGAAGAGATGTGACAATGACATTAATTTCAAAGCGATGACTTCCAAACCTTTCTCTCTGAAGCTCTGGCCCTGCTTATCCCAACTCTAAACCCACATCATTAACTTCCTACCATTGTTTCCACTTGACTATCTTGTCATCATCTCAAACTAAACACAGGGTTAAATAGAACAATTTTCCAACCCTCCTCCTCCACAACCTTCAAGCCAAACCAGCTTCCTATGTTGATTTCCCAATCCCTGTCATGCAGTCTTTTTATTTTTTAATTAAAAAAACATTTATTGATTTTTAGAGAGAGAAACATCAATTTTTGTTCCACTTTTTAAAAAAAATTTATTTCAGAGAAGAAGGGAGAGGGAGAGAGAGATAGAAACATCAACGATGAGAGAGAATCATTGACCAGCTGCACACCACCCCACTGGGGATCAAGCCCGCAACCCAGGCATGTGCCCTTGACCAGGATCAAACCTGGGAGCCTTCAGTCTACAGGCCGACACTCTATCCACTGAGCCAAACCAGCTGAGGCTGTTGCTTATTAATGTATTCACTGGTTGCTTCTTGTATGTGCCCTGACTGGGGATCAAACCTGAAACTTTAGTGTATCAGAACAACACTAACAAACTGAGCTACTTGGGTAGGGCCTGGCATGCAGTCTTAAAGTCACTGTATTCTTGCCTTTTTGCAGCTATTGCAGTGAAGGTTGTTACGAGAATTAAGTGATAGAACATATGTAAAATGCATAGCAACTGATAAAAAGTGCCTTCCCTGATTCATGTCTAAATCTGGGACCTACTGTCAAGTTTCAAAAATAGTTACAGTAAGAGAAGTAGCAGTAAATGGCCATTGTCTATTCATGTGCAATCTGCTCGTTTTTACTTACTCTGGCAAAATCTATATAAGTGTAGCTGGTTTAAAGGTACTGATTCTTTTAAAATAACTTTCCCTCCTTTTCTTTTTTAGAAAAAAGAATGGAGAGGGAGAGAGAGAGAAACATCTATGTGAGAGTGAAACATGAATTAATTGCCTCCTGCACCCACCCTGACTGGGGATCGAACCTGCAACCTGGTATGTGCCCTGACTGGAAATAGAACTTGAAACCATGTAGTGTATGGGGCAACGTTCCAACCAACTGAGCAATACCGGCTAGGGACTTTTTCTCCTTTTAATAAACACAACACAACCTTTAATAGAAATTGTCTAAAGTACTAAAAAATATATAGAAAACAAAAATTACCCATAATTTCACTATCCAGAGAATAACACACAATACCATTAGATCCCAATGGAATGCAATTATCATTTTACAAATTTTCTACAATCATTTTCTGTTTGCAAAAGTCCTGAACCCCCAAATACTTTCCCTTCAAATTAGCTTTGGGTAGAGCCCATAACATTCTAGCATACTTCATTTAGCACTACATTGCCTAGTGTTGATCCATTATAGGGCAGTTTGTCAAAATATTTTCATATTTAAAATATACATCTATATCTAAGTATCGATATATTCATATCCATAAAAATATTACACAGCATCACTGACACATATATGAATGACTAATATGATGCCTTCTATGAGTTCACCATCAGCACTGTGCCCTTGTTTGAATGATGCCAGGCAAAATGTCTGATAACTCTGCTGAAGTTTACTTTATTTTCATTGTAGTGTTTTCACATGAATTATTTTTCACCCATTGCAGCTAAAAAGGGGGAGTGGTAGTACTGGACTTGGTAGGGCTCAAGGAAATGTATCATTCTGCAGCTTTTATGGTAACCAGAAGACTTTCTAAGAAAATGCTAAGGCAAAGAAGAAGATACCAACAGACAACTCAAACTGAAGAATAATTTTAAGAGGGTACCTGGAAGGAAGCAGAGTTGAAGGCCTATCATGGCTTCAGAAGATGTGCAAAGCACAGGAAGGGACCACAAATGTGCAATGGTAGGACTCCCTCTCCATGGAACTGAGCTACTATACCTATTGACTCTCTCACTTCCAGAACTGCAGCTCGCTCACAAAATTGAATATGCATGTAATGGAAGACATGTTAAAATGGGAACCTATTCTTTACTTAAACCAAAACTAAGTAGCATCTACACTAATAAAAGAGAAACATGCAAATTAACCATCACTCCGCTACGCCCAACAGCCAATCAGGCAGGAATATGTAAATTAGAGGAGAAAGATGGCGCCGCCCAGCTGCTCCAGGCGCGGAGTGGCTGGGCGGGGCAGGATACCTGCTATGAGAGGGAGGGCAGGGGGAGGGGCGAAGGGATCTACAGGAGCGGCGCTCGGGCCACAGCGAAAAGAAAGACTGCAGACTCCAGAGTCTGCAGTGAAGACGAAGTCGGCAGATTCTGGCCAGAGCCTGCGGCAAAGACGAAGAAGGCAGACTCTGGCCGGAGTGTGCAGCAAAGGCGGCAGACTCCGGCAGGAGCGAAGGCCTGGGTCCCAGGTGCCGGAGGAAAACTGGCGCTGGAAGCCAAGGGAAGGAAGGCCTATTGCACGAATCTCTTCATGCAATGGGCCTCTAGTATCTAGTAATATTATATGAATCCATCTCCAAGTGAAGCCTACAGTAAGTAGGTCCATCTCAGCTTTCACTATCCTAGTCCTCAGATGTGTTCATGTTACATGAAAATAACGTGGAAAATTGATTTTTTTGCTAATTTCATCTAGATTTTGCCAAATGAAGCTCTAAGCTGGACTTTTTAGTCATTCCTCATTTACCAGTTACTGCAAAGAATATTTTTCCCTTCCTGAAATCTGTACCTACCACTAATAAAAAGGTTTTAAAACATCCAGAGCAATCTATCATTATAAAACTTTTTTTTGCCAATTGTTATACATGAAAGACTAGGACAGTAGAGTTAATGTGACTTTTATAACAGAAAGGTAAATATATTTTGGATACTTCTAATAACTCAAACACTGCAGGTGAAAATTACAGGTGAAATTCCATTTTGCAACTGTCGTGAAAAAGAGTTAACAGAAACAAAAAACTCTCTATTTATTACTCTTTAGGGTGACTTTTAAAAGTTCATAGAAAGATCTCAGAAAGTAAAGAATAAATTCACCTTATTTTCTTCTAGAAATTTCAACTTGATAGAAACATCATTGCGCATTTTATCGTATTTTTCCTTATGTGCTTGGAACATATGCTGTGACTGCTCGATCTTTGGCAGAGTGTTTGCATCACGTGGTCCAAGATTCAGTTCTTCCAAATCAGTGCGATATGCATCATATTCAATCCTGGAAAAAAGAGAGTAAGTGAAGCACATTACAAAACAGGGTGAAATAGGTTCAAGAAGTGAGTCAGAAGTACATACATCACAGTCTTATATTATGCCTTAATAGATAATAATTTTCACATATACTTTATACCTTATGCTTTTAAAATGATGTATTTCTTTAATACCAAAAACTATTAATATAAGCATGGCGGGAAACAAGCTACCCCTTAATCTCACTAACTATTCCTCCCAAAGCACAGTATTTATTAACTGACAAGTAAAATTTCCAAAATGTGAAAACCAGTTTGAAAAAGACAGACGTCAAAATCTAATGCTAACAAGAGCAAGAATAGTGATCTAGTTAATACTGATAAGGCAAAGCAGGTGAGGATGGACTTTAGAATGAGATACTTAAAATAAACCAATAAAAGGAAGTTAAATTGAGGGTCAGCAGTCCTTCAAGTACAGTTTATGTCAGCAATGTACAACAGAACTCCAGCACAAGCCACATATGTAACAAAGTTTTCTAGTAGTCACATTAAAGTAACAAAAATTAATTTCACATGTTTTTTAATAATACATTTTATTTAAAAATCCAAAACATTATCACTGCTACATGTAATCAATGTAAAAAAACTGTTAATAAACTATTTTACTTTTGGGGGATATTGAGTCTTTGAAATCCATCATGTATTTTACACTCCCATCACCATTCAATTCAGGCTAGCCACATTTCAAGGGCTCAGCATATAAGACAGCACAACTCCAGATGGATTTCTATAACATTAGTATTCAGAATGTGACACAGAATCTATCATAGAGCATTTACCACCTTGTGTTCCCTCAGATGTACCCCCCTAATATTCTCCCACAACTAACTGAAATAGTTGCCTCATCCACTATCACTCCATGACCCCAGAAGCACCTCATAACACCTCAAACACAGCACCTGTGAAAGTATAATAATATCTTGTTTATTAAACAGTGACTTACCAGCAGTATTAATTACTCAGCCAAGAAGAAAGTGACCTCTAATTTAGTCAAAGTCAGCACCACAAAACTTATGCCCTAAAAATAATGCTCTTTATTTAAATCTCTCTAGTACAAATCAGTTCCTTTTCTGAAAATTACGAATATTTTAAATGTCAAAATATATTGTATATAAGACTTGAGAAAGAATATACTGAACCTAATTTATTCTTAACATGTACTGAATTGAACAAACTTGATCATTCTGAGCCAAATAATCATTCATTCATTCACTGATACATTGATTCATTCAACAAATATTAAGTGAGCACATTCTATGTTCCAGGCACTGTGCTAGAAAGTAGAGCTATAAAGATCAACAGATAAAGTTTATCTTTGAGAAGTTTAGTCGAGGGAGAGAAGTTCTTAAACAACTACAACAAAATAATATGACGGAAACTGCCATGAGAGAGGATAAAACAGAGTGGAAATCAAGAGGAAGAAATACATAATTAGATGTTTGAAAGGCATCTCAGAGTAAAATTAAAACACCAAAATAAAATTTTAGAGGATGATAAAAGCTTAAAAGGTAGATTGGGGCAGGGAAATTGGTAGAACTTTCCAGGAAGAGAATACTATGGACAAAGGTATATTTTTGTCGGTTGTAAGATACCATTAAACATTTGGAAAGTAATTCAGTATGTTAGAACCTGAAGTTGGACCACATAATGGAAGGAATCAAAGTCAAACAGGTAGACAAGACTGAGATTAAGCATGGCTTAAAGGCCATGCTAAAGGGATCAGATTTAATCCATAGGACAAGGGATGGGAAGCCACAGAAAGAACATGTGCAATTACAGTAGTAGTGTAAGGAATGGAAGATGAACTGGAGTTGAAGATTAAGAAATCAGAAACAAGGAAACCAATTAGAAGATTATGGGCAAAAGAAAAATGAGTCACTGAATCAGGACAATGGCACTGGAGCTGAGGAGGAGACAGATACTAAAGATTTAGGAGGCAAGACTGACTTTGTAACAAGTTGGTTAAATTCCATGGGTTCCACTGTATATAGCCAACTGGATGACCACTGTATCCTTCCCTGGCTCTAATGTCTTCAGCTATTTTATCTCTTTCTGCTTCATATATATAAAGCAGTCAGGATTCCAGGTATTAACTAATATCTTTAGAGTGCTTATTATTATGGCCACATTAGAAGAGCAATAACTAGAAGCAAACTTACTAAAAAAAAAAAAAAATACAAAAAATAAAAGAGAAAAAAGTAGAACAAAAATAAATAGTAGTATGTGGTGGCTTAATGTGAAGACAAATATCCTTCAATTGCCTTGGAGCACATCTTTGAAACAATAGTAATTAATTTAAGCATAATCAAAGTTATAATGCTGACTTTATATTCCCTTAATTTTTACATTCAGAGTTTGTAGATGGTATCAAAGTAAAACCTTCCATAAGGGCTTCTTTAACAGTGCTCATTACAACCAGAAAGAGAAGCATACTAAGTTTTCAAAATGTAACTTTTCAACTGCCAGTATTGAGTCCATATCAACAAAGTTAGTGATAGTTGATTACTTTATGCTTTATGTAAAACTTCTAGAGAATAGGTGTCCATATTTGAAAAGTCTTGACTACAATTGACTCCCTTGTTGGTGCTGCTGTAGAGAAGTGTTGAATGGGCTGTTATTTGATTTTTTATACTTAAAGCACCAGAGGGCTAGGAAATACTTGTACACAATGCACAATGGGGAGCATTAAAAGGCCACCCAAACGTCTGCCTAAATTGCCACTTTCTGTGCTGGATCAAATAGCTGACCCTTGCCCTAAAAGTCAGTAAATTCTGGTTTTGACAGAGAAGAAAATTCAGCTACTGAGAAACTTTTAATCTGGGATTCTTTTTTACATGTTATCCCTCAGTAGGCAATGCTTTAGTGTTACAACCAGTCAATTCCTTAGTTACTTCATAAAAAGCACAGAAAAGTCAAACCCCAAGCTAAACTTGATGAATAAAATCGTATGCTGTAATTTCAATAAAAAGAACAAATTATGGGTGAGGTCATTATTGGTGGTGGTTTTTAAAGCACACACAAAGGATGTCTAAAGGTTTCCTGATAATCAGCTACCAAGTACATATAACTTGACTTAAAATTTTGTTGAAGTTTCAAACAAACCTCTGTATTGAATAAACTGAGATCTTATATCACATTGTGCTTTGTCAGATTTCTCATTATAAGAAAATTATTTTCTATAGTAAGATGTGAAAATTTGAGATTTAAAAAATGCAGTTCAAGCTTGAGGCCTAATGATCAAAAGTAGAAGGTAGGAAGCTCATGGTTCTCATTTTGGTTTTAAATTAGCTCTACAAGTGAGCAAACCATTCAATGTCTAGAGGCTTATTTTTTTTCTCTGCAAATTAAATAAAAAATATGTATGGAGTGACTTATCTAATAAATTTGTCTTTCTTTAATATGAGCTAATATTTTTAAAAGCATGTCAGAAATAAAGGTTGAAGAGAAAGATTTACATGTCTAAAATAAATTTTACATTTTGAAAAGTATTTTTTAATAACTACGTACATACATTTCAAAATAGGTGGACAATTATAAAGTAGAGAAACAGAACTAGATTCATGTAGTGTTTAACTGGGGATACTTTTGTAACAAAAGAATTTTCAACTTCAAATCCCACAAATACTAAAACAAGAGTGCTTAAAATGATTAAAGAGATAAAGAGTATTCATTATGAACAAATTAGGACATTATAAGGAACAGACAGATTTGAAAAAGAATAAAATAGAATTTATAGAAATGAATCCTTTGAAACATACAGTCAAGTTCACGAGAGGACTTTAAATAGAAATTGGAGAACCAATTACTGGTAATATTATTGAAGCAATTCCTACTGAAATATATCTTATTGAGAGACTCCTTCAATGTTACTGAGGAATATCCTATTGATAGATTCTGTTTCTTCCTTTCCACCTTCTGATTTTAATACTATGTTAGTAAATAATAAAGTAAAAAAAAAAAAGGTCCAAAACCTAACTATGGCACTGAGCCCCTTCAGCTATCTGTCTTAACCTTCATTCCCAAATCATTAAGAATCACATATGTTAATATTAAATTGAAAATTACAAACATAGCATAGGATAGAAGCATCTCTTCTTGTGGAAAGATCAAAGTTAACTTTCCAAGTGATTTGGGCTTTTAATGTATGTAAAGCATAAGAAAATACATACTTAAGAATAAGCACTTAACTGCAAAAAAAGACTAGATGAATTTAGAGTTTGCATAAGCATTTCTCACATCATTAAACTAGGGCAAGAGGCCAAAAAGTAAAGTTCAACTTCTAGAAGGTAAAGTTTGCACTTCAATTACACTACAAAAAGTATAACAGAAAATAAAATTTCAAGTGGTAAGAAGAAAAAAAACACTTCAAGGGGCCTTGAATGAGTTGTGTGTGTGAGGGGGTAGTGGTGGGCGGAATTGAATCTGGAATCAAAAGTTGAAAACTGCTATCATGGGTCTGCTACTTTTTTAGACATTTGTAAGCATTTATTAATATGTACTTTGTTTACCTAATAGGATGGTAATGAGATGGAGAAATTGTGTGTGTGAGTGTGTATACTAGTATATAAAATGTATGAAAACACTGCGTTATACACAGCTATGACAATATAAGGCAAATATTTAATTTATATAAAAGGTAAAATTTGAAAGAGTTTGAAGGCTGGTTATAATCTGGATAAATGGAAGATCAGGGAGTTGGTATCCACAACATGAACAAAATCAAAGAGGCAGAAATGAGCTTGTAAATTCAAGAGAAATAGAAACGATGAGTCTGGCTATTGCAGAAGCAGTGAACTGCTTACCGTGGGAAGCAATGGAAATAAGGGTGAAAAGGTAGGCTTAGGACAGATTATAGAGGGCATCTAGTATCTACCTGGTAGAACACAAGGCCTTGTCCCCTTCTAAGGAAGCTGGAACTGGGAGAGCCTTCATCTCCTTATTCCCTAGCAGCCAGGGTTTGGGCACATGACCAAGATTCATTCGGGCACCTTAAAGGCAATGAAGCAAATATTCAGGGGTCTTTTGGAAAATTTTTATGGTAGCTGTGGCAGCATCAAGGACCAGGGGTACCCAGCATCAGGGTCCTAACTAGATTCTTCTGAGGAATTATCTTGGCTTTCTCTTTTCCTGCCATTCTGTTGGTTCCAAAGGCTATCCTATAACCTAATACATTCATGTACTGCCCATATTGGCCAGAGTTGGTTTCTCTTATCTACAAACAAAATCCTTACAGAATTGCATGCCATCTGTAAAAGAGATAATATAATGAAAATTTATACCAACCTGGCACTTTCATACTGTTTCACAGTCATTAATGTATCTTCAATTGTTTTATTCACCAAAGTGTTCACACTGGCAATGAAAAAATTAATGGCTCCAAGAAGAGTCTCTCCATTTTTAGCCAGTAGCTTCTGGGTGTCTGCATTATAACCAAATTCTTCCTAAAACAAAAAGTCACCTTAACTTATCTAGTAATAAATTAGTAAATTTATTTTAAAACTCTCAAATATTACTAATGGGAAATTATTTGATTTAGAAATCTAGCTATACAATTTTTCTGTCAATGTTTAAAAAAATAGAAATCTAAATTATAACTAGCTATATTATTACCAAAATTGTCATCAGCTCAGATGCATAGCAAAATAAATAATTTTAAAAAGTTAAACTACTTTGTACTAGAAAGAATATTTTCATTTCTCCGTTTTGTTTCGATTATACTGTAAGCACAGCTGTTAGGAAGAAAAATATAGCAGATTATTAATCAGAGAAACTATAACTTTCACAACCAAATTAGGTAACAATTGGCTAAAACTTTCAGACATAAAATAGATTGCGCTTTTCTGTTTTGACTAAATCTCTTTGAAGTATAAATATTAATAATACACATTTCTTTGTAAACTTAGTGACCAGTTGACGCCCAAGTTCAGGTCTATCTGGGCATACAGCTAAGGAAGGATCACTCAACACCACTGAATTCATTTCTCTGAATAAACTGAATCTTGGCTTAGCAACATTACACATGGCTCCTTCAGATATGGCAAGGACTAAGTCTAAATTTTCAGCAGTAAAAGCTTTACAGTAAAGTTTGATTAATTAACAGATTATCAGGAACACATCAGACCAAATAAAAATGTTGACCATATTGTAAGATGTATCACTCAGTTTGAGAATTCTGAAGTTTGTTATAAAAATTTTTTAATTTAGCTGAAGAGAATGTAATATTAAATTAATTTGAATCTTAGAAGATGCAAATTTAATACTAGTGCTATAGCTATAATTAAATTTTTAGGAGATAATATATTCAACAGTTAATAAACAGCAGGAAAGTAAAATTATCTTTATTATGCTAAAAGTATTTTCCATTTAGAGGTCCCGTACTCTATACGCTGGACTCAGGAAAATCTATACATCCTAGAAGGCTGCTCTTTTACTAAAAACAAACAAAAAACTAGAACAAAGTAAGATGAAACAGCATCAGAAATAGTATATTGCAGAATTTGAAATCCTATATTTACAGATGAGAAAAACTGGCCTAAATTCAAAGCAGAAAGGAGAAGAAAACTGACACTATTCTGTTTCATAAATGTGAATCTCACCTATAATTCTGAGATGAGAATGTATATAAAACTTAAGATTTTAATGAATAATTTGAAAACTTAACTGGCTAGAATAAAAAAGCATTTTTATAAGAGATATAGTAGTAAAAGACATAAAATAATTAGGACACTAGGAAGAAATATACATATGTACATGCATTATGAATAAATATATAAATAATTAAATGTTTTGGCACTGAAAATATGATAAAACATAATTCCTAAACTTCATTTAGTTGATAAGTTACGTTACTATTCTGTTAGACAGGGACATTTTACACATTTTTGTGAATTGCCTTAGTAATTACAAATAAACTAAACAAATAAAAGAGTATATACATCAAGAACAAAGTTGTGGTTCTAATCTGCCACCGAAGAAGGAAAGCCAGTCCAATTCCCTGATCTAAAAATTTGTTACTTGCCCTAACCGGTTTGGCTCAGTGGATAGAGCATCGGCCTGCGGACTGGAGGGTCCCGGGTTCGATTCCGGTCAAGGGCATGTACCTTGGTTGCGGGCACATCCCCAGTGGGAGATGTGCAGGAGGCAGCTGATCGATGTTTCTCTCTCATCGATGTTTCTAGCTCTCTATCCCTCTCCCTTCCTCTCTGTAAAAAATCAATAAAATATATTTTTTAAAAAAATTGTTACTCTACATATGGAGAAAACAAAGTTTGAAAATTTTTTTATTCTTTAGCAGTTCCTACTTCATTTACATCTGCCAGATGCAAATTTACCAGATGTAAATGAACAGCACTTCCCATTAAACTTACACATTAGGACTAAATAATTAAAACATCTGATTCGTTCTAAAACATCAAGTTTTAGTAATATAAATTATTATGTAATTGATAACAAATGGGTTATTTTAAACAATACAGCAGTAAAAAATATAATGATAAGTATTAATTGATAATTGACAGTAATTTGGGTTGTGTGAACTTTCCTAATTTTGATGTAGATGTTATCCTTTACATTGAGAAAATACAATTTAATGAGGTACCATGGTATAACAGAACTAGGAGTCAGAAGGCATGTTATAAAATGGTAAAAGTCTAGTTTGGTAATTCAAACAACTTTGGAAGTTCACGTTTTGATTCTGCCATTGACTGGATTTGTATCTTTTGTGAATTCAAATTCTTTGTGTTTTAATTTCCTTATTAATAAAAAGAAGATCATTCCCATACACACCTGATAGGAAGTATAATGAGATAATCTGTATAAAGATTCAGACAGATGACAGATATTTGTTAAAATATCATTTCCTATCACCCTCAGGACATCGGCTTTTTTACTGGTAGATGTTGTTTCTCTAAAAAAGGAAGGAATTGGACTAATCTTTAAATTCTTCCTCAACTTCTAAATGTCATAATCCCATCAACAGCTATTACATCCATCCTAATTTATTCAGTACCACTATGTGCCAGGCCCCGTGTTAAGTATTTTCCACGGATCTCAGTTAATACAGCATAAGGTGGGAGACAGTGGACACCAACTCTTCACTACTGCACCTTGCTAAGTTATTCTCATAAAGAATCAAGAGGCCTGGCTAGTGTGGCTCAGCGGTTGAGATTGACCCAGGAACCAAGAGGTCACCAGTTCGATTCCTAGTCAGGGCACATGCCTGAGGCAGCTGATGGATGATGATGTTCCTCTCTCATCAATCGCGCCGCCCCCCCCGCCCCCACCGCCTCTAAAAATCACTAAAAATATATATTTGAAAAAAGAATCAACAGGCAAAGAAGGGAGTAACTTTGCAAGCTGGCATGAGTGATCCTGATTACCAAAGGAAAATTGGATTGCTACTCTGCAATGGAGGTAAGGAAGAGTATGCCTGGAATATAGCTGATCCCTTAAGGTTCTCTTAGTACTCCCATGACCTGTGACTAATATCAATGATTTGGGGCACCCTACCAAGCAAAGGACCACGACAGGCTAAGGGGCTGGCTGAAAGCAAATGCAATATAGAACGGGTAGTGGAAGCAGCTATGACTATGTGGACATTTGTAGAAATAAGGACTATACTTTTAATGAGTATTTCTTCCTTACTTTGTCATAAATACATTTGTGTGCATAAATACCTTTGTTTTTCCCTTCCCTCTCTTATCCCCTTATCATGTAACACTATATGTTAACTTTACATCATAGTATTTAAGTTATAGTATATCAAAGAAAAAAGTGAACGTTACCCAAGGACTTTGCATCCTCTTCTGGGGAGTTAATATGTCTTAAATAGTCTACAGGACAGTTGTATCACATTAGGTGGAAAAGACTTTATTATTGTCTTTATTTGGAGATTTAATATGGTTTAAGAACATGTCTATAAGTGCTAAATTGAAATGAAGGGTTGTGATGGTTAATTTTATGTGTCAATCTGTGTAGACTATGGTGTCCATTTGTTTGGTCAAACACCAGTCCAAAGGTTGCTATGAAGATACAGATTTTGTTGATTGGAGTAACATTTACAATGATAAACACTGGAGAGGTGATTTAAAGTTGACTTTAAGGAGATTATCTTCCATAATGTGGGTGGCCTCATTCAAATAGTTGAAGGCCTTACGAAGAAAAGGCTGAGGTTTCCAGGAGAAGGAATTCTGCTGTAAGACTGTAACATAGAAACCCTGCTTTAGTTTCCAGCCTGCTGGCCTACCCTACAGATTTCAGACTTGTCAACCCCCGCAATTCCTTAAAATAAATCTCTTTGTGTGTGTGTATTGTATACCTATCTCCTATTGGTTCTATTTCTCTAGAAAACCCTGATATAAAAATATCCATCCAGTAAATATTGATTCCAGATTCAAATACATCTCCAGTAGGTTCTAATTTACCATTATCATTTTTTAATCCTCACCAGAGGGTATGTGTTTTTAACTGTTTTTTCTTGTTTGTTTTTTGGGTTTTTTTTTTTATAGAGGAAGGAAGGAAGGGACAGAGAGAAAGAAACATCAATGGGTGTTGCCTCCTGTATGCACCCTGACCGTGGATTGAACCCATGACCTAGGTATGTGCCTTTAACCAGGAATCGAACTAGCAACCTTTTGGTGTATGGAACGACGCTTTAACCACGCCACCTGGCCAGGGCTAGTTTACCATTATTTTTACATTTATAAACATCAATTAGAATGTAAAAGCCGATGAATTTTCTATTTCCTTCAAATCACTTAAGTATACACACTTGCCTTCAGCATTTGTTCTCTAACAAATCATATCAAGCACGTTCTGGTGCACAAACATCATAAAAGAAGGATATATCATATCTTTTAAGCAAAATAGGATGGTCCAGATTTTTGACCCAAAATGTTGCATGATGGGAGTCACTCCTGCTGAACGACTAACTAGATGAAAATACCTTAAATGGTTAATTTTATGTGTCAACTTGGCGAGGCCATGGCATCCAGATACTTGATCAAACATTATTCTGGATGTTTTTGTGAAGGTGCTTTTGGATAAGATTAAGATTTAAATTAATGGGCTGTAAGCAAAGTAGACTGTCCTCCATAATGTAAATGGGTCCCATCCAATCAGCTGAAGCCCTTAATAAAACAAAACTGACCTCCCAGAGCAAGAAGGAACTCTGCTAGCAGACTGCCCTTTGAACTCAAACTGCAGTTCTCCCTGGGTCTCCAGCCTGCCAGCCTACCCTGCAGATTCCTTATGTACTGAGTCTTCATAATTGTGTGAACCAGTTTCCTAAACTAAATTTCTATATATCCACACATCCAGCTGGTTCTATTTCTCTGGAGAATCCTGACTCATACAATACCACAGTTCCTTTTTGTCCTTAATAATACATTGTTACTCACTGACCCTTGAATTTAGGATGAATTTTCTGGGATATCATCAGAAGACTCATAAACTAAGATTTCACTTATATTATCAATTTTGCCATTATTGTTAAGAGTCAATACTGCTGAGTCTTTGTAATCCTCTTCTGATTTGTCTAATTCAGGGGTGGGCAAACTTTTTGACTTGAGGGCCACAATGGGTTCTTAAACTGGACCGGAGGGCCGGAACAAAAGCATGGATGGAGTGTTTGTGTGAACTAATATAAATTCAAAGTAAACATCATTACATAAAAGGGTACGGTCTTTTTTTTTATTTCAATAGTTTTATTCATTTCAAACATTTTAACAAGAAGAATGTAAACACTAATTATTATAATTTGAAACTTCAAAAAATGGAGGAATCATAGCACAATAACATACCTTATATTGAAGATGGCAAAGGCAAAATAAAATTGCCTAACAAAGGAAAGGTACAAAAGCCTTTCAAATTAAACTTAAATATAATAAAATAATTTAAAACGAAAACAAATAGAAAAGAACAAAATGTGTAAACAGTAAATTAAACATTTTCTTTAGTGCAACTTCCAAATTATGCCCAGGACATAGATGTAGATGGCAATGTAGACTGGGTTGAAAGGTTTTTGGTCTTTAAAACATCAACTTCAGTGGGAACAGTGTTGTTGGTCTCCTTTTTAGCTAATGTTCTGATACTGTGCTCTCCAGGGGCATGTCTCCCTACATCACCACGATAACGTGTCTACGCAGTCCCAGGGTGATGTCGGGGGACGCGTCTGCGGGCATTACAAGGAGCCTCTGGAAGATTGAGAGGTTGTTCCTTCTACTGAATGGGCGGATCTAAATCCGCCCACTCAGAAGAAGGAGCTGCGGCCGTGTTTCCCGACGTTGCCATGTTAACACTGCTGCTGGTGAAGGAGTAGAGGGGAGAGCAAGAGAACCCTCCGCTCTTTCGGCTCCTCGGGCGGATAGAATAGCCGAATGGGCTGGATCCGGCCCGTGGGCCGTAGTTTGCCCACGGCTGGTCTAATAATTGTGAAATATCTTCCTCTGGTATTATCTTTTCTTTGCCATTATGGGCAGGAAATGGAAAATTCTAAGTTCTCCATTGTGTTGCATGAACATTAAAAAAAAAAAAAAAAAAAAAAAGACCACAAAAATGGTTTCTCCAGATTTCTTTTTGGCAACACAAACAAAAAAATTATTTCAATTATTTCTCTCACTATTGTATCATTCTAGGCAATGGTGTCTTTCTTTTGTTTTATTATCTTAGTCATTTCAGAAATTGAATCATGACCTCCTGGTTCATAGGCCGAGGCTCAAACACTGAGCCACACCAGCCAAGCTATCTTAGTCATTTTTAACATGGTTGGAAATAACTGATGAATAGTGATGAAATAATTCCTAAGATGATGAAATAGCAAAATGTTTTAAGATATAGAAAAATAAGATCATTAAGATCCCATACTGTGTCATTGATTTCTTATGAACCCATATGGTAGTTGCAAAATAAAAGTTTTATTCTATTAAAAAAATAAGTAAATTATCTCACTGGGAGACCTTGAAGAAAGAATAAAAGTCATGAAATATCAGTTCTTACTAAGAGTTAGAAATGCTCAAACAGAAAACTAAAAAATTAAAACTGAGTCCAATGGATTTGAATACTGAGGATTATTTACCTCTCAATTCTGCAAAGAAAGGATTCACATATACAAAGAAATATAATAAAAATATTTATTAGCTAAGACTGACCATTAGTTGAGTTAATTCATATATAAGCCAGGTCAGCAAATGTATCTCCAAGTTGCTTAGAATTGTATCTGGCATATAGTAAGTCCCCAATCTGTGTTAACTATTATAATTAACTAGTGGCCCGGTGCATGGATTCATGTACATTGAAAGGAAGTTAATTAGAAGAAATATTTTAATATCACTATTCGCCCTTTCTCTACAATAGAAGTGTCAGAGATAAAAGAAAGTTAGTAAAATGTATATGAAAATAATATATAAATTAATAAACAATAACATGATAGAACAACAAAGACATGATATAAAAACATCAAAAACATGACTGATAAATTGATTAAACTTATTCTACTATCTACCTGTATACCAGATTAAGAGTAAAAACACTTTCAGAGTGCTTGACTAATTTCCCTTGTGATGAAGTATTTACAACTTTAACTTTAACATCACACACTCTTTGAACTTGAGAGAAAGAAACATATAACTGACCATGTCTGAAAACGGGTTCAGGTAGGAATATTCCTACTCTGTCTAGAGTTTGTCCTTGTGATTTATTAATAGTCATCCCAAATGCTGGCATCACGGGAAACTGTCTTCGAATTAAATTAAATGAAAGTCCATGCCCTAACTGGTTTGGCTCAATGGATAGAGTGTTGGCCTGCGGACTGAAGGGTCCCAAGTTTGATTCCGGTCAAGGGCATGTACCTTGGTTGTGGACATCTCCAGTAAGGAGTGTGCAAGACAGCTGATCGATGTTTCTCTCTCATCGATGTTTCTAACTCTCTATCCCTCTCCCCTCCTCTCTGTAAAAAATCAATAAAATATATTTAAAAAATAAAATAAATAAATAAATGGGAGGCCAGTGTCAGACGGGGATAGTTGTGCCAATAGTTGGTCTTCAGACATATTCTGTCGACACCACTGCTTTCTTTCAGCTTCAGAAGGTCAATAAAAACAACCAAATTCATGATCAACAATAACAGATCGAAACACAAGCGTGCGATTGGCACCAGTGAGAGCTTTATATGTATGGCACATGTGTGAGTCAATGTTTATTTTTAGATTGCCAGTGCGCATCATATGTACTGGCCGGTCGGACCGACAGACGGTTGGTCACTTAGCCTTTTATATATATAGACTTTTGTATATATAAATAGATAGGTTTATTGAGTGTAGCATTACTGTTAACATTGCTGCAACACTTTCCCAGGTTCTATACCCTGGCTACCTCTTTCTATACTGTGGGGCTTTTTCTCTGCATCACAGACCCTCTAAAGATTCCACTTTAAATAGCATCATGGAGAAACATAGATAGACCAGGATATAAATTCCAGTTCTACCTTTTATTTGATTCATGATATTATAAAAATCACCTAACCTCTTTTGGCTTCAGTTTCCTCATCTATAAAATGGGGATAACATTTCTTGCAGTGTTGTTCATTAAATTACATGATATAATGATTAGAATGCATTCAGTCTATTACAATTGTGGATATTCAAAACTGGAGCTGTTATGATTATCCTACTTTCTAAATATTAATTACTTCTTTTTGTCTGACTCAGAATTGAAAAGCAGTATTTTTCACTATTATAATGTATGTTGCCATCTCTAGTCAGCTTTCTTTGTCCAAGTTTCTAGATATTATGAAATGATTTAATACTCTATATTATCTAACTCTTCAAGTTAGAAGTCTGTATGCAAGGGATTTCTGTACCTTTAGGTGAGAAAAAAAAAGACATAAAAGGAGTCACTTAAGGTATCGTAAGAAATTGTTGGAAATGTTTTGCTGAATAGAAATGTATGCAGGAAAATAATTTCATTCTAAGACTCACAATTTATACTAATGATTCAGTAAAAGTATATCGCAAATCCAGTCAAGCAAGTTACTATTTGTTCAAGACAATAGGAGACTAGGTAAGAGTGAATTTTCAATAGATACCCAGATTTACGTTTTATCCACACCCAGCTCTACATAGCTATGACTCTTTCCAGGTTCAGACAGGCTGAGTATTCCATTTCCTTCCCTCCAATCAAGTTCCCTTCCCCTGAAGCCTCCAGCTGACATCTCTGGAGTACAACTGGTTCACTATGTTGACACAAGTCAGTCTGGCCTTCTTAAAAATTATATTAGACTAGAGGCCTGGTGCACAAAATTCATGAACGGGGGTGGGGGGGGGAGGGTCCCCTCAGCCTGGCCTGCGTCCTTTCGCAATCCAGGACCCCTCGGGGGATGTTGGGCCTAAACCAGCAGTTGGACATCCCTCTCACAATATGGGACGTTGCATGCACCAGTGACCATACTTTTCATACAGGTGAAAGGCATCTTGCTGTTGTATGGGCAGCTACATTTTTTTGCCCTGATTATAAAAAGTAGTACAGAATATGACCCTTCTGAGGCAGTAGTACTATTTTCCCCATCTTATGGGTAGAAAAACTG
The DNA here is from genome assembly GCF_963455305.1 of Plecotus auritus. Taxonomy (NCBI): domain Eukaryota; kingdom Metazoa; phylum Chordata; class Mammalia; order Chiroptera; family Vespertilionidae; genus Plecotus; species Plecotus auritus. Next base: position 61,020,296 of record NC_137773.1, on the reverse strand, counting down.
AAGCAGAGAGAAGTTAAGTAATTGGCTTTGTCACACAGTTATAAGTGTCAGAATCAGGGCTGACCACAAAATGTGGAAGCCAGAGTCCATGCATGTCGTTGCTGTATCATCCTGTTTTTTCAGTGTTAGAGTAGCCTTGCAAGGTTTTAATGTTTAAACCTAAGAGACTGTTCCCAATATATAGGGTAGGGTCCCTAGGTCTGGCTGGCGATCAGGGCCACCTGTGGGGTGACGGGCAGGTGGAGTGATGGGGGGGGGGCCTCCACTGGCACCCACCTTGGCTGTTGGCCTGGCGCCACCCACTGGCCAGCTCTGTCCCCTGCCGCCTACAGTCACCTCCCTCTGCAGGGTGACTGGCAGGCAGGGCAATTGGGGGGCCCCCGCTGGCACCTGCCTTGGCTGGCAGCCTGGTGCTACCCACTTGCCAGCCCCGCCCCTTGCCAGCAGTCGCCTCCCTCTGTGGGGTAATTGGTGGGCGGGGCAATCAGGGGGCCCCCCGCTGGCACCCGCCTTGGCTGGTGGCCTGGCACCGCCCACTGGCCGACCCGGTCCCCGGGTCGCCACCACCACCACCAGTCGCCTCTCTCTCAGGGGGCAGACGCTCAACGCATTGAGCATCTGCCCCCTGGTGGTCAGTGTGCATCATAGCAACCGGTTGTTCCACTATTCGGTTGATTTGCATATTAGGGTTTTATTATATAGGATATCTTTTAAAAACCCTCAAGATTGCAATTTAAGACTTCAGCAAATCAGAAATGTAACAAACTACCTATTAGAATATTCCTATTGCCACTCGCCTCCTCCTGCCCCATAGTTATTTAAAATAATCTTACATGGAGTTCTAGTGACTTCAAACTCAGGTCAGCAAATGCATCTCCAAGTTGCCTTTGTGTATGTACCATCTGGAAAAGCTGGGTTGACAATGTCTGAGCAAGTCTTAGAATATTTTCATACTTTTTCTTGTTATCTCTTAATATATTCAATCTGAGCTTCAAGTTCAAGGTCCACAGTTCTTGACCCACGGCCTAGTTTTTCAGAGATAATTTGTCGAGTGCACTAAAAGTGAAAAGATGCATTTTGTTTAGGAAGAAAAAAAGGAACAAAAGAAAAAAAATAATGCAGCAATCCAAATTAAAATGCTAGAGCATATGGCGTATATCATTTTTGGCTTCATAAAAGGCAGACTAACAAACTAAAAACTGTCAGTGACCTTTTACAAGTTCATTAGGACTCAGAAAGTAAATTTTACCAGACATGTCTAATAACTACTACTAATCAGAGGAAGTTTTAAGACTTATCTAGCTAATTTATATATTACCAGATAAGCTCTCTCACAAAATCGTATTTTAAGCTTAATGCACTTGGTAGCTTATTTAAAACAACTGAGAAACTTAGCATTGATTTAGGAACAGTATTGGACTATTAATTACTAAGGAATAATAATACCAAATTACACTCTCCTATTGTTTCATATGACTTTCCTCCTTTTATCTTCCCCTTAAATCACTATGTGTATGTGTGTAAGTAGGAGGAATGAAGGGAAGAAAGGGAAAAAAAGAGAACAGAGGTTGGAACTGAGGGGAATAGGAGGAAAGAGAGAGAGGGGTGAGGGAGGAGAAGAAAGGAGATTAGAGATTTCTGAATTCTTTTACTTTTGCTCAAATAGAGTTAAATTATATTATTCCATACTGCCCTCAGAAATAATGATAAAAAAAAATTTATACTTTTTAAAAATACCTAATTTCAGAGCATACTAGAAATTTTCTAGTATTTTTTGATAGAAATAAAAAATTAAAAGCAATTTCACTACTCAATAATACATTTTATGAATAACCTACAGGGTATTAATATACTTCTCATCATTTAAAGTGAAGAAAGAAGTTCTAATAAGTAGTAAATAAGTACAGTATTACAATTTTTTAAATAGCAAATATGCTCTTTTATCATCTCTTTCAAAGTTTTGGTTAGAATTAATATTTGTTGTAAAATTAAAATAATGAAGGAAATAAAATGTGAATGTCTTCTTTCTCCTTTTAATCCCACTAAATATTAGAGAACTACTATTAACAGTTTAATAGGTAGTCTAGACTCTCCTGTGTGCTGCAGCACACACTGCAAGAATGTTTAAAACATGCAATGCTTGACTATTTATTTAATCAGGGGCACTGACCTCTTTTCCCTTAGTTTTTCAAATAAAAAAAAAATGACAACAGCCAATATAACAATAGCCATCTGGTGGGAATTAATAAAAATTATATATCTTTTTGTCAGATCAGCAAAAAATAAACTTTTTGGTGTGCCACAGAATTTTAGCAATTAGTTTTTGTGTGTCATGAGATGAAAAAGATTTGAAAATCGCTACTATAAAATATCAAAAAGAGGGAAGTGGGGACAAACATATCTACAGCAGTTCTACAACTAAATATATTCCAAGGTAATATATTTCTATCTATCAATTAATAAGCATCTTAATAGTTTTTCTTTTACCCTTTTCCTATTGGCTTTTTAAACTAGATTTATATAAAGGTCAATAATAAAACAAAATACTTAATTTTCCAATTGTAATTTCATTTTTAGATAGCATTATGCTCTCTTATGTGTTCATACAATTGCAAAATAATTTGAGTAACACAAATATAAATTCCTAGAGCTAGTTAGGGTGAAAACATTAAAAAATTACAAACCTTGTAGGTGTTTAGACTCCATTTTCTAACAAGTTCTAACTTTTCCATTGCGGGATTTTTAATTTCATCTGCTAAAATAACTGGTCCACTTTTTGTCTGTGTTCTCTGGCCACCTGCATGATCATAAACACAAAAGATAAAAACACAAACCAGGTAATGACAAGTAGGGAAAAAATAACAAAAACACTGACGCTGTTCAAATTAACCTACTTATGCATTTAAAAAAATGATAAGGTTCCCACAAACTGAAGGTCTACAACTTCCTGGAATCATTGAAGATAATTTCCTAACACTTAAAAAATATTTCTATTAAACACAAATGCCATGTGCTTGTCATCTTCTTTAAAAAAAAAAAAAAAAAAAAAAAAAAAAAGCTGCAATCAGCCTTCTTTTCTAAACAAGTGCTTTTTACTTGAAGAAAAATAAAATTTCCACAATTAATCTTATAACCTAATGACCTGTGTCAATAAAAATCTGAAAGGCCACATACCCTCACACTGTGATCTCCTTTCACTGTACAATGTAGACCAAACAACAATAGAACGTTACTATAATTATGGAGGATTTAAAAATACAATTCAAATTTCAAACAATCATTAAAAATATCTTACCACCAGTATGAAAGGCTGGATTAAAACAAGACCTACATTGTACCTCTTTTTCTTAAGAGACACCCCCTCCTCCATTAAAAAAACAACATAATTACTAAAGGCAGTCTGATGCCCTGACATAAAAAACAACACAACAACTATCTAATTCTTAATTGTAAAATATTTTTCAAAAAAGAAAATATTTATGAAACATTTATGATACTAATGACTTGGGATAAAAACTTTATAATAATTTTAGAATAATGAAATAAGATAAAAAGTTATAACAAATGGTTTAAGAAAATTAGTCAGCAAAAATTTCTTTTCTCACTCCTATAGCCAGACCAGCTTTTACCACAGCTTTAGCATAATTTAAAATAAAAAATGATGTATATAGCTCTATCCAGCCTGGCTCAGTGGATAGAGCGTCAGCCTGTGGAATGAAGGGTCCTGGGTTCGATTCTGGCCAAGGGCATATGCCTGGGTTGCGGGCTCGATCCCCAGTGGGAGGTGTGCAGGAAGCAGCCGATCGATGATTCTCTCTCATCATTGATGTTTCTATCTCTCTCTCCCTCTTCCTTCCTCTCTGAAACCAATAAAGAAATACATATTTTTTAAAATGATGTATATAAAATAAAACATTTAAGAGTTTACAAAATTCTCATAGAAACAAAATACAAAATGTTAACATGTCATATAAAAAGAAATATGGTGTTCAATTTTTTTCCTATTTTTATAGTCCAGAAATATTAAAGTGGAGAACAAATTCAGTGCAAAGAAATAGTTTTTTTCCCAAGTATTTTTCATTGGGCAAAACTGCAAACTAGCTGTAAGCTGAGGTTGAAAATAGGAAGACACATGACCCATTCCAATGAACAACCCAACTGTTGAAGACACCTTTCTTGTTTAACTTGAAAAACAGAGAGCAGAGCTGCAAAGTTGAGAGTTTAGGATCAAGTAAGTGAACCTACATTTCCCAGAACAAAGAAAGGATGATTTAAAAGGAATTAAAATTTACAATGTTTTTAAATCTTAAAGTGAATTAAATTTCAGCTATGAGATATAGTTAATAACTTTTAAAAGCCAGAAAGATATGTATGGCTAGAATGATCATCTCCCTTATTGCTAAGGAAGAAAAAGAAAAAGCAGCAGCCACCAAAAAAGTCAGAATAACACACACCTAAGAGTATTAAGCAAGTGATTATGAAATTGAGTGAATTAGATTAGCTTCAGCAGTAGCAAGAAGTGCTTTATCCAATGAGTGCAGTGAATACCTGCAGGAACAATTAAATCACTTCCTTGTTGAGCCAGTTGACTAGCTGCAACCCTGCTAGGAGACATAACAGATGGCAATGGTGGTGCTGAGGAACCTGAAAAGGATAGACATTTAACTGTGAAAATCCTTTTCCTCCTCCACATAGTGCACATTTTTAATATAGATTTACTGACATTGCCTTTAAAATATTCAAAAACTAGTATCAAAAACTGGAATTAACAGCCTGGCTGGTGTAGCTCAGTGGTTGAGCATCGACCCATGAACCAGGAGGTCACGGTTTGATTCCCGGTCAGGGCACATGCCCAGGTTGCAGTCTTGATCCCCAGTAGGGGCATGCAGGAGGCAGTTTTGCTATCCTCCCTTCCTCTCTCTAAAGTAAAAAAAAACATATTTTTCAAAAAACACACCTGGAATTAATATATTTGCTTTCTTGCAGGAATGAACTAAATAATAAATGGATGTGAGCAGGCTGAGTTCCTGAATATATTTTTCATCGAACTCTTAAGACCAAACAAGACACATAACTATAAGAAGAAACTTGGTAAGAGCATGTCTAAACAGAACTTTACCTGGACTCTGCTTTTTTAAAATAAATTACTAGAATGGAATTAAAGTCCCATAATTGAATGATTTAAAGCTTAATTAAATATTTTATTTATTTATTTAATCCTCACCCAAGGAAATACTTGGGGGGGGGGGTGGCGGGTAGAGACAGACAGACAGATAGACAGACATCGATGTGAGAGAGAAACATCAACTGGTTGCCTTCCATACGTGCCCCAACGGAGGATGGAACCTGCAACCCGGGTATGTACCCTGACCTGAAATCAAATCAGCAACCTTTTCAGTGCACAGGAAAACACCCGACCAACTGAGTCACAATGACCAGGGCAAGAAAACCCATTTTTTAAACCCAAATATTTACATGGTTTTATTTTCTTTCACTCATGAGAAAATGAAAAAACACTTTAAAAAGGTTGTCTTGGCCCTAACCGGTTTGGCTCAGTGGATAAAGTGTCCTCCTGTGGACTGAAAGGTCCCAGGTTCGATTCTAGTCAAGGGCATGTACCTTGGTTGCGGACACATTCCCAATAGGAGGTGTGCAGGAGGCAGCCGATCGATGATTCTCTCTCGTCAATGTTTCTAACTCTTATCCCTCTCCCTTCCTCTCTATAAAAAAAATCAATAAAATATATTTAAAAATAAATAAATAAATAAAAATAAAAGGTGGTATGGGCAAGAGCAATACAAAGGATGCAACTTTGTCCTTTATATTAAAAATAGACATATATATGTGATGTGCAGAAGAATTAACACAGCAAGTCTAATTCCTTATTCTTAAAAAGACTAGCTCATAAGATTGGCCTTTGAATGGTGTCTGGGAACTTAAATTTGGTTAAGATTCCAACCATTCCCAGAATGGTAAGACAGGCTCACTGTGCCTAAACTGTTTACACAATATATCTATGCTAGATACCAGCTTTCCTTCTGGGAGTCACGAATGTTGGTACATGCTAGGCAGAGGGTCCTATGGAGCAATCTCCAGTAAAAATCCCGGGCACTGAATCTCTAATGAGCTTCCCTGTTTAGTAACACGTGTGTCACAACTCTGCTGGGGAAATTAAGTACGGCCCATATGACTGCAATGGGAGAAGACCCTCTCAAGCTAACGCCGAGTTCCCTCAGACTTCACCGCAGGCATCCTTTACCTTTGCTAACTGTGCTTGGTGTTTTTTTTTGCTGAAATAATCCTAACTCAAGGAATCCCTTGAGTCCTCTTAGCAAATTACTAAATCTTATGGTGGTGTTGGAGATGTCCTATACAACATGTATAGTTGGAAAAAATAAAGGTTTTATTTTCCTAATTGCTTTGATATAGGAAATATGTATTTATACAAATCAATATTCACTAATAGCTATGTATTTTGTGCTTATAAGCTAAAATCATTTAAATCTGCATTTTGATATAATTTTTGAGTTTTTATTTCAGTAATTTAAAACCATTTCCTAAGAGAGCACAAAGGGGATAAATGGTGATGGAAAAATAAAATAAAACAATTCCTAATTAATAATCAGTGAAATCATGCACAGTGATCTATTTATATCAAGACTACTACTAAAACAATTCGTAAATCATTAAATTGAAGAGAAAAAGGAATATGCTTATAATTGGTGTTTTATCATTGAATTAAAGGGCTCAATTCTTATGCTTTTTAATAAAGGTAGCATTTGATGACCTCCCATCCTCCACCCCAGCCATCTTTAAAAATACATGGGCTCTTACCTTGATATGCTCCTGCTTCAGTAACCCCCTCTTTGGTACTGTCAAAGCCATGAGATGTAATCTGGGTTTCTGAGAGACCAAGTCCAGCTGGTAATGAATGCTTCAAATCCTTAGCAATTTTTGAATAAAAAAGAAAATCTTTGTGAAAATCTCACACCACATTAACAGTTTAGAATAACTGTGTTCTTTTAATCACATATTAAACTATTTTTCTCTCTACTATGTAGTATTCCCTTATGCTGTCACAGCATTCTATAATGATGTATAACAGCAGCAAACTCAGCAAGATTTGCTATTAAGAGGTACAAATTACTTTCATTATTCTAGAACTAAGTAGCAGGAAGGTATTAAAATTCAATTTTGAATTTTCTAATTTATTGATACATCAGGAAAATCATATTAGAGAACAGAATTAAGATGACTAAAAAGGCCTATCTAATATTAAAAAATTGACTGATGTGTAATATAATCATAATGAGTCTGGCTAATGATCAGTATAAACAAATCATCCACTTGCAATATTAATTTTCAAGGTTACCTCAGTACACAGGGCTTCTCTGACTTTGAACAGTGTGAAAAAAAGAAAATTTCTTGCTCATTAAATTTACATTAAGCAAATTAGCCTATAGTTGGGACTTAAAATATTCAACATCAGCCTTATAGCAAAAAAAAAAAAAAAAAAAAAAAAAGAAAAGAAAGAAAAAAAAAGTGAGAGAGAGAAAGCCAAGAGGCATAGATTTTCTAATTAAAAGTCCTCTCCTTTGGCTAGGATATGAGGAATTTTCTAATTTTCATAATCAGATTCTATTAATAGGTCTTATTGGTTTTCCACAATAATGACAAGTTAGTGATGCACTAAAAAGGTAAATATGTCTTTAGAATTCTTTCCTAATATTCTACCCCACTATATACAACGTACAGTTATACTTTGAAAACGCATAACATTTTGAGTTTTCTAATTTGCAAATTCAAAACTTAATAGATACAGTCTCTCATAACTAACAAGTGTTGAGAGGGTTTTTCTTGAGAAGCTTATTAATTTTGCCTGGGCAATTACTTGATTGGTATGGTGGGCCCTAAATAACTAATGAGATCAATTCTCGTCTCAGGTGATTTATCAAACAGCATCTGACACAGGTGATGTTCTCTCCTTGTTACACTTGCATTCCCCAAATTCAAGGCACTCTTGATCTTCCTCTGATATGTCCTATTGTCTCCTTCAGTTATTGCTCCTCATCTTCCCAACCTCCAAATCCTGGAGTGCCCGAGGGTTCAGTCTGAGGACTTTTTCTCCTATATTAATTTCTTTGGTGATCATATTGATTTTTCTGGCTTTGAAAATCATCTATACATTGACAACTACAAATTTATGTGTCTTACTGAGCCTCTCTCTTTAACTCCAATATATCTAACCTTTCAATATATCATACCTGTCATTTCCACCTGGATTTCAAATAGGCATCTCAAACTTTTATGTACCAAACTGACTGATTATACACTAACCGCCCCCCAACCCCCCCCCCCCCCCCAAAAAAAAGAGAACAAAACAAAATAACATCACCTATAGTTTTCACTCCTTTTAGTTTATGGCATCTCTTTTACCAAAAGCTTAGCCAAAAATCTTAGGACTTATCTTTGACTCTCCTTTTTATCTCATACCCACATCCAGACAATCATCAGATGCTATTAGATCTACTCTCAAAATATATCCAGGATCAAACCAACTCTCTCCACCTCCACTGCTTCCACCCTAATATAAGCTAGTATAATATTTAACCTGGATTATTCCAAGAGCCTCCCAACTGGTCTGCCTGCTTTTGTCCATGACACATGGCTCTAACTCCACCTATCAACCAAAGGTATCCCCTATAAAATCTCTCTAACAGCCCCCAATCTCACTTGACTTAAAACCCAGACCATTAAATGTTCTTTTTTTTAAATTATTTATTTTTAAATAAATCTTTATTGTTCAGATTATTACAGGTGTTCCTTTTTCCCCCCCATAGCTCCCCTCCACCTGATTCCCCACCCCACCCCATGCCCTTACCCCCCCCCCCCCGCCACTGTCTTCATCCATAGGTGTAAGATTTTTGTCCAATCTCTTCCCGAACTCCTCACACCCCCTTCCCCCTGAGAATTGTCAGTCCACTCCCTTTTTATGTCCCTGATTCTATTATATTCACCAGTCCATTCTGTTCATCAGATTTTTTATTCACTTGATTTTTAGATTCACTTGTTGGTAGGTATTTGTTGTCATTTTGTTGTTCATAATTTTTATCTTTGCCTTTTTCTTCTTCTTCCTCTTCTTAAATAATACCCTTCAGCATTTCATATAATCCTGATTTGGTGGTGATGAACTCCTTTAGCTTTTTCTTGTCTGTGAAGCTCTTTATCTGCCCTTCAATTCTGAATGATAGCTTTGCTGGGTAGAGTAATCTTGGTTGTAGATTCTTGCTGTTCATCACTTTGAATATTTCTTGCCACTCCCTTCTGGCCTGCATAGTTTCTGCCGAGAAATCAGCTGACAGCTGTATGGGTGCTCCCTTGTAGGTAACTAACTGTTTTTCTCTTGCTGCTTTCAAGATTCTCTCTTTGTCTTTTGCCCTTGGCATTTTAATTATGATGTGTCTTGGTGTGGTCCTCTTTGGATTCCTCTTGTTTGGGGTTCTGTGTGCTTCCTGGACTTGTAAGTCTATTTCTTTCACCAGGTAGGGAAAGTTTTCTGTCATTATTTCTTCTAATAGATTTTCAATATTTTGCTCTCTCTCTTCTTCTGGCATCCCAATAATTCGGATGTTGGTACACTTAAAGTTGTCTCAGAGGCTCCTTACACTATCTTCATATTTTTGGATTCTTTTTTCTTTTTGTTTTTCTGGTTGGATGTTTTTTGTTTCCTCATATTTCAGATCTTTGGTTTGATTCTTGGGGTCCTTTGATCTACAGTTGAATTTCATATACTCTTTATTTCAGACACTGTATGCTTAATTTCTGACTGGTCCTTTTCCATTTTCTTGGCATTCTCATTAAGGTCTTTGAAAGTCTCACTAAGCTCCTCGGAGGTCTCATCAAGTTTCTCGGCAGTTTTTAGAAGATTCTTGAGTAACCTTATAAATGTGGTTTTGAACTCTATGTCCAGTGGTTTGCTTTCCTCCATTTCTTTCATTCGTGACATGTTTCTTTGTCTCTGCATTTTGCTGCTTCCCTGTGTTGATGGAGTGGTTTTCTGTGGTAGGTGACCAGTGGTTCAGCCTATCACCTGAGGTGGACACTCTTGGTGCACCCCTTTGTGGGCTGAGTGCAAAGTCTTGGTGTAGTTAAGCCTTGATTACTGTTGGTACACTGGGAGGAATTGACCTCCAGGCCAATTGGCTGTGAAGACCCGCTGTGTCTACAATGGAAGAACTGCTGTGCTCGAGACACGCTTATGGGGCAGGACTTGCTTCAGTGGGGCTTTGGTGCTCACTGAGTCTGCCTCTTGAATGTGTCACTTATGGATGTGAGTAGTTGAAATCTGGTGTCGTCTCACACTGACCACTAGATACACTGGCTTCTGGATCTCCAATGGGGTGCAGGTCAGCTACTGTCTGAGGCCACCCAGCAGGAGCTACAGTGAGAACTACAGTTTTCTCCTCTTTGCTTGGGGTTTGGAGGTTTTGGAGCTGTCTGACCAGAGCTGCAGTTTGTTAGGTTAAGCTGCGATAGGGCAGACCATTTATATGCAAAAGCTGCTGCGTGGAGCTTGGGTGGGTTTGTAGATTGTGTAGGGTGGGGTCTCAGGGAGTCACTAGGCTAGGGCGTGGCAAACAGTGATGGCTGCCAATCAGCCGTCTCTGCATCCCCGCGTCCCGCGCCCCAGCGCAGTAAACAATGATTGCTGCGTGCAACCTCTACAAGAAAGCCACCCTCACTTTTCGACCCGATGGCAGACAGTCCAGCTTCTCCCTGTAGGAGTTTGGGTCCCCAGCGTCTCCCCAGAAACTGGAGTTCAGAGTAATCGGAAGCTTGTCTCCCTTCGGGTTGAAAAAAGCAGTGCACCCAGTCGCCCGCCGCCAGCCCAATTCGCGCCTCTGTACCTCAGCTTTTCAGCGCTTGTGCACGTCTCAATGCTCTTTTCTCTTTCCTTCTAGCTGTAGAACTTCCACTCAGCCAGCTTTCCCGTGGTTCTGGTTGATAGACGTTTTGTCTTTTAGTTGTAGTTTTGAAATTGTGTGCGAGGCAGCAGTTTAGGTGTTTACCTATGCCGCCATCTTGGTTCCTCCTTTTTCCCATTAAATGTTCTTAAGGGATTACATGATTTGAAGTCATCTACTACCTCTCAGGCTTGCAGCCACACTGTCTCTTCAAAAACAATAAACCTACCTCTATTTCAGGACCTTTGTACTGTAGTATTTTTCTTCCGGAATGCTCTTCTACCAGAAATCCATAGTGCTTGCTTCTTTAGCCAGAGATGCTTCCCTCCAACAATGTATAAAATAGCAACTCCCACAACTTACACACGGGAACTCCCTATTTTGTTTTATTTTTCTCATAGCAGTTTTCACTAAGAAATATATTATGTGCATATTTATTTTTTCTCCCCTCACTATACTGTAAACTTCATGAGAGCAGGGAGATTGCCTATTTTGTTTATGCTATATATTTAGCACCTTCAATAGTGCCCAGGACTTAGTAGATGTTCAATAAATATTCGTTGAATAAATAAATGAATTTGTTGAGTGAACTAAAGGATTTATGAGTCAACATCTCTAGATTAAGAAGCTGCCATAGCAATAGGTTTATTTTCACATTTAATTTAATGAGTATTTGCTTACTCTTACTATATGTTAGACTTTCTGGGGGGAAAAAATAAAGATATAGTTCTTGCCTGCCTGGAGAGACAAGATATACAAACATTAATGTAAAAGTTGAACTTAGTACCAAAGTAAAGACAGTAAGTATCAGAGGACTTCAGAATAGGGACTAAGTCCATGAGAACTAACTAGAAAAGAAGGAAGTACTGCCTGAGCTCTGAAACACAAGGATTTATTTACAAACGGAACCAACATTTGATGAGCACCACCTTCAGGACAGCCACTGCTTTGGACATTACAGGGAGGAGATTGATAGTAAACAAATACATTAAGTAATAAAAAGTTCTGGAAATAAGCAGTAAGGACTCAATAAGGGTGTGTGTGTGTGTGTGTGTGTGTGTGTGTGTGTGTGTGTTTTTAAAGGCAGGATGATAGACACAGAGTGATAGGCAGAGGGTACTACTTTAAGTGGGGCACTCTGGGAAGGTCTCTCTGAGGAGCTAAAATGGGGGCAGAATGCTGGATAAAGAAGTGAGAGAGTGAGCCATGTGGCTATGTGGAGAAAGAACAATGACTTAAAAGGTAACAATGATGTTCTATTTCTTAATTGAATGGTAGACAACTAGGTATTCACTGTACTCTGAATTCACATCATCGAAATATAATTCTCATGCCATAAAATTTATTTAGAATTGTACAGCCATCACCACTAGTTTTAGAACATTTTCATCACTCCAAAAAGAAACTCTGCACCCAGTAGAAGCTACTTTTCATTCTTACCTTTCCTCAGCCCCTGAGAGCCACTAATCTCCTGTTTCTATGGGTTTGCTTATTCTGGACAGTCATATAAATGAAATCATACAATATCTGTCTTCTAGCATATTCAGTTCAAGGTTCATTCATATTGCAGCATACAGGGTGGGGCAAAAGTAGGTCTACAGTTGTGAATATGTGAAAGACAGTGTTTATTCTTGTTTTATTACTTATTAATTATTGTATTATTTTCCATATGAACTGTAAACCTTACATTTGCCCCACCCTGTACATCAGCAGTTAATTTCTTTTTTAAAAAAAAAAAAATTATTTCATTGATTATTTTTTTCAGAGAGGAAGGGAGAAGGGGAGAGAGAAACATCAATGATGGGAGATAATCATTGATTGACTGCCTCCTGCACATCCTCCACTGAGGATCGAGCCCTCCACCCGGGCATGTGCCCGACTGGGAACTGAACTGTGACCTCCTTGTTCATAGGTCTGTACTCAACCACTGAGCCACACCAACTGGGCAGCAGTTAATTTCTTTTTATGGTTGAATAATATTCCATTGTATGGTATAGCACAGTGGTCGGCAAACTCATTAGTCAACAGAGCCAAATATCAACAGTACAATGATTGAAATTTCTTTTGAGAGCCAAATTTTTTAAACTTAAACTTCTTCTAACACCACTTCTTCAAAATAGACTCGCCCGGCCCTCATCAGTTTGGCTCAGTGGATAGAGCTTTGGCCTGCGGACAGAAGGGTCCCAGGTTCGATTCTGGTCAAGGGCATGTACCTCGGCTGCAGGATCGATCCCCAGTAGGGGCCATGCAGGAGGCAGCTGATTGATGATGTTCCTCTCTCATTAATGTTTCTATCTCTCTATCCCTCTCCCTTCCTCTCTCTCTAAAAATCAATAAAAACATATTTTGCTCTAACAGGTTTGGCTCAGTGGATAGAGCGTCGGCCTGTGGACTGAAGGGTCCCAGGTTCGATTCCAGTCAAGGGCATGTACCTTGGTTGCGGGCACATCCCCAGTAGGAGGTGTGCAAGAGGCAGCTGATTGATGTTTCTCTCCCATCGATGTTTCTAACTCTCTGTCCCCCTTCCTTCCTCTCTGTAACAAATCAATAAAATATATTTAAAAAAAAAAATAGACTCGCCCAGGCCGTGGTATTTTGTGGAAGAGCCACACTCAAGGAGCCAAAGAGCCGCATGTGGCTCGCGAGCCGCAGTTTGCCAACCACTGGTATAGCACATTTTGTTTAACTGTTCATTAACTGATGGATCATCATTTGGACTGTTTCCACTTTTTGCCTATTACAAATAATGTTGCTATCCACATTAGTGTACATGTTTTTGGCTGAGTTATATGGCAATTCTATGTTTAATCTTTTGAGGAACTATCTTCCAAAATGGCTGCACCATTTTACATTCCCCAAAGCAATGTATGAGCATTCTAATTTCCCCACATCCTCACCAACACTTGTTATTATCTTTTTCATTATAGCCATCCTATGAAGTAGCATCTCAATGTAGTGTTGATTTGCATTTCCCTGATGACTAATGATGTTGAGCATCTTTTTATGTGCTTATTGGCCATTTGTATATTTTCTTTGGAGAGATATCTATTCAAATCTTTGGCCCTAGTTGTAGTTGGGTCATTTATCATTTTACTATTGAGTTGCTGTAAGACACAAATCCTTTCTCATATATACCAGAGGCCCAGTGCACAAAATTTGTGCATGGGGGGAGTGTCCTTCAGTCCAGCCTGCACCCTCTCCAATCTGGGACATCCTTCTCACAATCGAGGACTGCTGGCTCCCAACTGCTCACCTGCCTGCCTTCCTGATTGCCCCTAACCGCTTCTGCCTGCCAGCCTGATTGATGCCTAACTGCTCCCCTGCCAGCCCAATTACCCCTAATTGCCCTCCCCTGCTGGCCTGGTAGCTCCCAACTGCCCTCCCCTGCAGGCTTGGTCCCACCCAACTGCCCTCCCCTGCCAGCCTCATCGCCCCTAACTGCTCTCCCCTGCTGGTCTGGTTCCCCCCGAAACTGCTCTCCCCTGCAGGCCTGGGTCCCCCCCAACTGCCCTTCCCTGCAGGCTTGATCACCCCAACTGCCCTCCCTTGCAGGCCTGGTCCCTCCCAACTGCCCTCCTCTGCTGGCCATCTTGGGGCAGCCATCTCGTGTCCACATGGGGGCAATCATCTTTGACCACATGGGGGCAGCCATCTTATGTGTTAGAGTGACAGTCAATTTGCATATTACTCTTTTATTAGATAGGATGATTTGTAAACATTATTTCTGTGGGCTGCCTTTCGCTTTCTTCTTCATGGTGTTCTTAGAATCCCGACAGTTTTACAAATTGATAGAGTCCAATTTATCTATTTTGTTGTTGTTGCTTGTGCTTTTGGTACCACGTGTAAGAAACTAAAGTGCCTAATACAAGGTCATTAAGATTCACATCTATGTTTTTCTTCTAAGAGTTTTATAGTTTTAGCACTTACCATTTAAATCTTTGATCCATTTTGAGTTAAGAACTGAAACATACAAATGGCACAAAGGTCCAAAAAGTTGTGTTTACTGTATTCTTGGAACTTACCTGAGAGAACAATATTTATTTGAATTATCTGTCCTATCACAAAAATGTATAAACTTCCAAAAAGGAGATATAATAGTAACAGTAGTTGGAAAGAGGGGAATTAGTAATTGGTTGAACAGTAAATACAATGGCTATCCCTGATCACCTGCGTTTTCAAGAAGTTACAGGGACACCTTCCATTTTCTCATACATGGCCTCCAGAAGAAACAACTTCTAGTTGTCTGAAGATATTACATCTCACCCAACAGTCTCCCAGGGGTCCTTTATTCAACAAACAAAAGTGCTTCCAGAAAAAAAACGCATGTTCTTTATGTAAAACAGATGTAAAATCTGAAAAGCACTTAGGCCTCCCTGTGCCTAAACTATTACTAATAGAAGGATTCTAACCAAAAGAGGAACAAATGGGTCCATTCACATTCTGAATACACTTATCATTTTGACAGTAGTCTGGCAGCTAAGTGAAACACAAAATAATATTATGTGAGAGGAATAGATGATTTGTGACATTATAGTATTTTATAAGCTTGTTGACTGTTTTTTTTTATAAAATATATATTCTCTAAGTAATATAATTTAACCTCATAGTTCTAAGAACTTAAAATGTGTCTTTATATTAACCTTCACATTTTCTAAAATAAGTATCTCAGTTATAAGGCTGTGCCTAGCTTAGTAACATTTTAAGTATCTGCTACTGTATTCACTCCTATAGTTTCCAGAGTACATTTGAGAGACAATGAGCCCATTCATAACCAACAACATAAAATCCCTTATTTGCATTTTTATGTCACTGACATTCAACTCAAAGTTTAAGACTTTGCAAAGCTGTGCTTAATAATTGTACAATAAAGTGGAATAAACCTGAAGTTAACTTCCTATTCAAGTTATGAGGATAATGCTGCAGTATTTAAAAATAATTAAGCTAAAATAAAATAAAATGCTTTTGGCAATAAAGTTTCATGTATACTTTAAATCCTTTTCAAAAGATACAAAATAACATTTGTAATAACATCTTCCATAAAACTATGAAGGGTGCTCATTTCAAACCAAAATAATTTGCCTCCATTTTGCATATTTTAACTGAGGTAAGACAAGAATGAGATTAAAAATGTAAGTTTAGAACTTATAATTTAGCAGGTAATCTGCTTTTGAACTAAATTTAGTGCAAGACCAGCACATACAGAACACAAAATGTTCAGCAAATTTGCTTTAAAATACACATCCTTAAGAAGGTGCACAACACTACAAGAGATAAGCAGAATTAGAGATTAATTACTTGGGGTGAGGAGAAATCTTGAATAAAGGAGAGACTCTCAAAACATATACTGTAACTACCAACAATCTGTGAGGATTCTCCAAGTATTCTATAAATTACAGGACTCTCTTCTCCCTTAGTTTCTTTACACTATATTCTCCTAGTTTTCCTCCTATCTACATCTTTAAAAATGGCTTGGTGCTCTTTACTGGTTCTAGTTTCTCTACAAGAGAAAAGTCCTAAGTCTTGCTTCCCTTCCTCCCTTGGTGACCAAACTGATCTATTTAATTTTCTCCCTTGTTTCTAGTCGTGTCACTCCTGAAATTCGCTCTTCAAACTGTAGGCAGAGACAACTTCTACAAAGCAAATCAGACTGAGACACTTCCATTTTTATGTCATTTAGGACCGCTCTCCATTTACCTTTTAGGTAAAGTCCATACTCCTCAACATGGTTTTAAGGTTTTTCAGGATCTGGTCCCTACTTCCCTCTCTGCCTGCCTCATTTCTTACACATCTGCCCCCATATTCTCCACCTGAACAATAGTGAATTAATTTTAATTTTATGGTCTTACACCTTTTTCAGGGCTTTAGAGTTGCCTTTAAAGGGGGAACATTCTTCACGCTTCTTCATCTGGCTAGCTCATCCTTCAGATTCAGCTTGGATAGCAATTCCTCAGGTGATCTTTCCATATTCCTCCTACCAGTTCCCAGACCATGCTATACCTGGCCTAGCATATCACTTTACATGGTAAAATTAATTTGTCTACATCCTCTTTCCCTATTGGCTGTAAGCTCACTAAGATCAACCAAGGTTGTGTGTCAACCTTGTTTCCTTTTATTATTTCTATCATCTAGCAGATATAACACTAATACTTAATTTACTAAGTAATTTTCTCAATTTAAACATCTTATCTCATTCTTCAAAATGGGTAAAACTTTCCAAAGCATTTACATAATATAATTGTTAAAGAAAAAATATTTTAAAAACTATGTTAAATGTTCTGTGAATTTTGATAATTTAAAATTTCCCTCTGCTGTTTTAATGGTTAGCTGCCTATAAGGAATATCTGCCAGAAGCAAAACTATTATTCAAACAGACCTCCACATCCCCAATTCTACTGTAAACGAACTGCAACACCCTTAACCTCCTCATAGTGACCTCTCTGCCCCCTCTCCACCATTAGCTTGAGTCAAAGCTGATTATTCTCCAACACTCTACTTATCAAGTAGGTAGAAGGCAGGGTCAGCTTTTTCTCAGCCCTCCACAGTACTTCTCAACTACCAGTCTCAAATTTTAGTTTGGGTAGGAATGAATGACCTGAGAAACATATTAAAAATGCAGATTCTTCTTACTAGTAGCTGCCTGCTGGGATTCTCATTAAGTTGGAGTGTGGAGTCTAGTGATTCAAATAAGTAAGCCCAGTGATTCTGATGCAGGTAATCCTTTGTCTACATTTTGAGGAACTCTGTTGTAGAGAATTGCTTTCCTATCAGTACTGACCCCAGTCCCCACTTCCTTGTGGGCCACCCTACCTCACTGCCCTCTTCACCACCTTAACATTGTCAGCTACCATCTTTCCAGTCAACCCCAAACCTTTATTGGGGGCTCTGGCATATCCAAGTCTTCTGCTCTATCCCAACTCTTACCATTATCCTGGGTGTTCTGAAACCTTTGCATGTCATTGGGCACACTTTCAGGGAATGATTCTATGTTCAGTTTGCAATTCCTTCCAAACGGATATACAAGGTGTCTATACTGAATTTTCACAGCTCATCAAAAACATAGTCTACTAATAGCATGGTATATAGTTTGTTGCTTTATTTTTTAAATACAAATTATAAAATATTTAAAATAAAATAAAGTCAATTGTATGAGACTGCCTACCTATGTTGATGCAGAATGACTGGTTGTAGTAATAACAATCTGTAAAGGTATATGATTTTCACCCCCTCCGTATACTTATAGAAAACCTCAAGTTGGTAGTTTGATTCAGGTTTGGTAATTGGTGAACAAAGAGCCAACAAAAATTGAGGGCAGATAAAAGGTATGCTAGACTAATACAGTACAACCCAACCTACACTTTAGTATCATATTTCATTAACCTCTTCATCCCTAATGTCTCTCACCTTTCATGCCCTATCTACTTAGTCAACTGGCACTCCTATGGCCACTCTTTGGAACATGTCATCAGTCAGGAAGCAAAACCACTGGAGTCTTAAGTCTAATGCTGCTGAATTCATTCAAAGACTATCACTGGGAAAATTTGTATGTATCTACATTCAAAAAATTCCTCCTAGAGATCAACAACTTACTCATGATAGCATTTGTTTATAAATAAAGGTACAATCTATGGATTATAATGAAGATAGATAAGGCTTCAGCCTTCATCAAAAAGTACATTTATTCACAATTTTAACAGCTATCCCAATCCAAAATTAAATTAATAGATGTATATATAATAACACATTATTTTAAAACTTATTTTTGGTAAAAGTAGTAAGAATATATTTTATACTTGAAAAGTAAGTATTTAAAATGAATCTAGGTTTGCATGGTTTAAACAATGAAAAACATTTGCAAACCATCTGCCATACCTCTAAAAGGGTCCAAGATACACATTTGGTAAAAACTGTATATTATGAAGACATACTCATCACATGCTATTCAAACTCTAGGGTAGGATGACTGAAGTAAAAAACATGTTAAGTTTTAAGTCCTTATACTGGAATTCACTCCTTTATCGAGCAACTCTTGTTAACCATAACAGTGTTGTGTGCTACACACTGTCTCTGCCCTAAAGGTGATTCCAATCTCTTGGGAAAAGTAGTGAGACTTGGGGATCTCAAAGGTACTCCCACTTAACTAAAATCCTGTGATTTAACTCAAAACTTGTAGATCAGGAGTTTTTAAGATCCAGGAAACCTAAGGATTCAAAGACAGGGTTTAGGGGGGTGCTAAACTCCCTAAACTTGAATATAAAACTTGGTATCCTGTGTATATGTAAATTTTTTCTAGAGGAAAATGTCCATAGGTGAAAAAACTTAAATTGTGAATTTTAGTTTTGGGCCAACTACAAGAAAAGTTTCCTTTTAGCTATACCTATTAAGGTAATTTCTCTAAATCTGCCAAATATAACTTAATTCACAAGAAATTTCAACCATATGAAGCTAATATTTTCTTCTTCTCTTTATTTTATGCCACAAATTGTACATTTCTAATCTAATATTGTGACCAGCAGTATAACAATAAATTATAACATGCAGTTACAAGTCAAAGAGTAATTTGTATTCTTAGACATGAACTTTTCTAATCTTCAAAAAATATGAATTACTTTTTATCAAGAAGCAAAAATATTTTTGCTCTAAATAAACTGCGATAATTTATTTTAAGATCATTATCCTATGCCTCTCATCTGAATAAAAGAGTAATAAACCTCAAATCATTAACATATGTTAAAGTGCTGCCAGAAAATCCCTATGATAGGTTCATACATTAAAATCTCTATGTGAATGTGAAAACTCTAACTAGAGCCTCTCTTAGCTCAGACTAAAAAGGGAAATCAAATGAAAAATGAAACATGAGACACAAAAACATTTCTAATTTCACTGCCTGTGCCACAGTGACACCAACAGGACAGCTAAGTGATGACAACTTAATAAACGACTCTTCATTTTATACAAGACTATATTTTTTAAAGTGCAGTATGCATTAAATAAAAGCCATTATACAATTTCAGACAGCAAATATGTATAAAAGAAAGGTGTATATAAGTAAACTACCTCAGAAAAGTGGTCATGATCCAGTTTTACATGAGATCTTTCTTAGTCCATAAAATATAGTCTAATGCTAATAAATACATTTTAACACTTTTGTAAACTTTTATCTATATTAAAATAGAAATGTGGATGAGAATAAATGCAATTTCCCTTTTATTGCTCATAAAATACCAAAGGAAAAGTGTGCCAAAATGTAGGTAAATATAGGGTGGGGCACACGTTGGTTTATAGTTGTATGAAAAACAGAGCTTATTCAATATATATATATTGTTTGATTTCAGAGAGGAAGGGAGAGGAAGAGACAGAAACATCTGTCTCTGATCAGAGAGAATCACTGATTAGCTGCCTCCTGCACAGCCCCTACCGGGAATCGCATCATGACCTCCTGGTTTACTCAACCACTGAGCCACAGTGGCCGGGCCAGAGTTTATTCTTGTATTATTATTATTTATTATTATTGTGTTATTTTCCATACAAACAACTGTAAACTTACTTTCCCCCCAACTCTCTATATGTCTAATAGATCCTGGGTGTAATTTATTCAACATAGTAAAAAGCTGCTTTTAAAATACTATTTTTTCCTTATGGTAAAAGGGATCGATAACATGGCCAATTTTTATATTATTTAAAGCATATTAAATATGTAAGAAACTCTCATCATGCATATATTTTTCATAAGAGCAGGTAAAAAATGGAAACAAGTTTTATTACGTTGGATTTCTCTTAGGGAGGTGAAGTGCTGGTTGAAGTGCACTGTTGCTTCTAAGGAGCCTTTCCCAGTTTTAAAATTACATCTAAGTAGGGAAGACCTTCAGGACAACATCTCCTTTTTTCCTTTACCTCTCAATAGAAAGTGAAATAGCAATGCAGGGGAATCTCCAAAAAGAGAATTTGACATTAACCAATGAGTAAACTTACAAAGCAGCAAGTTAACCAGCTTTGACTGCATAAGCAAAGAACTCATACAGAGGCAAGTTTCTGCCCACTCCCGGGACATTGGCAATGTCTGGATACATTTTGCTTGTCACAACTGGAGGGTGCTACTGGTATCTAGTAGGAAGAGAACAGGAATTCTACATGCACAGGCCACAACAAGGAAATTTATCTGGTCCAAAATGCTGATAGTGCTGAGATTGAGAAATTCTGATCTAAAATATCACCTGTTCAAGTATTTTATTCTTAAACATATGAAATAAAGAGAGCCCTATTTAAACTGTAAAATGATAATGTAATTATCATTTTCAAGAATATGAAAACTATATTTTAAAAGTTATTTAAAGTTGTACAGATGTACCAAATAACATAAAAGAGGTATTTAATGAAAATAGCTCCAGAAATAGTAGCCATCACTATCATTTCTAGAACTATATTCAACATATTACTTACTTTATCCTATTTAATGTTAATATCTCTACAAAAGTAAGATTCTCATTTACAGAGATTAGAAAACAAAAACAAGAAGAGATTAAATAAATACCTGCCCAAGGTTTCAACACTAGAAATTGCATAACTGACATTTAAGCCCATATCATCTGCAAACCCATGGTATTGCCATGAAAATGCATTACATTTCAATTTCAATGAAAGGCAGATCAAAATTTAAAGCACCCCTAATTTCATTTTTCACTGAGTCAAGCATGTTTTTTAAAAGTTAACTTTAGAAAGTGAACAGCAAAGTCAAAAGCAGTCTACTTAGGAATTATGTACTAAGGACACATAAAAAAGAGATCAGACAATGCCAATGTTTAAAAGGATAACCTATATTTAATATTTTTTCTTATAACAAACAAAATTAAGTAGTTTTATAAAGTTACTAGACGCCCGGTGCATGAAATTCGTGCCTGGGGGTGGGGAGGCCTCAGCCCGGCCTGCGTCCTCTCGCAATCCAGGACCCCTCGGGGGATGTCGGGCCTAAACCAGCAGTCGGACATCCCTCTTACAATATGGGATTTTGCATGCATCAGTGACCATACTTTTCATACAGATGAAATGCATTTTGCTATTGTATGGGCAGCTACATTTTTTTGCCCTGATTATAAAAAGTAATACATAACATGATCCTTCTGAGGCAGTAGTACCATTTTCCCCATCTTATGGGTGGAAAAACTGAAGCAGAGAGAAGTTAAGTAATTGGCTTTGTCACACATTTATAAGTGTCAGAATCAGGGCTGACCACAAAATGTGCAAGCCAGAGTCCATGCACATTATCGCTGCATCATCCTGTTTTTTCAGTGTTAGAGTAGCCTTGCCAGGTTTTAATGTTTAAACTAGGGGTCCTCAAACTTTTTAAACAGGGGGCCAGTTCACTGTCCCTCAGACCATTAGAGGGCCAGACTACAGTTTAAAAAAAAAAAACTATGAACAAATTCCTATGAGCACTGTGGGCCCGGGACGAGTTGGCGGCTAAGCAGGACAGGAAGCGGCACCCGGCGGGCCAGATAAATGTCCTTGGCGGGCCGCATGTGGCCCGCGGGCCGTAGTTTGAGGACCCCTGGTTTAAACCTAAGAGACTGTTCCTAATATATAGGGAAGGCCTGAACGGCGATCAGGGCCATATGTGGGGCAACCGGTGGGCGGGGCGATCAGGAGGCCCTGCTGGCTCCCGCCTTGGCTAGTGGCCTGGAGCCGCCTGCTGGCTGGCCCTGTACCCCAATCGCCGCCGCCAGTCACCTCGTAGTCAGGGGCAGCTCCTGCGTTGAGCGTCTGCCCCACTCCCTGAC
The DNA here is from genome assembly GCF_963455305.1 of Plecotus auritus. Taxonomy (NCBI): domain Eukaryota; kingdom Metazoa; phylum Chordata; class Mammalia; order Chiroptera; family Vespertilionidae; genus Plecotus; species Plecotus auritus. The sequence goes on along the minus strand of NC_137773.1, from coordinate 60,997,561 downwards.
CCCCCCCCCCCCGGCCGGTGGTCAGTGTGCATCATAGCAACTGGTCAATCTGCTTTCAGTCGATTTGCATATTAGGGTTTTATTATATAGGATATGCCAAAAGTGTCAGACACACTCTTGTTCTGTTATCAATAGAATTATTGATAACATCAAAGCCTAAATGCTTACTGGCCTGGGGCTTAATCCTAACAAATCACTATTATGACATACCTAAGTCATCCCTACATGATAAATTAGATTCCTGGCATTTTGGTCAATCTAAGAAAATATTCCTATATTAAACACTATTACTTTTGTCTCAACATTTAAGGGCTTATCATGATTCCTTTTTTTTTTTTTGATACATCTATAATTTTATTACAAAACCATTCTTTTGGCATTAGTTGGTTACAGTAATAGCAAAATATTTTGAGTGTGGCATAGCATCTCTGAGTAACAATTGCATTCCTTGCTTCCTAAACCAAAATTTAAGCTACCTCATACCCATTACATATAAGTTTTCTGTAATCATTTATGCTGCAAATCCTGATGCATGTACCATTTAGGGAGGAATTGATGCTAAGGGATTAAAGTAAATGTTGATAAGACTACAAAAGGACCTTTATGGGACTTTTTTCTTTCTCCCTCCCCCAAATTACTTTGCTATAAAATAATCGAATTACTTAGAGCTAATCTGCATGGCAGCAGCACCCAAGGAACATCGTACTTAGTTCTTATTGAAAGCAATACCTGTGCGATGCATATTTTACACTACAGGCACAGGGAATGATCACTCTAGTTTTAAACTCCTGCATTAGAGTCTCTTAGAAAAATAAAATCAGTCTATCAAGTTCTTCTAGATGGTATTATTGCTGTACATTTGTTGGTGGGTCACTTTCTGTGCTGTGTTTGCTTTGAAGAGATCTTGCAATATATCTCCAATACTCCTTTCTTCTAGTGTCCTTTTCTTTAGCTAGGATTTCACATAACTCTAATGCTTTATTAAGAATGTCCTCCTTGTTGTCACATTGGTTTTCTAGCATATCTTCATAGATATCCACAAGAAAGGCAATTAGGTAGGGGGAACTATGACTTGGTTGCAAATTGATTTAATAGATTGGGATATTTGGAAAGAGCAGGATCCTGCAAAATCCCTTTCAAATAGTTCCATGTACTTTTATTATGTGGTACTAGCTTGATCATTTCCAGAGTGTACTGGACTTCTCTTTCCAGTAAAGCCCGATCATTGTAACCAGTAGTGTTAGAAATTACAAAGTATCTTTGGTTCCAGACAGAATTATTTCTCACATCCTCTTTAAGAAGTTGGTCTACACTCTGCAGCTCATTATCCCAAAGTTTAAATTCCTGAGTAACCCACTGTTGATGCTGCCAGGCATGATAGTTCTTTGCATCCTGATTAAGAATATCAGCAATAAACTCAAGCTCCTGAGATGGATCTTTTAGCCATTCCACTAATACTTGCCTATGATGCCAAACTTGATAGCTTTGGGCTGTTCTTCAATTATTGCAGTGATGTAGTTCATTTCCTCATGTAGATCCTTTTGAAGTGATTTTAAGAGAACTCTCTGTAAATGCCACACTGTATAATTGGCTGCATTTAACTCTATAGCATCTCTGGTTAATTTAAAAGCACTCACTTCTTTCATCACGCTGCAGAACGGCCCGGAAATAATCATAAACATCTCTAACTCTTGGATGCTGACCAGTGTCCTGAAGAGTGCAAGGGAAGACCCTTCTTCAGGCAACCTGGGGAGAGCTCGCCGTGAGTCTTGTCAAAGTTTTCCAAAGACAGGTGGTGCTGGTTGCACTGCAGTGAGTGGCTCTACTGCTGCCGAGCTGAGCTGGTGGCCAAATGGGCCGTAGTTTCCCCATCCCTCAGAGGGCCTCCCAAGGGAAGGCATTTGGGGATGGAGACCCGCTGTTCCACCCTGCCCTCTCCCACCCCCGCCTCTGTGGGTATCATGATTCTTTTATTAAGAGAAAGAAAAGTGTTCTTACCCTATTAAAGCCATGTTCATGAGAGTCATCAACTTCTCCATTACTAGTCACCGCAATTTCTGCTGCTGAATTTTTGGGAGACTCTTGAGCCATGGTAGACTCCTACAAAAAGGAGGCAAAAAAAAAAAAAATAGTCATAAGTAACACAAAATTATAAAAGGCAAAATTAAAAGACTATATTCATGTTTAATGCACTTAAAAGCCAGCATTAAAAAAATTAATTTATAATTTACCTAATACTTACATAGTAAACATGATATTAATATAATAAAAATGCATGTGGCTTTTAAAACTGAACTCAACTTAAATTTTTATATTAAAAACACAAATTACTAGACCTAGCTGGTTTGGCTCAGTGGATAGAGCATCGGCCTGCAAACTAAAGGGGTCCATGTTCGATTCCAATCAAAGGCACATGCCTGGGCTGTGGGATTGATCCCCAGTAGGGGGCATGCAGGAGGCAGCTGATCAATGATTCTCTCTCATCACTGATGTTTCTCTTTCCCTCTCCCTTCCTCTCTGAAATAAATAAAAATATATATTTAAAAAACAACAACAAAAAAAAAACAACAACCCATAAGTTACTTGTTACAAGTACCAGAGGGCAATATCCTTGCCTTGTAAATAGTGTTATGATAGACTATCACTTAGAACTGGAAAAATATTATGGAGAAAGACAAGCTTGATTATTAATTAAACTAAAACAGGTATACTTTTCCTATTGTATAAAATGGGTTTCTAAGTCAGCTTTTGTCTAAAGAGTTTCCCTGATGTAACAAAATTTTTGAAACTTTTATACTAGAAGAATAAATTTTTATACTCTGACTTTACTGCCCTAAAAGTCAAATAATGTTTAAAAATACAGCCCTTAATTTTGTAACCATAGAAAATAATAAATTTCTAAAATAAGTGTGTGTGTGTGTGTGTGTGTGTGTGTGTGTGTGTGTATTTAATCTATAGGCCTGAACCTACTGCCAAGAACATTAATTTAGGGGATTTTTACAAGCTGTTATACTACTAAAAGCAAGTGTTAATGCAAATAGTTTTGTGGTCTAATCTCTACTTCTATTAAATAAAAAAGGCTTATTAAAATATATCTCACAGACATAATGAAGCAAATGAAGCCAGACTCAATGAGTACATACTATATGATTCAATTCAAAAATAAACTAATGAGTTATGATGACTGTAGGCAGAATCGTGGTTACCTTGGGGTGGGGAAACACTAAGTCTTGACTTTGAGGGTGGACTTCTAGTTTCCATTTCTGAATGTAAGGAGCTTAGAAGTTGCCACTTCATCCTAACAACAAGTAAGAAGTTGGACAGACTGAAAAGTCATCAACTCTTCTTGGATTCATAAGCGAGGGGAGGACACAGGGCAAACTGCTGCCTCAAAATTGGAGAGACAGGCAAATACAAGGAGGGAGTCATGGCTTACCAGAGCTAAGACTCGCCAGTGGAAAAGACCTCAGCAACTAGCTCAGGTAGGGAAACCTGATGAATTGCTGGAGGTTCAGGTGTGGACGATTCTGAGCGTTACAAACTCTAGAGCAGGGGTCCTCAAACTTTTTAAACAGGGGGCCAGTTCACTGTCCCTCAGACCACTGGAGGGCCGGACTATAGCTTAAAAAAAGAACTATGAACAAATTCCTATGCGCACTGCAGGCCTGGGACGAGTCGGCTGCTAAGCAGGACAGGCAGCGGCACCCGGCGGGCCGGATAAATGTCCTTGGCGGGCCACATGTGGCCCGCGGGCCGTAGTTTGAGGACGCCTGCTAGAGAGAATGAGGAGGGGCCCACAATATTGTGTTTTACCTCCAGGAACTGGACCAGGTTAGCACAGTAAATACTGGAGAAAAATCCCCTCATCCTTCCAGTGAGGGGAAGAGAAATGGAACTGTTTTTTGAAATACACCAGAGCACTCTGTTCCTAACAAGGCCTACCCCAGGAGAAACCAGAACCTAATCTTGGATACAATCAGTGCCTAACTGACCTGAAGGAAAATACCTAAATCCAGCCCACTCTGGCCATCCTGACACACCTAAGAGGGGGTAGAGAAAAACCGAGAAACAATTGTTAAGTTTCCAGTCCAGAGGCACAGGTTCACTAAAGACTGAGACCTAAGCATAGGACTAGAGAATGCTTCCCTCCTCCTACACCTCATCAACGCATTGTTAAAGGCCTATTTACAGCAGTTCCTTTTAACCAATATATCATGTCTGGCTATCAGAAAGAATTACCAGGTCCTCCAAAGGCAAAAAATAAAATAAAATAAAACAAACAGACACAATTTGAAGACACAAAGCAAGTATCACAGCCAGACATGGCAAGGATGTTGAAATAATCAGGCCAGAAATTTAAAATAATTATGACTAATATGCTAAGGGCTGTAATGGATAAAGTAGACAGCATACATGAACAGATGGGCAATGTAAGCAGAGTTATAAAAATTCTAAGATAGAATTTAAAAAAAGTTAGAGATCAAAATCACTGTAACAGAAATGAAGAATGCCTTTGAATATCACAGACTGAACAATGACCCTGGGGTAGGCAAACATTTCTAGGACACAAAAAACATAAATAATAAAACAGAAACACTGATAACCTGAACTTCATCAAAATTAAGAGACTTCTCTTCAAAAGACATTATTAAAAAAAATGAGCCTTGGCAGGTTTTGCTCAGTGGTTGGAGTGTTGGCTTGCGGACTGAAGGGTCCAGGGTTCAATTCCAGTCAGGGGTGAGTACCTTGGTTGCAGACTCCATCCATGGTGGGGTGTGTGGGCCTGCACGAGCAGGAGTCAACCAACCGATGTGTCTCTCTTGCTTCAATGTTTCTCTCTCTGTCTCTCCCCCTACCTTCCCCTCTGTCTGAAAATCAATGGAAAAGGTATCCTCGGGTAAGGATTAACAAAAAAAGAGAAAAAAATGAAAAGGCAAGCCACAAACTGAGAGAAAATAGGTGTAAAATATGAATGTATCTGACAAATAGCTGGTGTTCCAAATATCTCTCTATATAAAACCCTAATATGCAAATAGACTGAACAGCAGAAACAACCGAACAACCAGTCAGTATGACATGTGCTGACCGCCAAGGGGTGTGCACGGAACATGGCAGGTATAGGCAGCAGGCAGAATGCGGAACATGGCGGGAATCGGCTGCAGCGGGATGGTGGAACAGGTGAGTGGGGGCGCCAGTCGGTCACTGTCATCGGGGCAAGCCACTGGTGGTTACTGAAAATTCTTTGCTCCTCTGTGCCACAGTCCCGCCTGGTGCTTGCACCTGCTGCTGGTGCCAGCCCTGCTCGCACCCACTGCCAGTGCCCGGCCCTGAGCGCTCAGTGCCGTCAGCAGGTGCAAGCAGCAGCTGATGGCTCCAATCGCCCCTCAGGGCTTCTCCACCTCCCCCTGCTCCTGAGGGGCGATCAGGGCAGCAGCCGCTGCTCCCACCGCTAACGGCGCCGGCCCCAATTGCTCCACGCCGTTAGCAGGTGCAAGCAGGGCTGGTGCCATCAGCGTGTGGGAGCAGTGGGAGCGGGGCTGCCAGCAGAGAGGGGACTGGGTGGCTGTGGCGGGAGGGGCCAGGCGGGGGTGTGGAGGATGGGCCAAGACCCACCCCTGTGCCCACTGCAGCCTCGCGGCCTACAGTTCCTTTCAAGTTGCATGATTTTGTGCACTGGGCCCCTAGTGTAAATAATAAGAAAACATTTTTATGCCCAAAAATTTAACAAGTGCTTCACAAAAGAAAATATATGAATGGCAAGTACATACATGAAAAGATATTCAACATCACTAATCATCAAGGAAATGCAATTTAAAACCACAATAAGGTACAACTACAGGGTGTCTCCAAAAAGTGTATACATACTTTGAATAACTACTAATTCCAATGGGTTAAATCTGAAAAGAAAGAAACATCAATTGAGCTATCAGCTGCTAAAGTGTGTATACATATTTTGGGGACACCCTGTATATATAACCACTATAATGGCTAAAGTTTAAAAAGGCTGACAATACCAAGTGTTGGTAAAGAGTAATTGGGAACTTGCATACACTGCTGGAGAGAATATTAAAAAGTACTTCACTTTGGAGAACTGCTTAGCAGTTTCTTATAAAAGTAAATATGACTCAGCCATTCTACACCTAAGCATTCACCAGAGAAATTAAAACAAATATCCTGATTACACTTGTATTATGTGTATTCATAGCAGCTTTACTCATAAGAGCCCAAAAATAAAAAAATAAAATATGTCCACCAACAGGGTAATGGATAAACAAATTGTGTAATATACATATAATGGGATATTCCTCAGCTCTAAAAAGTAATGAATTACTGATATATGCAATAATGTTGCTTAATCTCAAAACATTATGCTGAGCTAAAAAAGTCAGACACAAAATAATACATACTATATCATTCTACTTATATAGAACTCTAGAAAACATAAAACTAATCTATCATGACAGATCAGCTATTGCCTGGGGAGAGGGGTTAGGTAGGGGAGGATTAACTGCAAAGAGTACAGGGAACTTTAGGATAATGAAAACTTCTGTATCTTGATTCTGATTATGGTTTCCCAAGTTTATGCATTTGTCAAAACTCATTGGAGTGTATCATTTGTAAATTTTACTTCAACAATCTGTTGATATTTTTTAAGGGTAAAATTCTATTCTATAATCTTTAAAGACAGAGGATCTATTTTTTCTGCAAGCCCCAAATCCACCCACAGAGGCCACACTAGTCTGGTGGGAGGCATATGACCCTGATAAGATACAAGGAGGGACTAGCTTGCAGCTCTATAATTCAGCAGCAAACAAAGTTTGTCATTTCCCAAAATATATCTCTGTGACAAAAATAAATGAGACCACTACCCTCTCACTATGAAAATTACTGCCGTTCCGAGAAACCAAGATGGCGGCATAGGTAAACACCTAAACTGCTGCCTCACACAACAATTTCAAAACTACAACTAAAAGACAGAACGGACACCATCCAGAACCACAGGAAAGCTGGCTGAGTGAAAATTCTACAACTAGAAGGAAAGAGAAAAGCTCACAGAGAACTGGAGGTACGGCAAAGGGTCTTTGTGTGCGCAGAGAGGAAGGGCGGCTGAGAGCCTGGCTGACTTTCTCTGGCGGAAGGGGGAAGGAAGCCCCCGACCACACTGAACCCCAGTTCTGACTGCACTGAACCCCAGTTCTGGGCGAGCCCCTGGGGACCCACGCTCTTACGGGGGGGAGTCTGGACTCTCGGGCGGAGACTCGAGCTGGGAAAGGCAGAAGTCTGAAGGCGCGCGCGTGCCAGTGCGCACAAAGGCTGCGGAGGTTGCCACAGGCTTTCCCTAGTGGAAGGGAGTCAGAGGCTCCTGACTGCACTGAGCCCCAGTTCTGACTGCACTGAACCCCAGTTCCAGGCGAGCCCCTGGGGACCCACGCTCTTGTGGGGGGAGTCTGGACTCTCAGGCGGAGACTCGGGAGCCGGAAAGGCAGAGGTCTGAAGGCGCGCACGTGCGCGCAAGGGCAAGGCTGACGGGAAGCCAAGACTGAGACTCTACCCCATCCAAGCTGAGCACAGAGGCTATTGCAATTTGGCAAATCTAATCCTATAAGGCTGTCTCCAGCACCGAACTTCTCCCAGCACAGACACAGCTGATCCTTACAGCCAACTGGCCTGGAGGTCAACTCTTCCCAGTGATACCAAGAATAAAGACTTAATTACAACAAGGCTATACACACAGTCCACAAAGGGGTGCACCAAGAGTGTCCACCTCAGGTTAACTGTGGAGGCAGACCCACTGGGCCATATTGGAAACCTAGCACACAAATCTACCTTACCAACTCAGGGAAGCAGTGAAAATGCGGCGTCAGAGAATCAGATCACAAACGAAAGAAATGGAGGAAAACAAATGACTGGATATAGAATTCAAAACCACGGTTATAAGGCTTTTTAAGAATATCCTAGAAAAGGCCGATAAATATAACGAGACCCTCGAAGATATGAAAAAGGACCAACTAGAAATTAAACATACACTGACTAAAATAAAAAATATTATACAGAGACCCAAAAACAGACAAGAGGAACACAAAAATCAAGTCAAAGAATTGAAATACAAAGAAGCAAAAAACACTCAACCGAAAAAGCAAAAAGCAAAAAAAAAAAATCCAAAAAGTTGAAGATAATGTAAGAAGACTCTGGGACAACTTCAAGCGTACCAACATCAGAATTATGGGGATGCCAGAAGAAGAGAGAGAGCAAGATACTGAAAACCTATTTGAAGAAATAATGACCGAAAACTTCCCCCACCTGGTGAAAGAAATAGACTTACAAGTCCAGGAAGCACACAGAACCCCAAACAAAAGGAATCCAAAGAGGACCACACCAAGACACATCATAATTAAAATGCCAAGAGCAAAAGACAAAGAGAGAATATTAAAAGCAGCAAGAGAAAAACAGTTAGTTACCTACAAGGGAGCACCCATACGACTGTCAGCTGATTTCTCAACAGAAACTATGCAGGCCAGACGGGAGTGGCAAGAAATTTTCAATGTGATGAATAGCAAGAACCTACAACCAAGATTACTCTACCCAGCAAAGCTATCATTCAGAATTGAAGGGCAGATAAAGAGCTTCACAGATAAGAAAAAGCTGAAGGAGTTCATCACCACCAAACCAGTATTATATGAAATGCTGAAAGGTATTCTTAAAGAAGAGGAAGAAGAAAAAAGTAAAGAGAAAAATTATGAACAACAAATACATATCTATCAACAAGTGAACCCAAAAATCAAGTGAATTAAAAACCTGAGGAACAGAATAATCTGGTGAATATAATAGAATCAGGGGCATAGAAAGGGAGTGGACTGGTAATTCTCAGGGGGAAAGGGGTTTGGGGGTTCATGAAGAGACTGGACAAAAATCATACACCTATGGATAAGGACAGTAGGGGGGAGGTAAGGGCAGAAGGTGGGGTGGGAACTGGGTGGAGGGGAGCTATGGGGGGAAAAAGGAGAAATAATTGTAATAATCTGAATAAAGATTAAAAAAAAAAAAGAAGAAAATTACTGCCGTCCCAAGTGTCATTTACATCCCTGTTTGATCCAAGTCTGAAAATCACAAGTACTTGTCTTTAAGAGGGTATGTAAAAAACAGCAGAGCATTAAAAAAAAAAAAAAAAATCCCTCTGTTCCTCAGATCCAGTGGCTCTCATCCTAGATCTTTTAAAACAGCAAAAGAGAATTGCCTCATTTTGGTTTGCCAAGTCAGGCTTTAGCCAAGTTTTACATCTACCTTATTTTTATGGCTGCCCAGTCACAGCCCTCTTCCAGTGTTGGGGAAAGTCTCTACAAGATGAGGCTAGGGAAAGGCAGAGCCTGTGTCTTATTATATAAAAGCTCAAAATACTGATAATCATGCAACATTCTCCATACTGTAATAGCTTTCACATGGCTGGTAAACTGCTTACCATCTGAGCCCTACCTACTTCTCCAGCTGCTTCTCATACCATACCCTCCCCTAACACTCTCTATACTGGTCCATTAGGCAACCAAATGTCTATTAACTTCATCTTCACCCTCAGAATGCGCAGTGACTCTTCTCTCCCCGTCAATTCAATGCCTAAGCTATAGCCTTTTCTGTAGCTGCCCGAGACCTAGGCTAAAAGAAAAAAGCCCAAGTAATTTTTTCTGGCACTACTTGTTTTTCAAATCCTGAAAATACACCTGACATATTTTAAAAGGCTTTACATTTGACAATCTGCATTTATTGGTGAACACTCCATGGAAAATAAAACATAACATTACAAAATTTGATCCAAATACTAAAAACCTCTATCTTAATAATGTAAGATATGGCATATGGAAATATTAATGGTAAATCCCCAATTTAGAAAATGCTTAGAAACATTCTAGAAAGGATGGAAAGGAATGTGTCTTAATCTTAATTAGACATCTGGAATTGTACAGGGCTTTGTATCTTCTAAAACACAAATTTAACATTGTTCTTTAATCTAATTTACCATGGAGCCAGCAAAAATAAAGTGGTATAATAATAAACTTAAAGTTTTTCTAATTGTTTCTTAAATCTACCATTTAAAAAAGTTACTTGAAACTTCATTAAAAAATACAGGGAAATGTTTCCAGTGCTCAGTTCACTGGCTGCATATATTCAACCAGTATTTTGTTCTGCTATCAAATAATGGTTATATTTTCTTCTAATCTAAAGGACTAAATTCTTAATTTCAGTCAATTCTAGAGAAAAAAAAAAGTGCAGAAAGCAAACAGTGTGAAAGAAAATAAGCCCCAAATACTCTACTCTAATTGTTATAGTTCAGATAATGAAAGTTGAAGTGCTTAGTGGACTGATTGTGCATGTTAACAGAGGCCACATAGTGTTTGTTCCAATACCAAAAAACACAAATGCCTTCTGTGTCAGACAAAATTATTGAGATTTTTCTTTGCCTACAAAAAGAAAAAGCAATTCTATTGAACTCATAATTCAAATAGTCTTTGAAATTGCCTTCTGTATTGGTAAAATATGGCCTTCTTTAAAAAATGGTTAATGCATTTATTATAAAGTGTTCATTCAATATGGTTCAAAAGTATTAGGTGAACAAGCCTACTGCATGGACCCTGAGAACTAAGCAAGGTATCAGGAGACAAGACTTTAAGGACCAGTTCTGCCCCTTTTTATAAGTCACTTTACTTCCCTAAGTTTCAATGTCCTCATTTATAAAATACTAGAGGGATCCCTCATTCTGGCCTGCGCCCATTCACAGACGGGGAGCCCTCATCATTGGACCGGGATGTCATCATTGGACGTCCTTAGCGCTGCCACAGAGGTGGCCCGTCACCTTTGCTGCACTCACCAGCTGTGAGCCCGGCTTCTGGCTGAGTGGTGTACTGACCACCAGGGGGCAGCTCCTGTGTTGAGCGTCTGCCCCCGGTGGTCAGTGCACGTCATAGCGACCGGTTGTTCCACCGTCAGGCCGAAACCAGCTCTCCGACATCCCCCGAGGGGTCCCGGATTGCGAGAGGGCACAGGCCAGGCTGAGGGACCCCAGTGGTATATGATCAGGCTGGGGAGAGACACGGGAGGTTGGCCAGCTGGGGAGGGCCTGCGGGAGGGCTCCAGGGCATGTCCAGCCCATCTTGCTCAGTCCCAATCGGCCGGACCACAGCAGCAAGCTAACGTACCAGTTGGCTGTCTGCCCTCTGGTGGTCAGTGCCCATTACAGTGAGTGGTTGAGTGACCTTAGCATATCATTAGCATGTTATGCTTTGGTTGAACAGACGACCAAACACTTAGCATATTAGGCTTTTATTATATAGGATGATTATTAATCTCACCTATATATCATACAGCTCTTATAAAAATCAAATGTGAAATTGCTTGGAAAATTGAACATGCTATGAAAAGATGTTATAATTATAGTACATTAATTTCAGCTCAGGACCAAGAGGACAAATACTGGAGTAGTCCCATCAACACTAGCATTTACCAATACAGTTACTCTTCCTAACTTTGTCACTATGGGTAGGTACCCTAACTACACTTTTCTAAAATGGACCAATATCAAGACAGAGTTGTAGTATGGTCACAAATGTTATCGTTTGTAGCCTTATTCATTTTTCTTTTTTCTATATATCTTGGCAATTTTATGGTTTAAAAGGAAGATGACCCTCAAATCTACTGTATTATTATAAACTGTATTATTATAAAGGAATGGATAAAGCAAATGTAAAATCTAAATAATTATTAAGCCTGGATGATGAGTACATGGAAATCCATTTACTATTTAACTTTTATTTTATGCTGCAAATTTTTCTTACCAAATATTTTAATCTATTAGCGTCACCACCTATAATTTTTGTTTTAAGTATTACATGTCCCTTTTCTCTGATTAACGCCCCCCCCTGCCACTCCCACCCCCAAGAGCAAGGCCCCACTGCCCCAGTGTCTGTGCCCATTGGTCATGCTAATATGCATGCATACAAGTCCTTTGGTTGATCTCTAACCGCCCCTCTCCTGCCTTGTCCCCACGGTTGGATGGTCTGCTCAGTGCCACTTTGTCTCTGGATCCATTTTTGTTCATTATACAATAGGTCCTCGGGTTACATCGGAGATCCATTCCTACAGCACAACATAACGCGATTTTCACTGTTAAGTCAGAACCCACCTACATAAGCACCTACATCACTCACAGGGAGCACATACACAGCAGTAATAAAGTGAAACAGTAAAAAAAATTTTAAAGAAAGATAACAATTCCTGACATTTACTTGTGGTAAATAAATAATAAAAAACATAAAGCACATATGTACATACATTGAAATGACGGAACTTTTTTTTTTTAAATAAATGAGAGATGGCGACATAACCACAAAACGATTTACATCGAGTCTGATGTAACCTGAGAACTGCCTGTATATTGATCATTATATCCCACATATGAGTGAGATCATGTGATATTTATCTTTCTCGACTGGCTTATTTCGCTTAGCATAATGCTCTCCAGTTCCATCCATGCTGTTGCAAATGGTAAAAGTTCCTTCTTTTTTATAGCAGCATAGTATTCCATTGTGTAGATGTACCACAGTTTTTTAATCCACTCATCTGCTGATGGGCACTTAGGCTGTTTACAAATCTTAGCTATTGTAAATTGTGCCGCTATGAACATAGGGGTGCATATATCCTTTCTGATTGGTGTTTCTGGTTTCTTGGGATATAGTCCTAGAAGTGGGATTACTGGGTCAAATGGCAGTTCCATTTTTAACTTTTTGAAGAAACTCCATACTGTTTTCCACAGTGGCTACACCAGTCTGCATTCCCACCAGCAGTGCACGAGTGTTCCTTTTTCACCCATCCTCGCCAGCTCTTGTCATTTGTTGATTTGTTGATGATTGCTTTTCTGACAGGTGTGAGATGGTACCTCATTGTTGTTTTGATTTGCATCTCTCGGATGATTAGTGACTTTGAGCATGCTTTCATATGTTTCTTGACCTTCTGTACGTCCTCTTTCGAAAAGTGTCTACGTAGGCCTTTGCCCATTTTTTTATTAGATTGTTTATCTTCCTTTTGTTAAGTTGTATGAGTTCCCTGTAAATTTTGGAGATTAAATCCTTATCTGAAATAGCAATGGCAAATATGTTTTCCCATGCAGTGGGCTTTCTTGTTTTGTTGATGGTTTCTTTTGCTGTGCAGAAGCTTTTTATTTTGATGTAGTCCCATTTGTTTATTTTTCTCCTTAGTTTCCATTGCCCTAGGAGCTGTGTCAGTAAAGATACTGCTATGACATATGTCTGATATTTTGCTGCCTATGGACTCTTCTAAGATTTTTATGGTTTCCCGTCTTACACTTAAATCCTTTAACCATTTTGAGTTTGTTTTTGTGTATGGTGTAAGTTGGTGATCTAGTTTCATTTTTTTGCATGTATCTGACCCATTTTTCCAGCACCATTTATTGAAGAGACTGTCTTGTATGCTCTTGCCTCCTTTGTCAAATATTAACTGAGCATAATGGCTTGGGTTTATTTCTGAGTTCTCTGTTCTGTTCCATTGGTCTATATGTCTGTTCTTGTGCCAGTACCAGGCAGTTTTGAGAACAGTGGCTTTGTAAGATAGAGTGTCAACACCTAATTTGTCTTATATTTTCAACTACAAGCTACCTGAATACTACATTTCAAATCTTCTCCCAACTTTGTCATCTTCTACCTGTCATTCTCATTTCCGTGTTAAGCCAATCTTAGCTCCTAGCTACCACTTAACCCACATTTCCTCCTACTCTGTCCTCACTGACATTTAGTTCCAGCCAGAGAACCCTTCAGCACTGTTCCTCAAACACACCAATATTATTTTTGCCCTTGTTGTTTCCTCTTTTTTGAAGGTTCTTACTCCCACCCAGATTCTCACATGACACTCCCTGTCATTCAGGTTTCTGCTCAATGTCATCTAAGAAGGGAAGCCCAACCAACTGATGTAAATCAGCAGCCTTCAATACTCTTTAGTCCTTATCTTGCTTTACAGTAGTAAGGACTACTTTACATCTATAATAATAAAAGCGTAATATGCTAACTAGATCGGACGTCCTTCTGAATGACCTTCCGGACGGAGCTGGGGTTGCAAATGAAGCCCAGGTCCCGGGTGCCTGCTGGTGGCCGGAGGGAAGCCCAGGTCCTGGGTGCCAGAAGGAAGCTGGTGCCGGCAGCCAGGGGAAGGAAGACCTACTCTTGCATGAATTTCATGCATCAGGCCTCTAGTTGTATTATAAAATAATTTGTGTATATGTTTAAACTTGTCTACAATCATATGAGCATCTATTGATTATAACAAGTGAACAAACACAACCAAAAATTTAGAAAATTTAGAAAAAGTATGCAGAATATAAGAATATATACCTCATGTAAATAGAATGTAGATACAGAGAACTAGATTTCTCACTGTATGAGAAAAAATTGAGGTAATTCTCAATTACCTGTAGTAATGGGGAACAATTTAAAAACCAACCTAACAACAGATATTCAACTATTCCCATCCACACCATCATTAGCAACTTTTAACCACGTAACTAAATTAACTGTTTAAAGAAGTCTTTTTTATTTTCCCACTCAGATTGTGTTACAGAGAAACTAATGAGAAGTAAAATGATAAGACTCTCAAAACTAAATTACTCCTTGAAAGAAAACTAGCTGCAAATGAACTCTAAATTATTCAGTGTACTGTGGCCTCATTCTTCATCGATGGCTAGCTAAATTCCAAAACATTAGAAGTGAAGTCAACCAAGAACCAAGAGAATTGGAGAGCTGTTTCAATTCTGTTACTAAATTCCAAAACCTTCTAAAAAAACCCGCAATATTCCTAGGTAATTTTTTTCCAATTGAAAAAAGCTCAGAGTAAATAATGTAAGAATATAGCTTAATATAGATATATATAGATATATTCATAGATATGTATATACATGCATTAGTTTATGTTTCCTAGAAGTAACCCCAATAATAATAAGCACATACAGTGCCCAGATCTTGGTTTCTAATAACATTCTTCAATAAAGGGAACCAGCAATGCTCCTTGGAGAAATGGCTGATTCTAGGACTGAAATAGGAAATATACAAGATAAGCCTGGAGCATCTTGTAGTGCCAGAAAGTAAAAAGGTGCTTAAAAACACACACATCAAACAACAACAAAAAACTCACAATGATGGGAATATGTCAAAGGAATATTGGAACCAACTGAAAGAGCTCACAATGGCCCAAACTGGAACAGTTTAAACAACAAAATAAGTAAAGTAGTACTGTATTATACCTCAAAGTATAACTTAAATATCCAATCTATATATATAAAAGCCCAGCAACCGAATGGCAGAATGACCAGAATGACCAGTCAACCAGTCGCTATGATGCGCAATGACCACCAAGGGGCAGACACTCAATGCAGGAACTTCCCCCTGGTGGTCAGTGCTCTCCCACAGCGGGAGCGCTGCTTGGCTGACCAGGATGAGCAGCGCTCCCACAACGGGAGCAGCTGCTCAGAGGGCGGGTCCACAGCCGCTCAGCTGACCGGGATGAGTGGCTACTCCTGCAGTGGGAGCAGCTGCTCGTCTGACCGGGATGAGGGCCGATCCCCGCAGGCCACGCCCCCACCAGTGCACAAATCCATGCACCGGGCATCTAGTAATTTAGTAAGTGGGGGGAATGAGGCAAATCACCCCTGCATAAGAATTCATAAAAGTTTATGTACTACTCCACTGTTAAGAAGATGGAACATAACTCCCCACTCCTAAATGTGCATTTCCCATAGTGACTTTCTTATAAAAAAAGAGGAGGGGGAAAAAGTAACTTTACAATGGACAAACCTGATAAACAATATCTCAAACCAGTTGATCAAGGTTAACAGCAACAGTGTTAAGACAATATTAACAGTATTTACTTTTTAAAAAAAAACATATTTTATTGATTTTTTTACAGAGAGGAAGGGAGAGAGATAGAAACATCGATGAGAGAGAAACATCGATCAGTGGCTCCTTCGCACCCTCCACCGGGGATGTGCCTGCAACCAAGGTACATGCCCTTGACAGGAATCGAACCTCGGACCCTTCAGTCCACAGGCCGACGCTCTATCCACTGAGCCAAACCGGTCAGGGCAACAGTATTTACCCTTGATATATGAGAATGGCACTTGACCTCTGTTGTCTTCCCCCAAAAAACACATTGCCCAGTCTAATCATGAGAAAAGCACCAGGCAAATCCCAAATGAGAGACAGTCTACATCATACCTGTCCAATAATCCTTAAAACTATCTTGTCATCAAAAAGAAGGCATCTGAGAAAGAAGGCATCTCAAAACCAAGAGGACACATGACAACTAAATGTAATATGATATCCTGGATGGGATCTTGGAATAGGAACATTAGGAGAAGATTGAGGCAATCTGAACACGTTAGTTAATAATAATGTATAAATATTGGTTCATGAATTGTGACAAGTGTTCCATACCAACGTAATATGTTAATAACAGGGTGAACTGGGCATGGGGTATATAGGGATCTCTATACTATCTCTAATTTGTAAATCTAAAACTATTCTAAAATATGATTTTATTATAAAATAATCTAAGAATACTGTGCTATATTTTATACTATTTTCAATAATTAATAAGTTTATATTAAAATACTAATTTACTTTCATACAGTACTGAAAAAGCAGTATAACTGGCAGTTTAACTACAACCATATTATATACTGAAAAAACAGTATAACTGGCAGTTTAACTACAACTATATTAACTACTACATTCATAAATATTAATATTCAAAATCCTACTATTAATTATAAAAATCCATGAACTGAAATCTTTAGTAACATCAACTTGGCAATTCAATCAATATTTAGTCTTCATGCATTGAGCTAGGTCTTAGGGATTCAATTATAAGCCTAAAAGGAAAATAAGAAGTGGGTATGGCTCAGTTGGTTGGGTGCTGTCCAGTGCACCAAAGGTTGCCAGTTCAATTTCTGGTCAGGGCACATGCCCAGGTTGTGGGATCAATCCCTGATGGGGAGGAGGCATGCAGGAGGCAACCAATCCATGCTTTGTTCTCACACTGACGTTTCTCTCTCTCTCCCTCTCCCTTCCTCTCTAGAAATCAATTTTAAAAATCTTTAAAAAGGGGGAGAAAAGATGTGGTAACTGTCTTCATGGAGTTTGGAAGCAGTGGAAAAGAAAGACAATCATATAATCACACAAACAAATGTAAATTGCAACTGTGGTAAATGTATGATGGTACTACCTAATCTGGAAGGTTGGAGTATTCCCTAAGGAAGCAAATCATCAGTTGAGGCATGAAAGTAAACAAGTGAAGGTAAAGTAAAGAGAGAGTGGTCCAGACAGGGAGAAAAGCATGTGCAAGGGAAGGCCTTGTAATGTAAGAAACAAGACAAGTACAAGGACTAAAGGTCAGCTTGGTTGAAGTGGAGAGTTAAGCTGAACACGGTGAAAGATGAGGCTAACGGACTACGCATTGTTAAGGAGTTTCATTTTTACCCTAGAAGCAATGGGAAGCCATAAAAAACAGGAGTGGAGAGTGACAATCAGACGTGTGCTTCAAAGTAAGTCACTGTGCTTTCAGGATGGATAATGGATTAGAAAGGGACCAAAACCTTCAGGCAAGATAATAGTAACAAACTAAAGTGGTAGCAGTAGAAATGGGAAGAAGCGGACAGATTCAAGAGATATAAAAAGTAAGATTAATAAAACCTGACTGAATATATCAGGGAGAGAGAGAGTTGTTAAGAATCACTCCTAGTTTTCTGGATTTTACAACTGGAAAGATAATGGAGTCTATTCACTAAAATAAAGAACAAAGAAACAGGACCAGCATTTAGGGGGGGTTTTGGATGTGGGAGTAAGAGGGAAATCAGTTTAGTTTTATATACATATTGTATTTGAGATACCTTTAATATATCCAAGAGGGTATCAACTAGAAAGCAAGATATACAGGTCTAGAGCTCAAAGGGGGTAGAAAGCACTCATATTCTTAGAAAAGCTGACATCTTTATGCTTAAAAAGCAGCTAACTATAATCCCCAAATATCCCAGAAAAACATTAGACTCTGACCATCTGTATTTAGTTAAAACAAAAAGCTGAGAGAGAACATGGCAATATTTTATCAGCTAAAATAAAAACTGCTAGACACAGAGAATTTTAAAATCTTGGTTCAATAGTCACTAATTGTATAGTATTTTAAAGTTTTATCTGGACTGGCCAATGTTATTGGAAATGATCTATACCTGTACTGTCCAAAATAGCCACTAGCCACATGTGGCTACTGAGGACATGAAAATGTGGCTGGTGTGAGAAGGAACTCAGTTTTTTAAATCCTATTTTAACTAATTTAAATAGCCACATGATATTAGCATGGGTTTAGTGCTTCCTTCTGTGTTTCATCTAATCCCCAACTACTACCTGTGAATTAACTAGGAGTGGATGTGGGGGCTAGAGGGATTAGAGAAATAGAAATTTTCATTCCATCTGCTTATTATATTATTTGAATTTGTATTTCAAAAATATATATTACTTCTAAAGTTAATATGTCATATAGAAAAATTAGGAAATGCAGAAAGAGGACAATAAAACTAATCTGTAAACCTACCTTTAAGAAATAATCTAGAATTAACTTTTGGGACATATAAAGAGGTTCTACATTTTTAACCCTTTAGTTAGTAGTACCTGTAGCACTACTGATCCAAGTTACTCTGAATTTTGCACATTTCTCTTCTACCCCACGCCCATCCTCAAACACCTTGAAAATCCTGTTGGACAGCATCATCTCTAGAACACTCCCTCAAAACTGCTAAAGAGAAACACTTAACAGTCCCCTTGCCTATCTCCCTTTCACCATCACTCTCTTGTTACCAATGCACACACTTTAATTAGAATCCAATCTCTACCCTGCAATGTCCTGAAATCATTTAGTCACTACAGTGAAAAGAGTACAAGCTTTGGAGTCAAGCAACTTTAATTATGAGTCTTGTGGTTCTCCTTTTACTACTTGGGTGACCTTGAACTAATTATTCCTGCTGGTTCTATACCTGTCTCTTTATTTGTTAATAGAAAATAAGAATTCCTAATACACAGATAGCATTTATAAAGCCTAATGCCTAGCCAGAGTAGCACTCAATAAGTGACAACTACTAGTATTATGGACTTCTATGTGCCTAGAGCTGCCCTAGTTGCTGAAGGTAGCACTCTGAGACAAAACAGATAGGGTCCTGGCCACCCTGTAGGTCACATGCCACTGCCCAAGGACTCTTTCCACCTGGGATATTAATTCCTGACCCATCCCTTATTAGGTGTGTGAACTCATATAAAGCTCTCGATCTAAAATCTCAAATTTCTTCATTTCTAACATGGTAATACTTGACATAACTGGAATAAGAATAAAATATATGTGCAAGTGCTTTGTAAATCATTATATGCTAAATAAGAAGAAGATATTAAACAAAGAGTAACATATTCTTCTTCTCTAGGGCAAAGTTTTCCTTCCAACCAGTGTGCCAAGAATGGATTACGTATGTGCTGAAATATTGACCCACACTCCCCAACCCCTCAGCCTTCATGAAGCCAGGGAGGCCTGGCTATAGTCTGTCACACAAATATAATAATTTTCCATGTGTGCCATGATGCAGAAAAGTTTGGAAAACTTATTCTAAAACACTCTCTCATGTTAGCAGAAATGAGTTGGCCAACTTACTCCCTCCCCTGGATGATTTAGGATTCACCACTAAACTCTGCTGTTCTTATGATCCCGCTCCAAAGACAGTGTGTCACAGTTTCCCAAAAGATAAAAGAGGATCAGCTTGAACATCAAAAAGCTGCTAGTCAATTGCTATCATAGTCATACAAAAATGAAACAAAATAAAAATTCTTTGGTGAGAATATGGTAAAGATATTGCCTTATTTCCAGAAAAGATTTGAGCAATTTCCAGCAACACCTGCCTGTAACCATGCTAAGACAAAGGTCTAGGAATAATGGAGTAGAGATTATCTGATAACATAATTAGATAGATAAAGAAAGAAAAAAGGAATAAAGGAAAGAAAATATATATTTTTGCCTTATACAGAATAGCTGAGGATCTGCGAGAACTATTCAGTGGCTTCTGAGACTGCCTAAAGATAGTGGAGACCAAATATAAGATTAGTTTTAGATTCTTTTATTTCATAGTATTTTTCATACACCCTAGAACTAATGCTGATGCATATCTGATTTTTAGACTATCCCTAAGTCATCATCTTCCATATTATATGGAACTACTCTTTCCAGTCTGTACATATATTGTTAGTTTTTCATCTACAGCCATATTATCTTAAATTCTCTGTTGAATTTACTCCTTATCCTGAATTTATTCCTTACTCTATCCCAATTTGTCATTCTGGAATATATTTATACCTTCAGACTCTCACAATGCTGAATTTATTACTTAAAATCTTTATTTTCATATTTTTCAACTCTCATATGCCATAATACACAGAAAGAGACTTATATCCATCCCTATGGGAAAAGTCTACCAAATAACACTCCAAATTAATTTCTTTTTGTCCTACTTTTTGGTATGACTTTCAATGAGGTGTTTATCCACTGTAAATTAACAAAGGAAAAGATCTTATTAACATCTGATACAAAATCAGTTGAGACACCTCCAACTTAGGCCAAAAAAGATTTAAAGAAAATATGGGTACAAGCAGTCTAGAGCAGTAGCTAAGAGCTCTCAAACTCGAGTCAGACAACCGAGGTTCAATCCTGGCTCCACCTGTGTAATTCTGATTACTTTAGTGTCAGTTAATCATTTAGTTTCATTAGTAATCATTTAGTTTCTTCATCTATAAAAATGGGAATTTTAGCTACTTTATAAGGATGCTGTAAGGATTAGATGAGATAATCATATAAAGCACTTAGCATAATGCCTGGCACATAATAAGTAAATGAGTGTTGATTGTTGTTTTGGTGTTAGATAGAATCTATCTTCTGACTTCGTCATTACATTAGAAGAAAACTAACTTAGCACAATTTACTCTTTATAAATTTATGCTTTCTGCTCCTCCCCCAGTGAGGATGTTGGACAGAGGGAAAATTATTTTGTTTTGTGGGCAGAAGAAACTGGTTACTCTATATGGACTATGATGAGTTGTATAGGTCTCTTCAAGTTCTAACATTCTATGAAACAAGTGCAAACATTTAGAACTTCAATCCTTGATCAACAAACACTTCACAACTAAATCAGTAAGTTCAAATATGCACTCCAAATTTACAGTAATAATGTTCACAAAAGAGAACATTATTAATATACCTAATATAAAATGGTGGGAAAGGGGATGTTAAGATAAGCATCAACATACTGAAAGTTACAGAGCACACTACTGAAACATTTTATTTGCCCTTTCTAGCAAGCCAAAGACCAAAATAGATGCCTCATGTGAAAAACAAGAAAATGAAAGCAAACAACTACAATCAGAATTTAATTTTTTTACACTGAACTGTAGTAGGTTGGTGGTATTTAATATGTATTTAAATGGGATTTTAGGGGTTAGGACTAAATAAATGAACTTCTTTTCAAATAAAAAAAATAAAAACTAATAAACACATTAATTTATAAATCCACATATCTCCACAGCATTAACTACAAATAAGCTATCCCTAAAAAGAAACCTCAAAACCACAAATCAGGAACTAAAGTAAGCAGTCTTGCTTCCTTCTCTAGGTGTAGGAAAGAATTTAGAAACATGACGTTTTGAAGTAGAGATTTCAGTATAAAGCTAGAATCTCTGCATTCTACTCTCCCCAAACAAGCTATCTACAATAGAAAAATAACAGTCCCACAAAAAAAATTTTAATTAACTTCAACAAGACACTAAGCCGTGATTATATATCTGGAAGTTATATATCACATATATACACACTTCATATACATATATATATACATACACATATATATTCATACATACATATATATTTTTACACACACATACATATACACACACACACTATCTGGAGGTTTTATACCTCCTTTGAGAATATGATAAAAAGAACAGACTCTTTACCCTCCCCCACCTAAAATGCACTCAAAACTTTGCACATAATTTCAGAGTTGGGGTTGAGTCACAGACCTCATAAAAGAGGGATCCTAGGACATAACCCAGGATTAAAAATAATTTGAAAAAGAATGAAAGTGAGGCAGAGATTTTTAATCCAGAAAATAAAATTAGAAATACTTTCTATTTTCTCAGATAATGAATGTCAGAAGTGGTGGTTAGGAGAGGGTGTTGGTCATGTCAAGCAAGGAAAACAAGCAGGACATATGGGGGAAAAGGTGTAATTAAAACAGTACTATCATATAGTGTGTTGTAATCACTCTGAGACAGCGGCAATGAAATGGCCATTTCCTGCAGCCTTAACACAGGACTGCTGTTAAAAGTAACCAATTCTGGTGCACATTTCCATGCCAATGAAGCTAATTAAATGGTAAACGTAAACACATCCTTGCAGGTGAAAGCCCAAGTTTATGAAAAGCCTAGCAAACCTTCCACTTCTCCTTCTCAAATAAGAACCGAGATAGAGAAATTATATAGTTTAGGATAAAACTAAGGGAGGGACACAGAAATCCTAAAAGGGGAGTGGCTAAACGATTTGCAAGAAGTGTAAACTACATTTTTTGAGATCAAAGGGCTCAAGAGAGAGATAAGAACAAAACAAAGGAAGTAATAATAAAATAAAAGGAAAAAGCATCTACAAACTGGGCTTAAAAAAAAATCTTTCCTTTTCCTAGACACGTAAACAGTAGTCACTTGGCAGAGGAACGGAGAGGACGACAGCACAACTTCCTTCCCAACTCCAGCATTTCTTGGACGCTCCCACAGAAGCAAGGCTCCTCCCCCTGCACCACAGGCCGAAGTACCTCTCGGAGGGACTATCGCTATCTCCCTTCCGCTCACTGCGGGAGAGAGGAAGCGGGGGATGCAGGGAGATGAGAGGAGTTAAGGCTGGACACCAACCCTGAAGGCTTCATCGAGAAAGACCTGGATTCTGCAACCCCTTTTCCCACCCGATGCATGCAATGCCAAGAGGGTGCCCCCCTTGAAGGGCCAGCCCTCCTTCTAGACCCCGCTGCTTTGGGGGATACACTCAGGGACGAAGGAGCAGAAACCAAAGGCCGAATACTGGGGCAGATATGGCAAAGACTAGGGATACTGGTGCCCTGTGAAAGTCCGGAACCCCAAAGGCAACGTATCTGCCAGAGTCAACCACTCAGGCTAGCCTACCCCCGCCTCCTTCCAGGTGGCCCAGCTCCGCCCTCACCTGTCGGCCGGGAACCACCTGGCAGCTCTCACGTCGGGGACGATTCCTGCCGCTGCTCTCTGGAATCTCAATCTTGGGAAGAAGTGAGCGGAAACGCCGCTTGGGCCTTTTCCTTCTTCCCCTCCCCCCACGCACCTCGGCTCCTCGGGGGCGGGGAGCTAATGCAGCTGTCACAGACTCTCACTGACCAACCGCCGAGGACACAGATCTCCCAACCCAGCCTACGACACCCACAAGGAGAGCAGCGGAGCCGGAAGTGAGGAAACCGGAAGTAGCGCTGTCCACGGCTCAGACGACCTCTCTCTCCCTCAATCTCGCCGAACCCAGCCACGTCTCTATGGTGCCACGGCACCTCCCCCGAGGGACCCCCCCCCCCCGCCCCGCCAGTCTCCGGGAGACTGGCCCCGCCCCTCTCGCTGCGGCCTTAGCAACCACATCCGGGGCTCCGCCCGTGCGGTTGCCCGGGTAATTTTCTGGCTTCGGTGGGATCAAAGAGGGGTGTGTACGCGGGTTCCGAGGCACCTGCCAGAGCTGGGAGCTTGCGCGGGCCTGAGCTAGACGGGTCGGAGGTCTCCAGGAGCCCTCAGCATCCCTTCTTTCTCATTCACACACCAGCCTCACGCGTTAGGCGTCCCCCCAGCAGACGGTGAGCGGGTGGCGGGAGGGTGGAGGTGGACGTAGCTCACCGCCACGTAAATCACCCGAGAGCCAAAGCTCCCTTCTCCGCTGCTGGGAGCACGGAGGTTGCTCCAGTCCCGCGGGGGTGGGAGGTGGAGGGAATGCGGGGTTAGGGAGCAGATGCGCTGCGGGCGCCTCACCGCCGCTTCCTGGGTGCCTGAAGAGCCCCTCCCGGCCACGTCATCACGCCCACCCCTTTCGGGGAGACCGGACCACCCACGGCCACGGGCATCCCTGAGTTCTTGTCACTGCTCAGTCTTTGAGATCACTTTCTGCTCTGCTCGCTCGCTGACAGGGGATCCCCGTATTTTTCTTTCCTGCTCCTATTTCTTTATCCATAGAACCGATTGTTTTCCTTTCTTTGCTTGCCCCGTTACTTCTTAAGTAGACCACTGCCCTGTCTACAGACACCGCTGGACGATCCCTTTTTCCCACAGCCCTTTGTAGTTTCCTAGGTTGCGGCCCCCAAACTGTACTCCGGACACTCTCCCTCGCCCCGCACCGGATGGAGGGAGTGTATGGCTCGGCAGCGGTTCTAGACACGCCTGAAGCTCATTTACGTACTGTACACACAGTTGACTCCTCCACACACGTGCCTCCCTTCAAGGCTCTGGGCGGCTTTTCCTTGGACAGCGTGGCTGCTCATCTTTACCGCCGTTTCCTTAAAAATACGAAGGGATTCAAACAGTGCTCTCCATGGGGTTTATCCTTCTTTAGGTCATCCTTCTCACCTGCCTTTCCTTGTCACGTCAGTTAACAAGATATATATAATAACGTAGTGCCCCAAGGCAGACTCTGCCTCTATAAATTTCTAGGGAATTTCAGTGAACAGTATATCCCTGTGTACAGATATCTTCTCCACAGCCGTGAATAGTAAATACCCATGACACCACAAAGGTTTCAAAAATAAAATAACAATATTTATTTTCTACAATCTCCAGGACATCTCCTCTAACAGAAATAGCACTGACATCTCAAAACATAAATTGAATATAAATGGCCCTTATCTTAAATGGTTCTGTTCTTAAAAGAAAAGAGCGAATATAAATGCCACTTCACTCAAACTGTAACAAGTTCTGTAGCTTACTAGGGACTTTCAGTTCGAAGCCATCCTGTTTGTCTTCTCAATTATAAGGAAAGGATCCCAATTAGAATAATTACTGCTCTTATTGTATAGGAACCGAATGGACTTTAGTAGCTAAGTACACGTGTTCTTGGAGTTCCAACAGGTGACTAGGAGGAGCTGCCTGGCAGTGCTGGTGGCGCCGGAGTGATGAGTACTGAACTGTTTGAGCTGACTGGTGTCTTAAGGATTCCTTGGAGCTGTCTTGAGTTTGGGGACACAGAGCTTCATTACAGTTAGTCTCACTATTAGTCTGTTACACTCAGGTTTGTGGACACTTGCTTTAGTAATTTGTCCTTAGATGGACGATGTCCTTGGAAGATGCTGATGGCTTTGATAGAGATTCTGATGGACTTGGAACTAATGCTAACTTCTGCTTGGTGAAGGTGCTATGGATCATGTTAGGTACTTTTCAGTCTAGTGTGATTCTGGCACTGTGCATGCATGATTAGTCCTCATATAGAATGTGCAGAGCTATATACAGGGTTAATCTTCCCCATGATTTCTGCTGCCCCGAGGGAAATCAGAATGCAGGCTGGCTTGAAAAAACACTGGAAGCTACTTCAGCTAGTGATGAAAAACATGAAACTCTATGCACTTTCTTTGGGAAAAGGAAGCAGTAACAGGTATTCTTCAGATTTGGGGAAATTTTTCATACTAACTGAAAGACCTTATTTTAAACCTAATTCTGCTTAGA